>NW_020455655.1:2928697-3121816 GCF_003342845.1 Nothoprocta perdicaria
GGCCCCGGCCCCGGTCCCGGCTTCGGCCCCGGCGAGGCGGCAGCGGCGGGTGCGGTGCGCGCCTCCCGGCGGGGCTCCGCGCCGCTGCGCGCCTTTGAAGCTCTACTTTCCAATTATCCTCGCAGCTGGAGGCGCCGCAGCCGCTCCGCGGTGGGCTGAGGAAATCATATATATGTGTTTGTGTGTATGTGTCTATATTTAAATATGTATATATATGTRTATATATATATTTAAGCGGCACTCCATGCCTCGGTGCCGCGCAGCCCCCGGCTCCGCTCCTGGCCCGGGCTCCGCACTCGAGGCCGCGTGCGGGGCGCCCGCGGAGCGGAGCCCGGGGCTCCGTTCCCGGGGGCCGGGGCCGGTGCCCGGCCGCCTCACGGCGCCGCGGGGCCTCGCGGGGACCCCGCGCGGGAGCAGCGCGCCCGGCAGCACCCCGGGCTGCCGGAGTTGGGCTCCAAAGGGAAGATGCGGGGCGCGCAGCCGGGGTGCGATTGGGCGAGCCGTGTGTAATTTATGGGAGAAGGAAGAAATTCAGGAGTGTTTTACAAAATGCTTTTTAATAATGAACTTTATAGTAAGCCTCTTTTTTTTTCCCCTTTTGTATGTTTGCGTTATCTATCATCACTGTAGTCGTTTACTCCCTTTCTGTGCTCAGAGCAATTTGTTTTCATTTTCCAGTTTTATTGCCCTTTCCACATTGATTTTTCTACTGACTAAATTCCTTTTCTTTCCTATTGCTGTAGATGCTAGTCACTAATCCAACCTSTAACAGCATTTGTAACTACGCTTTATACCCACCTTCTAAGGAAAAGGGCATGAAAAGCTGCACCCACCTTAATTTCACAGCTCTGGATTTATAGGATTGCACTCAGTATTGATCCCTTTATTGTCCATTTGTGTTCTCTCTCAAATGTTAATATAACTTGGCCCATTTCAGGCAGGCTTGATTAAGAGAGAAGGTAAAATATAAATGAAATTGGCTACCTTTAATGACCCTTTCAGCTAATTCCATTGTCTCTTCTCTTCTTATGAGAAGAGAGGAGTYGAAAGTCTGTGTATCTTAAGGCGTTTTTCTTCCTTTGGTTTTATTTCTTTTTTTTCTTTTCCCTCTTGTGAAGAATGTTTAGTAGTCAACAAGCCTGTGTTGCACAAAATCAAAATGTAGTTAAACACGGTGCTAAAATACATAGGACTTGCATGATATTTTTTCTCTCTTCCTTAAGAAAAAAGGGATGAGTTTAGATGCATATAGGAAGGTTTAATAGACTGTGGAGAAGCAGAGATTTCTTTCTTTTGCAGAAGAACCCTTACCAATGTTTATTGAATTTGCTGCTCTGCATGAAGAAAAGAACTGTTGTTTTGTTATCTAGCAGCTGTAGGAAGATTGACAGCTACAAATTGCAAATCTATGAAGGATCTGTCCGTGACACAATTTTTAGTTCATTTAGATAGTTATCCTACACATCTTGTCATTTGCAAAATTATATAAACAAGATCAGTAAGTTTGTGGAAATGACATAAATGCAGTGAATATACTGTAAAGATTTTGGAGCTCTTTGAGATAATTAGCAGAGCTTGGTCTCGCCTGAGATGCGAGATTAATACATTTAAAATATGAACACCCCATTATAAACACTGTAGTGTAGAAAAGAAATACATGTTTTAAAACATGCTAGTTTTGTTAGAAGAACATTAAGTGTAATAGTCTTTTTGTTAAGATAAAGAGAACATCATTGATGTCATGGCGTGCTTTGCATTTTTAAGCAGAATCTAATGAATTGCAAACATTCATTATGCTAGAAGCAATTGCTGAAACTTCTCAGGACCCCAAAATAGAGACTTATTTGTATACTGATACTTGCATGTTTTTGGATTATGGTTTGACTGTAAAAACAGAAATCAATTTCAAAGAAGCCATTGTGCTGAAATAAACCTACAAAATAGAAGTAGATCAACAAAAGATTTGGACCTGGCAGAAAATGGACCCTGTTGTTGTGTTCAGGCTGCAGACCTTCCGCTGGGAAGTCTCGGAAACCTGCAGGAGGGCCCTGGGAGCAGCCTGGATGGAGCCTGTAGGAGTTAAGAGCATAAAGGGCACCAAGGAAGGTCGGGTGTATTAAATGTCTGAGGAAGAAGGTAGCTGAAACTTCCAAAGGTCAGGAAGAGCAATGTGCTAATATTAAAGGACATCTTGTATAAATATTGCTTGCATTCATGTGTCAAGATGTGAAAAATAGAGATTTGATACTTTGGGGGCTGTGTTTTTATCTAAATGTTTAGTTCACTTATTTACATACAGGTTTCTGTAATACCATGCCTATTCTTAYAATACTGTTTTATTTACTCTGTGTTCCAGAGCAAGTCAATGAAGGTAAGCTGTGCTTTTCAGGCCCAAACTCACTTAAAACTTTGGAATGCCTCAGTTCCTGACTGTTCTTAATCCCGCATAGTGTTGCTTTCCAGAAATGAACTACTTTGAAGTACATGGCTCCCTGGGCTCCAGATTCATTTTCTCTTCTAGTTGGTCYCTGGCCACGGGAGAGGAGGCAGGTGCCGTGGAGCTCCTCACGCTCTCTGCCTCGACCACCAACGCTGTAGCCTCACATGTTTCCAGTGCAAAAGGGTTTTTGGCAGGTCAGCAACCTTGGTCAGCGTGGGTATAAAGAGGTGCTTGTCCCCTTGGGAAGTAGGCAGGGTGGGAGGCTGACATCCCCTCCCGTGGCCTTGGCAATTTGTTACTGTATTTTGCAACAATTTACAGCTCGTGTTTGAATTTAACTGTTGTGCCCTGTCCTTTGTCTTTAGACTGAATTCTTGCTCCGGCGCTCTACTTCTAAATTAACTCTATTAATTAATTAACTAATTAATTAACTAATTAACTTGAGTGGCTTCAYAATGCAGAAGACCATTTTGTCAGTGATTCACTGTTGATGGTAGATCACAAAGTGCAGTGCTTGCAGGACATGCACYAGTTTAGCTGTTGGCTTGTAAGAGAAGTCTTAAGACTTGCTGAAATTGTAACTTGTGAAGTTCTGACTGATATTGTGCCCATGACATCCTACAGCCCTGTTGATTATCACAGCTACACCAGGTGCTTCTCCTTGACTGAATGTAGTGGGCATTGTAAGAAAGGGTGCACCTGTAGAAGCAAGCTGTAKAACCAAGTTCCCTGGATCACTTTGGTTGAAACAGTATGGTCAGTCTCGAGGACAGTCCCTAATGCCCTGCTCTCTCTTTTCCAGGGGAGAGAGAAGTCAGTGCGAATGTCTGATACATGGAGAGTGAGGTTTTATTGGAGAACAGCCTGTGTTTTGAATTATGATGGGGTTTTTTTATAGGTGATTTAATTGTGAAGTAATGTAAGTGGYGTCTAGAAAAGCAGACAGATCTTCAAATTGCAGTTATAAATAAAAAGAAAGATGCAGTATTTTTGAAGGCTGATATCTGGCAGTGTTTCAGGATAGGAGCAAGTGGGGCTGCATGGAAGAGCTAAGGAGCCCTTTTTCCAAATGCTATAAACACCTGTTTCTTCCTGTGTGTATTAGGTGATCTTCAGACTGCAGAACAGATGTTTGAGAGAGACTTTCTTTGTCACAGAGCAGTCCTGGTACCTCTGGCTGTGTTCTGCTCCAGGGCTGGGCCACACGTAGAGCAGGAGCTAAGGGATYGTTCCTTTAGCTCAAGTAGGAACAATCTCCACTTGGAAAAAGGAGCTTTAAGCCCATCTTTGCAGAGTRGGAGAACTGTCTTACCAGTTTCGCTAGTTAAAAACCTTCCATTACATATTCTTCACTCTATTTCACTGATGGGAGCTCTCCTTTCTGCTTGTTTCTCTGATATTTCTCTGACAACTTAGCTTCCACCGAAGCTCTCCTGCCTGTTCTGTTACAGTTGTAATTCCCCTTACACAGTCAAGTCTTGCCTTTCTCTACTCTGTCACTTCTGTTTTGTTCATCATCCTTTTTCTGTTCTCAGAAATATTTCAGATTCATTAATCCTTAGTTTCTCTTACTGATGGGCTGTTTCTGTGTTCCCTATTACATCCAAAGAARCTCCAGTTTTTTCTACTTGTCCAACTGGTTTGCTCACAGTCTCTGAAAAGGTCCGTTCTACCTACAATTTCTTCTCCCATTTTGAAGCTTGCTATGACAGTGTGACAGAACACTTTCTTTAACTGTAGCATTTCTCTATAATTATAATTTTTTAAATGTGAATTTTCATACTGCTAGCACTGCATACCATATGTTGTTCACGGTGAAAAGAGTTCACCCCAATAGACAGGATTATTGTGGAATCCGTCTGTCTTGAAAGCCTGCAGACTTGATGCTAAGGACTTGCATTCTGGGTATGAAAGAGCAGAACCATAACRCAGATGATTTAAGAGAAATATATAAGACTTCTTACTTCTTTATGGTAGGCATTTAACTGGCAAACTGCTGGAGTCTCTCTGTTCCTAGAACCACAAAACAGTGTTCTTGGGTCAACAGCTTGTCCTTCTCTTTGCTAGCCTTTGAAGAACCAGAGCTCAACTCTTGAAGAGCTCCCTTCTACAGGGATTAATTCTCCTACAGAATGTGCTCTAAGCTCTTTGAGCCTCAAGTGCAGAATTCCACTCTATTGCAACTGCCCAGAAAGGAGGCAGCACTGAATTTGTTTTCTCGGGGGCAGCTGCTTGCTGGGTCAAGCCAGGAAATACTCTGGTAATTCCAACATGAGCCAAAGTTAGAAAATCAGCTAAGGTCTAATACTTTTTGAAGTAATTTATTTGATGGKGGAGGAGAGAGTTCTTTGTGTCTAATGGAAGTGCCCAGTACTGGATCAGACGCAGCCAACCTGAAAATGTCAGATCATCAAGTTCAGCATTTTTCGAATTGGGGTTGAGGTGGGGAAGACCTTATGATTTTGTCATTCCAAGCATGTACTACTACTTCATTCTCCCATAATTCAAAGAACCGGGTGATTGAACTGGTCATGGATTGTAAAATTAAAAAGAAAAGTCATCTTTGGAAGGAAAGGAAGCCAAGCCTTCTGCAATGCAGAAGATCAAGATGGGGCATTTAATCTGTAAATAAGAAATTTCACAAACATTCTCATGAGAATGAGGGTTTATACTGCAAAGCCTAATGAAGAGATAAGTACCTTCTTACTGTTCTGCGTACTATATAAAAAAAATGAAAAATGTGAGGATATTAAAGTCCCAAATTCAGTATGCAGATTTCTCAGAACAGTAGAACTCAAGTTTTCTAGGAAGTCTCCCACTGCGTCTCTGAATGGTGACACTTGTTTTCTCCCCTAAATTCTTTATTAAGTGTTCAGGCTGCAAGCYGTGAGTCTTCCAATATCCTGTTCAGCACATGGCTCCATATTTACTGCATATTAATATCGATTTTAGGAAGTCAGAAGTATTAATGATCAAATTTGTGTTCGTACTGCCCTTCACAGCTACTAATGGCTTTTCTTTCAGAGCAGCAGCACCATCTGGACTGCCACTGTTACCCTGTTCACGGGTACAACTATAAAAATTTTTGCAAATTGGATTCTGGAGTGGGCAGTGAACACGTGAGGAATATGCAATAACTGTTCACAACTGCTAAGCTGGAAGGAAGAGCTGCTCTTTGCATCTCCATTGTAGGGATTGGAATCAGGTTCTCCAGGGTAGTGTTATGTACTCCTGGTTACGTTTACYGATGGAAATGGGTGCAGATTTACGATCTTCTCCTTCATTCAGGGCAAACCCTGGATTTTACTAGAATAGCATAAGGATCATCCATAAAAACTGCCTGTGTATTCCGTGTGTTGCTGCGTGGCTCCTGGCTATGTTCGGACAAGTAAGGTGCCTGAAACTCTCAGCAGGCTGGTCACAGTTGTGAATGCAGAACACCACCCTGCTCATAACGTTGCTTTCTGTTGCTTTGTGCTTGTGCCTTCCTGTGGGAGAGAACAAGAGGGAGAGAACAAACTGCCTGCCTCCTTGGGCGTGAGCAGGGTTTGACCCTTCTGATCACCAGGCAGGTCTGACCAACCTGAGGTAACGAAGTGTTATGTAAAATAGCTGGATCTGCTTGAGCTGAGCTAGTGGAGACCATGGCACAGGCTCTGCCAGACCTACCATTATTCTACCATTTATCCCAGTTCTCTTGGATCTTATTCAGATTTAGAAGAGAACTTCATTCATCTGGATTCACATCCTGGCAATTGGGCATCTCTTTATCCACAGCCACGTGTTCCGGTCTCCCGTGCCCTATATAAACCTGACCTGGTTTCTCATTCCAGATTTTCCCACTGCTCACCCTCATCACCATAGTTTACTTTTCCATTCCCAAGCAGCTTTTTCAGATATCTTGCCCAGTCACTAGCTCTCCTCGTTCCCACTTGCCCTACTGGTGCACTCGTTGCAGTTTCCCTTTCTTCAGTACTCTCATTTTTACTTTCCACACGCTCTCCCTTATCTGCTCTGTAGCTTCCTTATTCTGATCCCATTCTGGTAATGAGTCAGCTCTTATTCCTGGTTCAAACAAAGAAAGTTTTCCTCCAAATTGCTTGGGAGGAGTGTTGCTCATTGCCCAGGTAGCCAAGGCTGTGCTGGCTCCACCAGGAGGATTRGCTTCAGGGTGGGTTTTGGCATCCCTCTGAACCTTGGAGGTAAACTTTGTGGAAAATGGGCTGGATTTCAAGATAACGTGGCCATTAGATAACGTGGCTGTGGATTGCTGCAGAGAATTTCACACACTTGTGAAGCAAACTTCAAGGTGAAGGATTAAACTCTGTCATTAGGATAGTCCATCTGTTGCGTGGCAGGTCTCTCCACCAATGTAGAAATGCTTCTAGCTTTATCGGTAAAACACTTTGCCCATGTTAAAGTATTCTCTTTTTTTTTTTTCTTGATCACATTAGGACAACAAGGTGACTTTTGATGAAGCTCCTACTGAAAAAGGAAGAGAAATAGCGTGTGCCCCTTCCTTCCCCCTCGCTAACCCTTCAGCAGGACGCTGTTAGCGGCAGCTGTGGCTGGGGGTACCCGCGGTGCCGGCGGGAGCAGTAGGAGGGTGCCCGGCGTCCATCCTCTCTGCCACATGCTGGGAAATCCTCCTGGGGATAAGCCCGTGTTTGCATGGGGTGTTGCTCGATGCAGGATCCAGTTATTAAAGAAAAGCAGTGTAACTTGCTGCAAGTGGAGTGCGCTGTTGCTGGGCCTCCGCCACAGGCAGCAGTTCAAGGAGTCTCCCAACCCACCCACGAGCGCAGTGGATTTCGGCCAGTCTTGGAGTATGGGTCTGTGCATGGAGAGGCAGTCACAGGTACAGGTGTGCAACAGGCACGTGTGGCACGGGCTTGAGTGAGACAGAAAACACATGGTAGTGATGGACACAGAGGTTTTGGTAGTGATCCAACTTCAGGTGGTTGTTTTATTCTCAATTTGAAGAGGTCTTGGTGCTGGTGAGTAGATATAGAGAGTGAAAACAACTGCTTTGTGTGTTGATCTGCTTGGGAATAGCAGTAAAGATAAAACGTAGTTAAAGCATAAAAAAGCTCAGAAATGTAACAGTGTTCAGTAATGATTTTGCCCTGTAGGAAGATTCATATGCATGGTTCAGCTCATTACCTGGTGGATAGGGTTTTCAAAGATTGCAATTAACTGCCAAATTGGGATTTACTTTGTTAGACTTTGAATTTTAAAAATTGCTTTACCACTTCATTTCATATATGATGAGAGCAAGTCCATAACTTCCATGGGGGCTTTTTTATGTTTTATTTGACTTATAAAGGTAGAATTCATTCTTTTACTTACATATTATTTCAGTGTACTATGAACCTTTAACAGACATATTCATTAAGAAATTGATGAAAAAGTTGTTACCACATGCCCTTCCTGGATGATAGCTTGTCTTCCAGTTGCTATCACATGAATTTTCTTGATTGCCTTGCAGCATATGTGAAGTAATTAGATGTCATAATTATTTCACTGAAGACTGGGGGGGAGTAGGAGGAAAAGAAGGAGAAGAAAGGTAAAAAATCAGTTTTTGATAAGTGTGGAACTTGATAGGCATTGATGCCTTTTCAGATCGAGAGCTGTTGGTGCTGGGTGCTCACCAACAGCAAAGTCTGTCCGAGATGGAAAGCTAAGGGTGTGAGCCAAGATAGTGGGTACCTGTTTGTGGGATTTGATAGCTCAGGGGTTACTTCCCTGGGGATATGAAAGCTCATCGATACTCACCCAGGTCTGTGTTGAGGGTGGTCCATGTTGGCATTTGTTGGGGACATATGAGCAACAAAAGCCCTGGGATTGAGACCCCTAAGTGCCCATTGAGATCAAGAATGATGAGCGCCTCTTATTAGGAACTGAGGTTACCTGTGACTGCCAAGACCTCTTGGTATCTACCCTATCAACAGGTAAGGAAGTGCATGGGCCTCCATTGTGGTCCAGGGAATTTTCTAGGACCGATGTAAAACTAGGTTATCTGTAACTTTTGTCAACAGCTATTGTTGTTAAAATGCTTATTTCATAGCTGTAGTAAATGATCAGAGAAGTATCTGCATGGATAAATCTTGAATGCTTAGGTTGCTTCAAGCAGGATTTCTAGCAAGTGGAAAATTATGATTTAAAAAACAGTCATGATCACAGTAGGACTGGTAAGCTGAAAATTTTTGTCTGAGCTGCTTTTCAGGGGAAAATGCTGCTGCTTTAAAAAAAGGTATTTTTTCCTGAAATCCCTATTTCTAGTTAAAGGGAAAAAAAAAAATCTGAAAGTAATTGTGTTGAAAAACTGAAAGATTTGTGGAAAGTGGAAATGGTAACGCAAAGGCACTCTGAATATTTCTGTAACTTTGTGAGGAAGGAAGAGAGGAAGCAAAGAAAGACTTCAGCAGTAGCAGTATATATAATAAAATAKTTGTGTATGTCAGTTTGGGGACTTGTCGTGAGCAGTATGTAGAAGAAGCATATATAGAAGGAGGCTGTCAGACCAAAAGGATYACAAGCCTAATTTATATAAATCAGTATTACCCCAGCAAGCAAAGTATTTGTAACGCTGTCACTTGAAAACCTGGTCGTAAAACATCTGTTTGTTCACGGTGAGCTGCGCTGGGGTTGAGGGACTTGGGGTTTTGATCAGCTGTTAGTTGTGTGCGTGTGAGAGAAAGCCTAGAGTCCCCCGGGGTGTTGCACTAGAATACACTTGAAAAAGGAAAGATAGGGCACTGTATGGAATGGCCCTTGGAGCATATTTGGCATTTAGCTAGCAGTAGGCCTGTGCACCTCCTGTTTTTGGCTAGGGTTAGGGTTAAGACGCAGAGAAAGCCTAGAGTCCCCTAGGGTGTTGCACTGGAATACACTTGCAAAAGGAAATATGGGACACTATGTGGACTGGCGCTAAGAGCATATTTCATATGCTAAGATCATATTTCATCCGTAGTCGCTCACTGGAGGGTTCCTTTCAGTTTCCTTTCTCTTGAGCACATATCCCTGGGAACAGGGACAGGGAAAAAGTCTCTTTTGTAGGTGCGGAGAGTGTTTGGGAGATCCCAATTGATTTGCCAACGTGAGGCTGGTTAAAATAAGCCATGAAATGGCTATCAGAGAGATTATCAGCTTTAAAAGATTATTTGCATCTTTCATCATAGGTGCCGCAGTAGCATAGAGACAATAACAGTAATCTTCTTGCTTAGGTTGAGCAGGTGGCCYGAAGGGGAAAGGCACCTTTCCTTCCTTCCCTCCGTGACCAACAGGACTTTCTGCTTTCTTCAAATTGTTCAATGTCCCAGTTTCTTTCCTGGAAATAAACTACTTGCTTCACTTGCTCTTTATAGCTGTAAATGTGTAAGTTGCATTCTTAAGTGGATATTGATACTGTAGGAAATATTTTCATTCCTGAAAATAACTGTAAAGCTGCAGAGGAAAATGGAACTGTACGATTACTCCTGGGGATCCAAGAGCTGAATTAGTAATTTGGAGTGTTTCATTATAGGCCTTAATTACRAAGTTTGGGAAGCTATTAATATCAGTTGTACATGAACAGTTTGCAGTGTAGTGTATTGGACTCAGTAAAAATTGGTGTAACCAAGAAATTGTCTGCAGTCATTTCTGTTGTCGTTTAAAATACATATTCTTTCCTGCRGTATTCCTTTGGCTATTTTCTAGGACTGGTATAACACTAGGATATCGTTAATTTTGTCAGTAGATACTGTTATTAAAAAATACTTGTCACAAAGCTGTAATAAGTGACTAGAGAAGTAATAATGGGAATGAGACACAATTTAAGGTTTTGAAATAAAGATATAGGAGTTATGGTTAACTAGAGATTTTCTTAGAGTCCATGGGTGTGAGTGGGTGTCTCTTTTTTTATAGTTTAAACATAGCTTAAAAAAATTACATGGAAATCCCTTGACCTACAGATTCAAAAATAAAAGGCACGAGATGTGGTAACAAGTTGTGCTTGAATAAGCTGGATCAGGGAGCAGAAGAAGGAGCTGGTAAGAGAAGAGACCCTGAAAAACAGTTGCCATGTTCTTGGGTCAAGGTGGTCTTTTTCCTGCTAAAAAATCTTGTTTTGCTCTTTTTGCATTCCTCTTCCCCCACTCCCCATCTGTTCATAGGAAAGCTTATGCAATTCGCATTTCTTGAATGCTCATTCTTCCTAATTCATGTCCAGACAATTTGTTTCTACATTATGTCCCCKTGTCTGGAACGATGCTTAGAAGAGTGTTCCTGGATGAGGCTGGAAAGCAGCACGCTCCACAAAGTGGATTTTGGAGCCAGAACCCCTAAGAACGGATGGTATATCAGATAAAGCTCCTCCATGTGCTTGAAGGCCATATAGTGCAGCAGGATTTAATACAATCTGATGAGCTGCTTGCTCATGTATTATCATGTATTGTATTAAATCATGCAAGAAGGTGGTGCACCTCTTCCAGCTGGGGTGGAAATGGGCATTCGAGCCAGTGCTTTTTCAGACCATGACCTTGGTTTCAGCTGTTCCTCCCCCATCTGGTTTGTCCAGACAGGGGTGTCAACCAGCCATATGCTGCCGAGTCACAATATTTAAGAAATGTGGTGAGGTGGCAGGAATCTTGCATGTTTTCGGGCTGTTCCATAAACAAATTGCAAGCAGAATAAGCAAGAGACTGATTCCTCTTCAACTGTGGATAAAGGGGAACACTTCATTCTTCTGTCTCTCTGAGAATCCAGTTTGTTTGGGGCACTGAGATACTGTTCCCTTGCATAACAACCCAAACCCGCTTTCCTAGTTGCACAGGGTTGTGCTCCCGGGAGCTTGGGATGTCCTGCCTCCTTCAACACAGATGGGTCTCCTTGGAACTGGATGGAAACATGCGTTAGTGAGACAGCGTAAAGACTTCACCCTGCTGCTCGTTCTTGGGTTTGAGATAAATGTCAGATTTCAGGACACGAGTTCTCCTCTTCATTTACATTGTTCCTAGACACTGAAGAAGAAATTCAGGAACCTAAACATAGATATCTCATACTGTTTTAGATGCTTTGGGTACCTAAGGCAGCTGTCAGAGCTACCAGGTGTGACAGACAGCTTAATGCCTTGGAAAGCAGCAGTTGAAAGCCCAGGTGGGACACCCCGAGGCGTCTGCAGTAGCACTAAATGTCTGTGTTTAGGCTCCGCAGTTGCTCCCTTGTGCTCTGTCGTAATGAACCAAATCAAGTAACTATGACTTAATTCTAAAGATATGTTTTTTTGTGTTGGAGACGTTAGCTTGGGTCTTCAAATTTGGTACTGGAAGATAGAGTGAAAGGAATCAGCTTTAACTTAAAGGCCTTTTTGTATCAGTTTAAGTTGCTTTAGAAACTTGCTTTTCAGCAGAGCCCCTCCACACTTACAGTTTCCCACCCAGTAAGGTAGAGGCCCTTCTTTCATAAATACTCAGTCTTAACATTTTTGGATGGAGGTTCATATCTCTCTTGCTGTATACGGCCTTCCCGTTGCTGATGGACCTCCACAAAGGCTCTGCCTGGACCCACCGTGAGTTTGGCAGTCCCGGCTCCTCCTTGCAAGGTGTTCAGTAGTAGGCACATCGTGTGCTTATTCACTGGGTGCAATAAATGGTGTTCTGGAGGTGGTAGCTATCCATTCGCTGTCTGGGGCCAAAAAGCAGTTGTGGGTTTTCCAGTCTTGTGCTGTSTATCTGCATTCTGTGCAGTCAACATTTACAGAAACAGTATGGGGGAGCAAGGGCTTTCAAAGGGATTAATGYACATGTCAGGTACTGGGATGTGGCTGGAGAGTAAGTTACTGTGGCTACCTGAATGGTACAGGAATTGTCTGTAAATTCATTACCTGGAGGCATGAATTGCCTCATTGCTATTGTGAAATAGTGATTAGAAAAATCACGTTCAGTCATTGCTCTTTGATTAACAAGGGATTTTAACAAAACTTTGGCATTGCTGGTAGCTGGTAAGGAAGTTGCTCTTCCATACCGCGTTCCGGAGCGTCTGCTCCACTTGTCCGGACCCTGCACGGCTCCTGCAACCACCAAGCGCCCGCGCACACGCTGTGGTCAGTACTGCAGGTAAGTTTTTCTGTACAAGGTGGCTATTAATTATTCCTGCCTCTGTCTGCAATAAATAACGTGCTGTAAAACAGCTAAACCGCCTGCAGTCCTACTGCAGTATGAGTCCAGAGCCTGCTGGAAAGACCAAAAGCAAGTTGCAGCTAAAATTTTCTTTTAGTAGCTCTTGATGCTTTCCAACATGGACTTAACCTTTATGTTATTACAAGATACAGGAGGAGCAAACAAGTGGGAGCCGACTTGGTGTTTCTTTTTTGCTTAATATGCAGTCACAGTTAGTATGAGACTTCTCCATTTTAAAATATGGAAATGTATATATTCATAGATTTTAACATCTGTTCTTTTCCAATTGTTTTCTTACTAGCTGCTCTTAAATCTTAAATATTTCAGGGAAAAAAAAAAACAAGGGCTTATTAGAGTTTTAGTAAGAATTGTTTTTTTCCSCAGGACACACAAGATGTTACTGTAGCGAACTCCTTTCTTTTGACTGTAATGGTTTTATAATTATGCATTGGCAGAAAGGGAATCTACACAAGTTCACTGTTTTTCTTTCTTTTTTGTGGGGAGAGGTATAAGCTAATCTTACCCTGGAAAGCGGACAGATGGGAATAAGCGTCATAAGCATCAGTCTCTATGGCTTCTATGCAGAATTTTTTTTTTAATATTATTTTTTAAGCTTGATTAAGCAGCACGTAGCACCATATTTTCCTCTTTCTATCTGCATGGTGGTAACTGGAGAACAAGCTGCAGAAAGCCAGAGGTGATGATTGTGGGAGTGACATGGGCACTGTGGATGCAGCACGATGGAGCGGCAGGGTAGAATCTGCTCCTTCATCTTGGCTTGGAAGGAGAAACTCCTCTGTCAGGCTGGCCAAGACCATTAGGGTCTTTCTGTTGTAGSCTTCATCGCGGGGTGTTTCCAGCAGTCTGGAATAGCTCATCTAACTTACTGTGTCCATGTGCATGGATATAAATACAGACAAAGCCTGTGGTTTCTTCTTTATGGTGGTGTTTCTGGTGCTTTGGCTTTCAGCATTAAGGAAGTATCAGGTTTTGCATAAGGATCCCGCTAGCTGTCAGATATTTTGGGGCAGCCAAAGGAGCTGGACTCTGCTCAGTAAATGGCAGGCACAGGCTGTGCGCGATCCTGTGAACCCAGTGCAGCTTCTACTTGCATCTGCACGAGGGTTTACATGTCATCCTTAAAATTACTTACTTAAGCTTAACCAGACTGGGGATACTGCCTTGCTGCCTATCTGTTTATCTAATCCTCTCTGAATCCTACTAAGCTCTTGCCTGCAAGTTTCTCTTGTGGCAAATAAGCTCTGCCAGTTCGTCATGCGCTGTGCAAACCTACTCGCTCCTCAGGTTTAAATTTTTGCCTTCCAGTTTTGTTGAACCTTTGTTCATCTTAGGAGAAGAAGTAAGACAAAATGTCTGGTTCAGTCTCTCTGCAGCATTTTGTGTGCCTTTATTGTATCAGATCTTATCTACTCATCTTGTAGAGAAATGAGCTCCTAGTCTTTTAAAGTCTTCTTCCATGCCGCTCATCATTTTCATTGCCCGTTTCTGGTGCTGATCAATGTTGCTAGCGTTGACTTGTGTAATTGCATTATTGTATTTTCAATATGAGCTTCCTTGYGTGCACCTGTGTGGCTGCTGTTACACAGAACAGAGGCTTTTAATGGACTGTCCACAGTGATGCCCAGACCTCTTGCCCGCATGTTTGCAGTTGAGGCCGAGGCCAATGCGTAARCAGGTCTCTTCAGGAGATGCTTTGGTTCCATTCAGTAGATCCTCTTTAAGAAAATGATTTTATAAACAATAGACAGCAGTTGGCTGTTGGAGCTGGCATGTATTTCCCAGATGCACCCAAAGAGCAGTCCGTAACGCTGCCTTCTGGAGTGAATTGCCCTGCATCTGCCAATGATGACTTTTTAATTTGCCAAACTGCTTTGCCTACCAATCTTACTAGGGCTTCTAGAGGCAAGGCAGTTCATTAGGTCGCTTTGTATCCCGTTTGTCTTAGAAACCAGGTCCTGATAGGAAATAGGGCGGAGATTAGTAGTGCATTTGCTGGAATACACTACTAAAAATGACTACAAATTTTGGAATTCGGTCAGAATATAAACCTGGAAACCCGACCTGGTGCCGGCTTTGGCGATCACTGAATTCTGCCTTCTTTCCCCAACAGAAGCAGTCCCTGGCAGGGGAGGTGGTGGTGGTGCTGGTCTTGGGTCTTGATGGTGCTGGTCTTGCTCTTTTGCCATAGGTTGGGCCTTTCAGCTCACAGCTTCATAAGTAACAGATGTTTGTAAAATCTGTAAGATGCTCTCAAGATCTTTGCGTGTAAGACAGACCAAGGAAAGGGGGGATTTGATTGCAGACKCCACGTGAGACCTGAACTCTGCAAATCTGTGGCAACAGAAACTTTTTCAGAGCGGATAAGCTGTCAAAACAGTTTTATCTGAGCCTTAAAAAACACRTTTCACTTAAAAAATAAAATTAAAAAGTGACTTTTTTGTAGCTCTTGTGTGTGAAGTGAGTTTAGTGTAATTATAAAAAAGGCCGCTATAGCTTATATACTGACGCATGTCAAATTAATCCTTTAAACTGGTTGAGGGCTATTAAAATTGTTTTATGCTTTCCAAACCAGACATTTCTTTCAGTGGGGAAAAACAGAAAGGGCTGAAATGTGTTGAATGTAATGAGCCCTGGCCTGCAGTGCTGGTTATTTGCTTTTCTTCCGCCAGCTCTAATTCAGTTACCCCACACCTCGGGATTTTGCAGAGGCTGAAGCGGCTTATGAGGAACTTGCATTTTGCTAAGTGTTTGAGTGGCAGGAGGCTTTTGAAGCAGTTTTAAAAAATAGAAAATGGAAGGTAAAAAAAAATAAAAAAACGTTAMGGGTTTTGACAAATATGTGGGTATGGGTGTCCTACGCAATCCACCTGCAGCGCTTCTGTGCTCTTCAACTGTGGAATGAATAACCTGGCACATCTCCCAAAAGACATGAGAGGTCTTAAGAAAAAGTAATTCTTATGGTTTTGTCTGATGTTGTCTTTAAAAAAAATAAAAAATGTGGCACTGTTTTTGCCACAAAGATMTTCAGATCTTTCTGTTTTGACAGGAGTACTATTATTAAACTGTTGCTTTTTGTTAAGCCTGTGCAAGTGTATATACAAATAAGGATAGTCATGGAATAATAATTGCAGATAACATTAATGTTTTTCTTTTGTGCATGTCACTGAAGTATCAAAGGGCATGACACCCAAAAGCATTGCCAGCCTTTGAGAATGAGTCTTCATATTGCTAGTATTTCAGTTTGGTCTGTGCTGCATTTTGTACATGTATGCATTGACATATTGGTCGTAGGGAAATGGGGATGAATGGCTCTTATTTTAAACAGAATAATCTTGTATTGAGTTTGACAAGGGTGGAGGGAAGGGAGCTGCATTTGGAGTAGGGAAATAAACACTCCTTTCCTCTGGCTCAGTGTGCAGGCCTGACCTTTCTCATGACTGCCTAAGTCGCTGCACAAGTGGCTCGTGTAGCCTATGGGCCCTACGTAGTGCGTGCGTTCCGGAGAGCAAGGGTGAAAATGCAAACACTTGCAGCCAACACCATGGACTATTTGCAAAAACATAGGAATAAGTTTTGCCTGGGCAAGTTCTGAACTTCTTATCACACTTTCATAGTACTTCTTGATCTGTTAAAGGATTAATAAAAAGAACTTAGATCCTACAATAAAGTCCTGCAATTGTGGTGATACACTTTGCATGCAGTGAATAGGTGCTTCTTTAACACCTCAGCTCTTGCTGAAAGCGAGCAGACTGTAACAGTCCCAGCTTCTCCTCTTCGAGATTGCACTGAGTCCCGCCTAGTAAGGAAGCACATTTATAAAGGAGGAAGAGGGCGGAATAGGAGAAGGCCACAGGCAGAAGGTCGCTGGTTATCTGTGCAAAGCAGGGCCTAGTGTTTAGAATCCTGCACTCCGTGTCCTGCTCGGGAGGAAATTGTGCCGTAAACATTTAGGTAACGCCTGAAGACAGCAGGTCAAATTCATTATTGACGTCAGCAGGTGCCATCCCCACGACACGTCCATTGTCATCAGTGCTTTCAAGGCTTAGCTCCTCCTCGGGTTAATGCCAGGGAGCYGGATGGCAGCAGAAATTGATTTCTGACAAATGAAGAGCTGCTCACACCGGAGGAACTTACGTGCGCGCTGCTCCTTGCTCGCCGGCCTCGCGTGCCGCAGTGCTCGCCATTAGCCTGCGCTCAGGTGATAAATCATTTCTTGGGCCTCATCCACTTACTGGCTTCTGCGGCCTGTGGAATAAGGTAGCAGAATCCATCCTTAGTAAACCCRATTACGTCTCTCTCTGACTGTGAGAAATCATCTCTTTGTTTCAGAAAAGATTACCTGTCTCGAGGACAACCCTGTGAAGCCACAGAAAGCCCAAAGCAAAAACAAGAAACCTGATTGCCGAAACGCGGTGCTGCCTTTTCAGGGAATTTGCCCAGCCCCTCAGGGAGGACCAAGAGAAGCCGTGGCAGGTCTCCAAACCTTTCTCTCTAACGTTCCTTGCCCTCGGCATGGCTTGGACACATCCAGATGCTCTCAGCTCTTTTCCTTGCTGTGAGCAAGTCCATGACCAGGCGAGGGTCCCCTTGCAGAGGCCTGCTCAAGCAGTGTGGGTTTGGGGGAGCACTGTATCTGCACTGGGAAAAAGAGGTAAAACAACCCCATTGTTGGGGGTTTTGTTTGTTTTAGCAGTTGCTCGAGCTCTGCGATATGTTTTCTTTTGGGTTTTCTAGAGAAAATCTTTCCATTTTTGTTCAACGGTTGCTGAATTGGTGACAGTAATCTGAATGAATTGCCTGATTTTTCATGTTCACTTTTTGACTGAAATTAATGCTGAGAAAACACAGTGACACCATTTAAAACATAGTAGCTTGAAAATTATTAGCAGAATGGAACTTTTTTTTCTTCCGTCAGGAGGTAGTTTTATCTCTATTATATCTCTCGCATGTCTGTCATTTATCCTTATGCTCTCCCTGTCCATCATCACTTGCACATTCTTTGGTCTAATATTGAAGYAAATTGTTACGTTCAAACGGACCAGCACATATTGTCAAAACACTTGTCAATTTTTCACATTAGTTGCAAATTAAAAGAAATATTTTGCTAAGCTTAGCTTCTATTAGGAGCTATATTAATAATGAAAGATAATTTAACAGCACAACTACTCAAGAAGAAAAGCCTTTGAAAAGGTCCAAAGTTATGACTGTGACTGAATAAACCCATTAATTCCTGACACATTTCCATTCTCATTCCAGGCAGTCAAAATGAAGCCATGCAATCCTTTATTATGCAGACAGAAAGTGCACTCTGTTCAGGATATCACTGTACATACCTGGCAGCTTATTTAAAAAAAAAAAAAAAAAATCATGCAAACTGGTAACTGGTTTTTTGGGGTTATTTGTTTGTTTTTTTTCTGTTTTTTTCCTTGTATCAGAAAAAGATGGGTTTGTGCTGGAGTTTTTCTTGTGTTTAACAAATCAGAGTAAGCAATTAAAAGKGAAGAAGACTCCACTTAGCTTGCTGCTTTCTCATGGGTGATGAGGAAGAAGAAAGGAAATTGTTGAAGCATTGAAGGCTTCCGTTCTGCTGCTGATCAAACTACATTTGCATGTTTTTAAATGTACTGTTATGACACTGGAGGGGTTATTAGCAAATGTATGTATTCATACTTGAAATGCATTGCTGTGATATGTTGATATGTCACAGTATAAAAGTCTTTGTGGAGAAGCTCTGTCTTTGGGCAGTAGACCAGAAAGGATGAACAGTGCTTCAAAACAAAAGAACTAACAAGTTACTGGAACTGGATTCCCTAGGCAAAAGCAGGGGGATGTGAAGGACCTACAGCAGGTTCCCTCATCCCTCACTGACCATCTCTGATGTACCTTAACTAACTTAAGGACCTAAACAACTTAAATTCAGTGTCATTGGTCTGTGTTGCTGTYTTCTCTTCACCACTTTCCCTTCAGCAGGACAGGCAAAGCCCTAGTCCAGCTCTTCCAGTGATTCCACCAGCGAATGGGAATTCTTTGCTCAAGCTTCCCTGAGCTCCRGTGCAGGAGCGAAGGTGTCAGTCCTGCCTTGCTCTGGAGTTGTCCAAGTACTTGGTAATCATGAGTAAATCTGATGTGCCAGGGAAACACGGGGAAGGAAGTGCAGAGCAGGAAGGATTCTTTAAGGGGAGAAACAAAGTATGGGGCAGCAAAGGAGGCATAAGGAGAGAATAAAGCTTAGAACTGAGGAAGAGGAAAGGAGGTGATAATGTGAGATGGGATATTAAGACAGGCACAGGAAGAATTCTAGACTGAAATGTGCAAAGAGAAGACAACAGAGAAGTTGAAGGAGGATGGTCACTTTGGTCTCTTGAGCTARTAACTTCTCAACCTGTTCCTTTGAAGCTTCTTTTAAAGTCAAGAAAATCAAATAAGAGAATGCACGTGAAAGACTCGCTGTGCAAGTGGCTGACAGCGATCAGGAAACGCTGTGTTAATGCCAGCTCTATCTTGACTAGCTATTGTGCTGCTGTGTTACTGGGCCGCTTTGCACTATTGTCCTAATCTTTAATACAACACGGCTTATTGTGCTTCCTATCAGAAACAGGACATGGGGCCCGAATTGCTACACCAATTATTTCCCTTATCATTCCCTGCTTAGACTTCGCTTCAGGTACTTTTAAATGAGAATTGCTGAAATCTTGAAAGGAAACCTCCAGTTATTAGACACGATTCTTCCCACCCTGCGCCAGGAGTAGGGCCTTTGCAGTCCGCCTTTGATAGACGCTTCCTTGCATAAATAATAGAACTGCCCTGGATGCATCGCACAGGTTTTTGCCTTGGGCAGAACAACAAGCTTAGGTAGATGACTGAGTATGATCCTTTGTCGGCTGACATTATTTTTAAACTCTTCTTGCTTCGGGCCATGGCAGCGTGTATTAAATAAATGATAAACACCACACCTGASGAGGAGGCAGCTAGCGTGGGCGGCAGCGGGTGTTTCCCCGGCTCCTTGGGAGGTTTAGATCCCTGAATTATCTATGTTTTCTGAGGGGTCATTTTCTTTTCCCAGTTTTCTTGAGCAACTGGTGCCCAGCAGTGGAGATGGGTGGTATCCAGCAGCACTGTTAGTGGTGCATGGGAAAATCACTGCTGGGATTCACTAATTATTACATTGTGTCTGAACTCACCGGCTTAGTGGCTTAATCCAAAAATGGGGAAAACTGCTGTTTTTCCAAATGGCTGAATTGCTGGCCCTCTAAGTTCTGTCACAGCAATTTGTCCTGGCAAAACTAAAAAGGTTGGAGTGCTAAAAGTGCTGATTTGTTCTCTGATAAGCCAGATGTGCTAACTGCTGAAATACTCAATGAGCCTCTTCCAAAGGCCTCTTTTATTGCTCGCTTTTGATAAATAGAAAATGAATTGTTGGGGACACAACTGTGTCTAGCGAGCAACTCGGAAGGGTGGAAAAAGTGGCTTGGTTCCACAGAACTTCAGCTGTAATGAGAACGTCTGTGTTCGGGATGTGGGTGTCCTTATTTTTCTTTGGCTGCCAAAACAATTAACGTAATATGCTCACTTGCTGCTCGCGGAGCRAAGCAGGAGCTGGAGCTGACGCGATGACAGCCGCGTTGTCACCAGCCTGGAGCGGATCCACCGCGCGGAGGTGGTGGGGACAGCCGCCCGGGAAGGCAGCCTGCATCCGCCTCGGCTCCTCTTCCTGGGAGGTGGAGAGCAAAGTTGGAGCTGTTTATCAGAGCTGAGAGAATATCTGGGTCGAAGATGATTCCACAGCCCGTTCTTGTGTTCTACGTTCTCTRCTGTGAACATTTATTACCCGCTTATCTGGTTTGTGAAGGTGAGGAGGTTGCAGAAACACAAGCAACCTATCCCCCACCTAGCGCAAAAGCGGCGATGGGTGCGAGGGATGTGGCAGGAGAAGCCCAGCCTGCCTCTGATGTGACACAGTAGCTAATGCGCTGCCATGTTACTACTCCAGAAATTCACTAATTAGTCGTTAAGTTGATGTTACCCTGCGATCATGTCCAAAATGTCACATGAGTAACACTCATGCAGAAGCAGCAGCACAAGATGATGTTTTTTTCACGCTATCTGCATAATGTTACACTGTCTACGTGGTATCTTTGCATCTGATGCTGAAAAGGGCACCTGCTGTGCATAGGGGCTTGAATGAGACTGTAATTGGGGAATGCAATGGTAGGGCTTAATGTAACCACGTGTGGGCCCCTCACGCTCATGTGGAGCCACCAAGGCTTCGAGTGTCTCTGCATGGAGCCACCAAGGCTTTGAGCACCTCCRTCTGCCACCATCCAGCTCTCACCAGGCTGGATGCAAACGCAGGAATGGGGGAGTGACTGGGGCAATATCCTTGGGTGTGAAAAACTCTACCTGGGTGTACTTGGATCAGGAAGAAATGCGTATTTCTCTTTTCAACCGTGCTTTGCCTTACAAAAAATGTTCCTTTATGCAGTGCTGTCAATGATCATGCGGAGGAGGAGGGTGAGCGMAGCAGCTTCGGTGGCTGTGGGGCAGCTGTGTATGTGCCACCCGTTGTCTGCACTTAATGGAATTTCTCTCTCTTTGCTTTTAATGCCATTTATAATTGAATTAATAACCTGTTAACTAGCTGCAAGCTGCAAACATGTGTAGCTTGCCCTAATGGACAGGCATTTGGAGAGCGCCCAGCCTAACCTCGGCAGAGGTGCTAACTGCTCCTAATTGTTTGGCTRTTGCTTGGAAAGGTGAGAGCTGCTAGGCCTCTTGCCAAGAGCCAGGCGGGCACCTCCATCCGCCTGGGTGGCCGCTGTGGGCAGCCACGAGGGTCTCACCTCGGGTTTGTTTCCACATCACTTCTCTGTTGGCTGCTTCTGCCTCTGTGTCAAAGAGCAGCRAACTGCCCTGGTCAGCTCAGCAAAGCCTTAATCGAGGCCACAGCTTCTTGTACTTCTATGTTTCTGTGAAAAAGTGAGATTGAAGCTGGTGTCTATGGATGGCAAGCTCACCTCTTCTTTCCCTTGTGCCTTGACAGGGCTTGGTTGTGTTGCTCCTTAAGCCAGATCACTAAAGCGAGCCAGGCTTTGGAAGAAGAGAATCTTTGTTGGTGACGTGTATATTTTATGGGGTGAGTACGGAATGATTCCTCGCTTGGAAAATGTTGTGTGAAACTGTCACCAGTCGAGATAATCTCTAATTGGGGTCCCATGCCGTGTGACRGCAAGCAGTTCATGTGTGTGTGTCACTGCCCTCACCCTCCTTAAGGAATGTTGTAAAATGTTGAATCATCTAGGAAAGACCACGTGTGTGTATGTTTGAGGAGTGGAAATATCTCCAGTGAAAAATCCAATGAAAAGAGGAGCCAAACCAGTGTATTTTATCAAAAGCTGATCAGGAGATGACTTGATTAATATGCATAAGTACTTCTTAGGCAGAAAAGGTTCTTTAATTCAGTGAAAAAGGATTAAAAAAAATTCCAAAGAACTGTTCATGGCTGAAAGAGAATGCTTTTTTAATAGTGTCTGTGATTAGCTATTAAAAGAAACCATTGATAGATGCAGTGAATTTTGTATGTAGTGATGACTTCAATTTGGGAGCATATGCCYGAGAAATTTCCCAATCTTTATATTGTTAAACTGCTGTTAATTTGGCATATTTATCAGGGATGACCCTTCCAGGAGAGCATTGGTCTAGCAGCTCAGGAAAAAAGGAAAACTTYGGTGGCTGAATTATATTCACTTTAAAAGGGAGCCTCTCAAGTCTCATAGTTTCTCTGAGAAATTGAAACCAAAATTGTTTTCTAACCTAATTTATTCTTTCATTTTTATTTGATCTATATTTGTGTGTGATGCTAACCTGTTCATTGAATTGACTTGAGGAAAAAAGCTGAGGATGGCCATAACTCACTTTTAACACAAGCTGGATCTTTAAAAACTGCTATTGGGACAGGCAGAGTCTTGATTAAAGATTTTGGGATCTACTATTGGGAAAAGCAGTGAGCATTTGGTGTATAATAATGCCAGCTGATACTTCTCAGTGCTCTCTAGACACTAAAAATACTGTGGCTGGTAGATGTATTTTATCTTCCTTTTTTGGAGTTTCACCATCCCTTTTGATGGGAGAAGGATTAGGCTCTTTACACACAATCATTTCACTGTTTATCAAAAGATTTTAGGGATCATGTGGGCATCTGCCCTCAGCCAACAGTTATGAAATGAGAAGCTCATGGTGCATTCCCAATATTTGATTCAGAGGAGGAGTCAATTTATCCATAAGTGACGTACAGTGCTCTTTGGGCAATTACTTTTGGGCCTCAACCAACAGCCATTAAGTGGAAAGCTCCCATTGACTTTAATTAGAGCTGRCTTAGTTGCACATTGAGGAAGACTTAATTGCTGTCTGAAGCTAAGACATAATGCTGAGAGGTACTTTATAACTACCGGAGATAAACAGATACTATTAGACTGATTTTATTTGTATGTAAGGAGGAAGTACAATTGACCATATAATTCTTTTTGCTATTTCTATTGTTGGATGTTATTTACTAATAAATAAAACAAATGAACTTACGTTGAAGCTGCTGAGGGTCTKTACTGTGGCTCTGCTTGAGTAGAGCATCGGGGACTGCTGCTGTAACGCTGCCCGATTTTGATTTTCAAGGATGGAACCCCAAGGCATCCTTTTCTTTTGTTTTTGACTGTCTTTGTATTAAATTAAAAAGGAAACAAACTTACAACTCCAGACGCTTTTAAGCACAAACTTTTCATTACTTGCATTATTGCTTTTACTGCCACTTATTTTATATTTTTATGTAAATGTCAAGGAATGGCAGTGATTTGTGGTGCAGCAGAAGAGACTGGTAATGCAGAGGGGTTGGCAGAGTACTTTGCATTAGGTCTGGGATTTASCTGCATCGCGAGGCCTTTCTCAATTAGCTATTGCAAAGAGGAGACTTCTTTGCCCGCAGCACATGACAACTGTGTGTAAAATGTGCAAGCTGTGTGCCTTGCTGTGTGTAAAATTCCTGTTAATGTTAATCAGAATTACRGGTGCACATCATAAAATGAATAAATTAGCTGCTGCTACTGACTCAGTTTGGATAATTTCCACCTTTTTTACTGCTGCAGAAATGCTTCAAACTTYTGCAGGTAGTACACATTTTCTCCAAAATTTGTATTCATACAGAATTGGGTACAGTAGAAACAGGGAAGCAAGTTACTGAACACGAGGGATAGGGTGGCATGACCAAAGCCAAAAGCAAGCAAAATGATTTTTACAGCATTGTTGCTGTAATGAGTGAGGTCAGAGCAAATCCATTCACAGGGAAGAGAAATTATGTAAAATGAGAGCTCAATGCCAAGTATTAGAAACATTATTAGAAAACTGCAGGACTTGTGAATCAGGAGAAGCCGAGGCCAAGGATGGGAAGGCCACTGAGAAGTGTGGGGTCAGTGGGTTTAAGGTGAAGCAGGAATATTGTCTATTTCTAAGCTTTATCTCTGGGATATATGTATTATTTTGGAGGTAAGCTGGATGTATTTAGAGAAGAGAGGAGGAGGAGTGTGAACTACTGGAAAGATGTTAGAGGCTGATAGGGAGATGGAGATAATGAGGGGAGAGAGTTACTGGAGAAAGTGGGTGAAGTATGAAGAAAAATGAAAAACTTCAGTCCCATTGAAAGGAAGGATGGGAATGGAAAAACGGAAGGGATGACCTAGAGAAAATCTGATTATATTTTGCCTGTATTCGCTGAAGAAATCATTAGGTGTAGAGAAGTAGAGTATTTTAGCAAAGGCGATGTTGGAGCTGAGGGGGAGAAAACATGTATAGAAAAAGATGTCAGCTCGGTGCCTTTCTCCTGCCGGGAATGCCCGCAGCAGGCACGGAACAGTGGAGCAGGAGCTGCGGGTGGGCGAGGGAGGCAGAGGGAAGGGCGGGAGCTGCAGCTCGGGGTGCACCCCAAGGACACCCCGCGCTCACTGACCCCTCCTCAAGCRAGGGAGGGAGCAGAAGAGGAGTCAGCCGTGTGCATCCGCTGCAAGTCACTGCGTGGTGTGAGAGAGGGAGGCAGGGGGAGCGCTCCGGCGCTGACCCTGACCCGCTGGTGCTTGGGCAGAGCGCTCCCGGTGTTGGGACAGGTTGCATGTTAACCAAAAAAAAAAAAACCCTAAAAAAGAAGAAGAAAAATGAAATGTAAAATTGAAGCCCATTTTTATAGGACCAAAAATACAGTTGTGTGTTATAGTGAGGGTATATTTATTTAGTACCTATTGGCTGTATAAAATTGCTTTTGGTCTGTTTTTATGGTTCTTCATAAAACAAAGACTTATTAAATTTACTTGGCAGCTGTAGGGTAAGGTAAAAATGAAATAAGCTGTACTTTTTTTTTTTTAAGAGCCTTTGGCAGTTCTCTGTCTTTTATTTTAAGCTGATGAGACTCRAACAGAGATTACATATAACACCTATAGAAATTTTTAAGCATCATATTTGGCTATCATAAATTGTAGGAGGAAGTGTCCTGGAGTGCAGCGTGTGCTTTAGCTCAGTGTGGCTTTAGCAGATGAGGTCCGGGCAAGGAGGACAGCCCGCCGTGCCGAGGAGTGCTAAGGGGAAGGGCCTCGCCCCGACCAAACTACTGCTCTTGTGCCTTGCAAACTAAAATGACAGAATCTTAAATAGCAGTTAACTTAGCAAATACTGCTGTCACATCCTGCCTGGGAAATTAAACATGAATGGCTGCATTGGTAGGGCAAAAGTATTTATCAGCTCTTCTTGATTTCAGTGATAGATCTCAGGATTTCTTTATTCAGCCTCAAGGGAGTCTTATCCAATTTCCATTTTTCTTCCCCTGTCCCATTTCAAGTCATTGCAGGCTCTTTGTCTTCACTCAAGGCAGCTCGCAAGTCTATAAGCCATGCTTTACGCACTAGGAACATGCCACTAGTTTTTTCATTTAAAAAAAAAATATTGATTTTCTTTCATTTGTTTCGGCCATTCCTTAATTCTGTTCAGCTTTACTCGCTGGCCTGGCTCCACTGTCATGGCTCAGAGTGGCCGAAGGGCAGGTGGCCTGGGCCGTGCCACCAGGAGCAGGTACCTGCAGCACCTCCCAGAGCGGCACCTTGGCTGGTTTCCTCCTCCTCCTCCTCCTCCTCCTCGCTTTGACAGGCTGCGTCTCCTCAAACTCCAGCTTCTCATTTCATGAGTTTGCTTGGGTTCAGTGTTCTGTTTTTTTTTTTTTTTTTTTTTGTACTGATGTAGTAGGTTCAATATCATCTGGCTGCCGATGTCGAGGCCCTATTTTCCATGTGCAGCATCATTTAATGGACCAGATTATTTATGGCCGACGTTACCATAGAGGCAATGGCAGGTTCTTCTGCTGAACTGACTTTCAGGGCTAATTACTCATTTCTACTCAGACAGAATCATTTTAATGAGGAAGATGAGACTGATAGAGTTTTCATTCAATAGCTTGGACTGACAAAGCAGTCTCCAATATATGGTATTAAAACCAAAGCAAGTGACCGTTTTCAGTAAGCAGCCTTTAAAAATTATTTGTCCTTTCTTTCTTCCCTRTGGGGTCTGCTCGTTTTCTCTGCCTGTTTTAGTATTGATTTCAACCCCTCTTTGGAGAAATTTTGGTTATTGCAGTAGGATAAATTTTAGTCATGGCCCTGTTGCTTGTTGCTGAGTTTTATGAGAATTTATTTGCTTACTGACAGAATACCAGCTACAAATTCATTTACAGCAGAGAAGAAAATAAACAGAGCACTTGAGACATATTTGCCAGTGATCAGTGATTAAGTAGAGTTTTGTCAAAATCGTTTCAGTTGGAACTTAAAAATGATTGTTTGGTTATTGCTTATGTATTAGAAATGCATTTGGGCTAATTGAAAAGCTGGCTGCTAAAAGAAACTTGATAAAACAGGGGGTAACAGAGCTCTACAGCACCGAACTGCTGTTCCATTAGAAGCCTTTGCTATTCAATTCATTACGCCTGAACCTTTCACGTTTTATGCAAAGGAGCAGAGTTGCTTCTGTTTGTGCAGACTACACAAGTTGCCATTTGCAAGTACATTAACGTTACAACAACTTTACAGAACTATGGGCAGGGCTCATTACCTTCCTTGAGAATTTTGGTTGTCTGTTCATTAAAACCTGATGTCATACATGGCCTAGCGTAGCAACTCAGTCAACATGTGCTAATTGACTTCGGGGTCCTTGCAATTTTAAGGGTTAATCTCTTCCAATTCTGAGTGAGCAGCGCTATGGACAAGATTTGTTACAAGGCAGGTCCACAACTTTCTAACTCCAATTTCTGTTCTACATCCTTGGCTGTTTTGCTCGTGTCTGTAAAAGTCAAGGGGCAAATGCACCCTTTGGGCTCACCGAATAATGGTCCCCAGCTCCTGAGAGAAGTGATTTTCAGGACTAGTTGACCTCAGCAACAGTGGGATTTTAGGATGGAGTGACCTRTTCGTGCAGGCAAAATGTGACTCAAGATAGTTGGTGTGACAAAGGAGCAGATGTCAGGAAAAGGGGACAGAAAGAAACCAAGGAGTGGAAGGAATCTGCCCGTGAGGATCTGAGAGGATGTGAAGTGCTTGATTATAACTGAAACGTCTGCAGATAGAGCTGTATCTTCAAATAGAGCATAATATGTCTATATGTATGCAGCCTTCATAGCCAGTATTATGTATGACCTATTAAAAGAGAGAGAGCTTACAGACTGCCCAGCAGAAAGCCATCGCGAAATTCAGGCAGTGAAGAAACAATCATCTGGAAATTGCCCGATCTAACAGATATTAAAGACAAATGTTTTTTTCAAAGGAGACGGGGCTTGTTTTTCTCTCCACATAGGGCCATTATGCAGCAGGAGAGGAGGCCAAAACCAGCTCCAATAAAGAGCAATTTCCAAGCAGGCAGCGCTAGCGCTGGTTCCCCTGCCCGCCTCTGAACTGACTGTAGCTCTGGGTGCGGAGCCAGCAGAATGCTGCTGTCCCGGGACTGTGAACATTCCGGAAGATTGTTTGTCACATTGATTTAAAGATGTTGAAAAACAGCCCCAGACAGTGGGGTTCTAGTTGTGTCGTTTGTGGATGGGGCAGCTGCTTCATCTTGCTAAGGTCCCTGGGGGGGTTGCAGGATCTCTTGGTTGGACTGGAAGGGGCTGACTTGGCTTCTGTGGTTTAGGCTTCGCTTTTGGGGCTTAGAAATAGCAGAAGGGGCCTGAAAGAAGCTCACCTTGTTAACTGCTTGTATTTTTTTGGACAGGAGACTATTTTTATGCTATATGGAGCCATACTTTGAGGTTTTATCCATAAAATTATTGTTGGCATGTGTAAACCCAGATTTCCTCAGGCTGCTGCTTTGTTTTGTATCAGGTTTGTAATTTGTATTTTATTCTATAAGCAATAATAAACTGAGCTAGGAGCAATGGCAGAAGTGGAAGGCAGAGAATCCCACACAGTGTCCGTGTGGAAAGCTGACACCGTGATGGGTACGTGCCCCTTGTGAGCTCTTGATGCYTGAAATGCAGCTTTGCTGATTATTTTGGTTTGTGTATAGCACTCTGAAAAGAATAGAAAAATGTTGCCCATGTACATATTAATATAAATATTAACCTTCAACCGTTTGAACGCCAGCTGAAGCTTAGCATGTTCTGCTCAGCTGTTCTGTGGAAGCTGTTGTGGATAACGGGGGCATCTGTTTGAGATACCATCACATCAGGCACTGCCCCATTCCCTTCCTTGCAGCTCTCTGGGCAGCCCRGTTCAGCCCTGCCTCCCACCCCAAAACCCCCTTGGGGGCAGCGGGTTTTCCTGGCTTCATGTGTGCAGGGCCACGTCCTGTTGCTCAACACCAAAATGTCTGTTGCAGTGTTAACAGTCTGACACTAATGCATGCAAAAATAAAAGACTGAATACAAGTTTTTCTTTGCCTCTTAGGATTATGCCTTAGTTCTTTTAAATTTTAGCAGCCTGTCCTGCGACTTCACTGCTTTTTATTGAAGCTGATAGTCAGCATCTGTCTTGCTTCTTTTACTGCTAATTAAGTTTGATTTATAATGGCTTGATTTATAATGGCCCATTTATAATGTAAAGCTTTGGTCAGATCTGAATGGGGTCCTACACTTTCAAGAGGAAGTGTGCTCTGAACAGCAAGTTAAATGTGTGTAGGCTTCTAGGTATGCATTAAAACCAAGTGTGATTCCAAGAAAACTTTCTTTTTATAGCTCAGAAAGCCAAGTAGCTGTATASCTACCTAGTGCTTATTTGAAGTGTAATTCCTTGAAACTTGAGTAGGTGAAATAGAAAATAAACTGAGAGAAAATGTTAATTGAAGAAGAATTTATGTGCCCCTATGTAGTTTACAGCAACATATGAAGTCCAGAGCTGCATTCAGTATTTTARTTAGTATGTCCTTTTAGAGCAGAATAATATATTGCTGTGGTAGTATTTTATCAAAATGCAAGACTTAGGAGAGCAAATGTTCCCTTTTGTTTAACAGATGAGTAAATAGTGCAATAAATATCCACACAAACTGTCATCAGGTGTGATTTATAAACCTGTGGCAGACAACTATCCTTACAGTTCTTAACACCTGCATTTTTCTATTAATACATATGAGTCTAGTAAATTATAAAGAAGTTGAGCCATGAGGAATGGGGAGAAGGCTGAAAATATGAATATATTTATATATTTTTCCCCAATTGGATATGAGAAATCCAATAAATAAAAAGTAGCTGTATTAATTAGGAGACACTGCTCTTTTAGTCAAACTTCACAACTTAGGAGTTATCATCTAAACTCATAGAAATTTACTGTATTCTCCAAAACATTTCCAAATATCCTCCCAAATATTTTTAAAGAGGTTTTAACATGTGAGGGCACTGCTGAGTTTCCTGCTCTGTGTGTGTTTGTGTGTGTGTGGGGCAGGAGTGGAAGAGCAGCCCTGTTCCCTGCCAGTCTTGTCCTGGCTGCTTCAGTCTACGTGAGTGTGGCCAGTGGAAGTCACCTGGCGATGGGCAAGACTTCTTAGGGCAGAAGCTCCTGCACGAGGGGAGGTGTAAGCCAAGTGTAGCCTAACAAGACATGTTTGGCCATGGTGGAAACTTGTACTGGTGATAACAGTTCGTGTTGTCATCTTTGCGTGGAGAGARTCATTGCAGATATGAGTATCCTGCATTAAGATTTCCAGCTAAATAGCATTCATAAGCAGTGTTGGAATTGGTTCAGGGGAAGAATTGGTTGAGCAGTCAGCAGTGAAAGGGGAGCCCTGTGCCTTGAACCATGAGGGATACAGCTAAATGGAAGTGGACCCACTGGCCACCAGTGCATGAGCTGAATTACAGAAGTCGCAAAACAATATTTTTCTGTTTTCAACATAATTATTTTATTTACTTCCAAGGCACAGGTTTCTAAACGCAACTGAGTTTAGAGAAAATTWTTTTTTTTCCTTACTGTGGAAGGAGATCTGTATTTTAATTTCCAAGAAAGATAGACATGTACTGGTATTGTGGAAACTTAAAGACTGCTTTTATATAATTGATTACCACTAACACATGAGTATGTAACCTTTGAAGGCTGCACTTACCTAAATTAAAGAACAAATGATGCGCATCCTAATTTCTATGCAATACAGTTTGATTGCTTTGGAATATTTATCCTAGACAATAAGAGTAGAGCTGATCGGCGCAGTCGAGAAACAAAAGGTTTTTCAGTTTTATCAGCTAAGCCTTGCTATGAACAATGGCTTTAAAAATATCTCAGAAGGTAGGAGTAATCTGGTGAAATGAGCTGGATAAACTGAGCTTTAATGAGGCTCAGGTAAATCGGGAAACAAAATTATTTTATTCTTTCAGATTGTATAGCAGTTTCGGTCTTGTGAGATAGAAGTGGGAAGAAACACATGAGCCACTGTTTGAATAACCTTGTGTTGGCCAAAAAGGTCTGCCTTTATATTGCGACGTATTAGTTAACAAAAGCAATCATGCAAAAAATGGAGAACATTAATGCTAGCCAGATAACTCTTCATTGTGCGCAGCTGTACAGGAAACTCGTACAGAGTTAACGTTCGAATTTATCAGATATTTTCCATTAACTCTCTATTTAACAAATGATCAGCTATTGTATGTAATATCCAATCTCCTAAAGTCTTAATGATCATGGATGTGCACAGTAAGAGATTAGCATAAAATTAGCACTGATGCAGCTATTAAAGAATCTTGAAAGATTTTGCCGTCCTGCTAAATGAATGGGGCTGCAGCGCGTCTCCGAGCGGCGCCGAGCCCCGGGCTCGCTTTATGTTCCCCTGGGCTGTATTCCCCAGGCTCCTACCCCCTGTTTATTGCTTTGTGCTAATCTTGAGATTCAGCAAAATAATTTATAACGCTGTAGGAGATGAGCTACCAGCTGATGCCTCTTGGAGGCTAAAACCTCCAAAAGGATGCAAGAAGCCGAGTGAGTGCTGGGGGCGCCAAGAAGATTTACATCCTGGTTGGCTCTTCCAGTGCAGGGCTAAATTGTGGGACCTTGATTTATTTATTTATTTGTTTTTACCTCCTCTGAAATTCAGACCTTGCAAAGTAGGTTGTCTCCTTCCTGGATATACTATGGTCTGGTGCTATCTGGAAGCTACTATACATTGATCTTTTTAATGTAAGAAGTGAATTATATATTTTGTGATAATGTCCATGTTTCAGTGATTTCCCTCAGACGTGCTCCTGTCGTGGGAACGCACTAAATAGCAGCTTTTTCCCCAATTTCCTYAGTCTACTGAATGCCTCAATTCTTAAAGTCTTTAACAGCACTCCCTGGGAGCCAAGCATAGTTTTAAAGGAATCCATTAGCCCTGTGGGAACATTGTCACCAAAATGAAATATTTCCAAGATGAAGGAAACTCTTTAAATAGTCTGAAATTAATTCTGAATGTTTTCGGGATGGAGCTGGAGACGATGTTTTCGTTCATGCTCCTCCCGCAGCCCTTCAGAGCGGCTCGCCAGTCCCTACTGGATACAACTTCCTGCTACTTGCAAAGCAGTAATTATCCTAATTACACTCCCGCGTTTAAAGCCATCTTCTGGAAGATGATTTACAAGAATTACATAAAAGAGATCTATATACAGTGACACACTTGCTTGTTTGGCCTGAAGCGTTTTATGTTTTCCAGCGTAATCGGGATTCGTATGATAAGTTCTAATGGGTTTCTGCATGCGCCTGGCTCTGAAGATGTGTTCAGTGCTTCGGCTTAGTTATTTCTCCAAGAGCAGCTGAGGTGGTCAAGGAGTTCTTATCGCTCATGAACATTTAGTGTGAACATGTGAGACCRCAATTGCTGCTTTCCACTAGTTGAAAAGGTTAAAAATGAGAAAGTACTTATGGGAAGCTTACAGTAGTATCGAGAATAACAGGCAGGTTGATACATCGAGGATAGGTGCCAAAATGTGTTCTCTCCCTGAGGAGAGTTCAAAGAAAACATGAAAATGAGGTRATGTGTGTGAAGAGCTCAGGGATTTCCACCTCCGGGCTTCCCTCGCTGGGAGGTGCAGCCTGGGGCCTTTCGGGAGCGTGTGAGAGGATCAGCTCTCTGAGCCTGGCGTAAAGACACTAGGGCACCGTTTGGCTCTCGTGTTATCTGTTTATCAGGTACTTATCAAGCAGCTGAATGTGAATGGTGGGGCAAGATGTGGCAACAATTTGATTTATGCCCCTTTAGAGTTTTGTAGTCATTTGTAAGATTAGTGTCAGCCTTGTTCCTTATGTAGCCTTTAGAAAACTGGCGGTGGACACATAGAGCACATGCATACACACAAGCTCAGCTTCCAGCTTAACACAGCAAGGAGGGACATGAGTCCTACTGCTTGAATCACCCTGAAAAGCTCATGTGAGCAGGACTGTGCCTCTGGGTTTCGGCGAAAATCCAATTTGAGAGATGGGGCTGGCTCCGCTCCCAAGCTGCAGTTCTGTATTTCTGGTGCACAGGGCCTGCTCTCATCCAGCACTGGSAGAGCAGCATGGACCTTAGACACCGCTTGCTCCCAACCCCTCACAAGGCTCATATGGAAAGGCTTGGAACATGATATCGTATATATATACCAGTGCCATTTTACTTACTGCGTCTCAATATACATTATGAAACATTAATACTAATTTAGAGTAGCTGATGTGTATTGAGACTCAATTATAGAATTAATTGGGAGCTTTGTTTTTGCAGTTGCCTTTAGAGCAACAATTGGAAAGTGTTTTCAGTGCAGGAGGACTAGTGACTTCTTATGGCAAGGCTATTATAACAGAAATGGTTATAATGAAGAGGAAAGTACCTGAATCATCAACCTTAACGTATTCTACTTTCATAATATTGAGGTTATGATGATACGCAATCTAGATCCTATAAAACAGTTAAGCACTTTCTATAGATGAAACAGGCTAAGCCAAAGCTGTTACATTAAGTGAAATGCCCTCCTCAAAGGCCCTGCTGTAAGTTACTGCTAGCACTGGGGAATGGCTCATGAGAAATAAAAGATAAGTTGACGCTTTCTTAAAATACAACGTTCTTTTAAGCATRTAATATTCCCTTTTTTTCTTACAGACTTTAATAGTGGAAGGGTGTTGCATCTACTTCTTGCAGTGGTGCTCATCATCAGATATTAAACTTTTCTTGCAGAGCAGTTTTTCAAACAGACATTTAGATGAGTGTCCAGGATTGTGTGAATACCTTAGCTGCTCACCCAGCAGCCCAAACCTTTCCCTTACATTTTGGCATTGGTGAAATCCTGCTCGTCTTGGCAGTGACCCAGAGTTACCTGATGGAGACACTTCAGCAGCCCTTACCACAGCTGTGGTTTTGATCCCGTTCCTGGTGGTTATCCCCACATTGAAGTGGATGATGAAATTAATAATTCTCTAATTATTTTACCATATATTAATGAAAAGTGTGCAAAGCAACTGAGCTAGGAGAGGGCAGGCACGTTTTGTGGCTGTGTGTTTCCTGCGGACTGAAAGGTGGACTTCTGTTTAGGGAATGGATTTATTTTGAATGCTTCATTGGCCTGGGAATGCATTAAGCCCTCCGATCATTAGYGTGGAGTATTTTTCAAGCTAAATACAGCATCAGAAATGTAGCCATCAAATTGCTTTCCAACTCTTTGCTCTTTAGCTTGCTTTGCTCGTGTGAACTATTTGCATACAATGGGTCAGAGAGTCCTGTACTGTGGGGAAAAAATGGGCAGAGTGTAATGAATTTGCAGATTATGCATTTATTTAAGAAAATTAAGACTGAACAAGGCTATGTAGCTTAAAGCTTAGCTAGTGATCAGAATAATGGAAGGTGAAATGTGGTATTGACTAATGAAAAGTAATGCACATTAGAATAATTTAAAGTGTTATTGGAGATTACAGGCACGTAATTAACTGTAATCACTCAAGAAAAAGGCTGAGGTATTTTGGTAGAAAGGTTAAATAGATATTCCTGTGAAGTAGAATATGGTAGTCAGGAAAGTTCATGAAGCTGAGTAAGCCTTGAGAAGTAGAGTTTTAAAAAATAATATGAAAATAATGTAATTCTCCGCTTGGAATCAATATTTTGCCACCATTTAGAATGTTGTATTAGGCTCTATGCTAAAGATCCTATTGTAAAGATGATAATGATAAGAACTGCTGGATTTGCTATCCAGTGCTATAGGGATATTATTATGCAAAAAGCTTAGTAGGATTCAAGAAAGGATTAGACATTTCTTTCTAAAAATGAGAACTCCCCTATTTACAATAAATAGGATAAAAGTTGTATAATAAATGTGCCCTAAAGCTGAAAGGTTTAGAAGTCAGCCAGTGAGCAGTGGTGGATAGAAAGCAATTTCTCTATAGGACAGTTGCTGCATTACAGGGTTTCTCTTATATTCACTGGGGCCCCTATGGGAAGTAGGAGTGTGGACAGACAAAATGTAAGTGCAGTTCAGCATGGCAAAGGTTGGTTGTAACTGTACACAAAAGATAGACTGATGTAAATACTGATGTGGCAGTATTCGCTGTGATGAAAAATACATTATGTTGCTGCTGTTATATGTTTACATTTAAAAATTCATGAAAAAGTAGTCAAATTCAAGCCCACATTCTTCATTGTGGGAATTATCAGCACAATCAAAGCAGCGCACAAAGCAGCTCATATTTCCCAGTGGATTTTTAGGTCCCTTGCTGAGGGTTTTAGTGTCACTAGCACTGATAGAGATAAATTTTAGCAAAGCAAATTCAAAGAAAAATAACCTCAGCTGGAAATCCTCCAGCCTAGATGGTAGCAGGGGGAGAATTCACACCTCTCCTGGCCCGTGGGCAGCGCCTCTGTGCTCGCCCGGGCCCGGCCTCGCCGTGCGGAGCAGCTGCTTCCCTCCCGCCACGTCTGTGGCCTGTCCCTGCCTGGAGCGGCAGCGGCCACCGCGCTCTGCTTGGGCTGGCCCAGCGCCTTCGTGCTGCCTTGCGCCTCTCGGGAGAACCTGGAGCTACCAAAGAGGCTTCTGCTTCTCCTGTTGGCATCCTGTGACAAAGAAGGAGGAGATTTGTCACTGACTGTTGCCCGCCGATGGGGAAGGCGGCTGCCTCGGTGATCACAAGGCTGTTTGGTTGGTCCTCGTCGCTCCTAGTCGGTGAGACAGGGGCTTTGCTGACTTGGCAGCAATAACCCGCTCGCTGTCAGTCACTGGCAGGAGCTGTTGTTTCCAAGAGTGCTGATGAAGCAACACAGGAATCCTAGAGAAGTGCTGAAAACACCTTCCGTAAGARCATTTTATGGAAATACCTCTGATAGTCGGGCGTTTTTAAATGAGACTGATAAGAGAGAGAAAAAATAAAGAAAAGATGGCAAAATGTGAAAGCATGAAGWAAATAAGTAATGAAAAAAGTTACAACAAGTCCTGGAAAAAGAGGCGGCTGTGAACACTACCCAGGCACTGTCTTCCTGAGATTTCTCTCTTCCAGAAATCTCAGTTCCCAACATGAAGTTCTCAGGATTTGTTTCCAAATACAGAAAATAACACAGAGAATAAACTCTACTATCTGCTACCACCTCTCTTAATGTCCTTAAATAAGAAAACAAAAGTAATCATTCATCTTTCTATAAAGACTAAAAACTTGCTCGCACTGTAGAAGTCAGAGCTGGGTCCAGGAGCAGTTTGTAGTTCCTGAGCACCGAGATGCTGCCTAATGCTATGTAACCTAAGGACAGGTGTACAGAACCCTGCTAGGAAATTGCATCTAAATTATTCAGGATTGTAGCCATGTTTATCTTGTTTCAGAGCGACAGGTAGGGTCCTGATCCTACAAATTGCTGTTGCTTTGTGCCAAGTGCCGTCAGCTCCTCACCTTGAAGAACAGATCCGTGTGTTTTCATGATGCCCTCTAGTTACGCTCCGCAGCTGTACACCCACCCAGAGCGTTTTGTCGCTCGTGTTTTGGCTTTGGGCCGTAGCTCCTCACGTCGTTGGGATGTAAGGGTAATCAGGAAAGCCCTTGAAGGGGGCGCAGAGCCCAAATTCCCGGCGGGAGGCCATGTGGGGCTCTGCCAGAGCAGGGGTACCAAGGTGGACGTGAAAGGTCCAGGGGGAAGGAGGGATAAACGGAGGTAGCGCCGTGCTCAGAGGCACAGGCCGTGGGACACAGCAGCCAGGAGAGCTGGTTTGTGCATCTCCCTGTTCTCAATATGTAGGTGGGTTTAATTCCATGTGAGCCGAGCAGCTGGAGCTGAGGAGCTGCAGATTCTGTAGGGTGAGCAGGCTGAGAGCTGGTCATGGTCTAGGCTGCACGTGCATCTCTGCTGCTGCTYGGTGGAGTGGGGTGGGATGCAAGAAGTGGTTGTTTTCTCTTTAGCCTAGTGCTGAAGTGGGTTATTGCATAAGAGAAATGTTTGACTCGTGATAGTGCTTAAGTGGGGTGAGAGCTTTTCTGTAGAATAAGAGTCTTGGAAAATGCCAGATTGGTAAAGGTTGTGTTTGGATGTGGAAAGTCTTTGCTAAGCGGAGCCTTCAATAGCAGGAGGGTCGGTTCTGGAGAACTGCTGAACACAGCACACCTGGAGCTGACCTGGGGAGCAGCTTTTGGGAACTGACGAATTCCAAGCACCTGTTCTGCGGCATTTGAACCCGGATTCATGAAGTGTYGTGGAGCAGAACTGCAGCCAAAGCAAAGGCACCGGCACCAGCCCCTCCTGCTATTTGCTCAAAGTTTGGCAAGTTTGGAAAGTCAGCAACTCAGTGAATTCCAAAAAGACATTGTAGACAGGACCTTTTGGAGGTCCTGTCTACAAGAACACAAGAGGACATTTTCTCCTGAATAAATGTCTCTCTTTTTTGTTCCCTGAAGTTCTCACAAAAGCAATACCTATTCCAGCAGCATCTAAAAAGTTGTAATTGCCCAAAGTCCAAGCTGTAAAAAAGTACTCCATAAAATCCTGTGAAAATATTAAACAAACATCTTTGTTTTAAAATGGTGTTTGTAATGACTATATGATTTAACCTTGCATGGAGAGACTTGTTTTTTTTCACAGATGTTTTTCCTTTGGGGAGAAGAAAATAGATATTGTTTTTCAATGGGGAAAAAGAGGCAGAAGGATTTCTGAGGCCTTCAGCGGAGAACAGCTGATGCCAATTTTGTGGCAGGTTTTTGCCTTAAGTGGATAAGGACCCTKGTCTTTTTATTGGGAAGTGAGGGAGCCTAGAGCGAGCCTCCAAGCCAGGTCCTGGTAGTGAGTGATAGATGATTCTGTCTGAAGGGCCTGCGGCTTCTCCTGCACTTCCCCTGCAGCGACAGAGAGAACATTAATTTTCTGTAAGTGTATTGCTGCAAATATGACTTTAATATAATTCTCAAATGTTTGAGTAAAACCGTAATGTCTTCRAGTAATTTCCTTCTATAATCCCGTGTCACAGATGATTTCAGACAGTGACAAATGGCAGGCTCTGCCTGATTGCTTTTTTCCTTGTCTCCTGCCTCCAGTTACCTTACTGGTTTGGATAATGCAATATTCCTTGTTAGGCTGTGCTAAGCTTGTTATTCTTGGTGTAAAAGGGCTATGGGCTCTTGATGGATGGGCACGTCCCAGCGTAGGTCTGAAAGGGAAGGGCAGCCATGAAGCTGGCGGCGATGACGGCTGTGGCTGATTGTGGTACGTGCTCCAAAGCCAATCTGCGGCTCCATTCCTTCCTCTTTTACGTATATACTGCATAAATATCTTGATATTGTCCTTCTGCTGCAGCCTTAAGCTTCGTTACCTGGATTTACTTTTTTGTTACTGAAATCTAAATCATGATCCACATGCGTTTCTAGGGTCTTGATGTCCTCCTGGTATTCAAAATCTCCCTTGCACGTGTGTTCTCTGTTATACAGGCGTTTCAACCTGTGCTTTGCCTCCCATCWATTTGGGATCTGTTGCTGGTAAAGTAAGTGTAGAGGAGGGAGAGTTTTGTGTTGAGGAAGTCTTTTGTCTGCTGCAATTCTGCTATTTTTTAGCATCCCTGCTGGAGAAAAATACTTGCAAGTGCCACATTTGCAGCTTTAAACAGCATCCCAGATACCGAGAGCGCTCTCCTAGTCTCTGATTAGTCTCTACTAGTGTAATTGAATTTGGATTTGTAGGAAATTTTGAAGGCTTTCAAGAATCGTAGTCGGCACTAAATTACTTTGAGCATTAGGAATCCAAGCAAGTGCAGCTGCCCATTTGCCATTATGAGAAACCTGTATAAAGCAGTAAAGGATCGGAGATGCACTACTTGGTGGGGAAAAAAACATTAAAGGAAACTGATTTTCAAATGCAATTGCTGCTAATTTCTTAGCTGCTGGGCAAGAGGAAAAAAGGGGAGGAAAAAAAGAAAGAAAAACATAACTAGAACTAAATTGCTATGCAGCCACACTTAAAATTTGAAGTCGGCAGCCACTCTGAGAATATTGCCTTAGAGGATTTAATAATAAATGCTATTTTGATTTTGACCAAAGAAAATAATTTATCTGGCTTAATAAAGAATGCTGTGTGTTTTGCTCTGTGTGAAGAGGAAATAAATACTGTTTAATTTGAAACAAAAAATTACTGGCTTGGTAAGGTTGTCTGGGTTCCTTTAATTATTAAAATAGTGTTGCTGCTGGGCTGTAGTGTTGGCTGCGTCCTGCGTGCAGGTTGAGCTACCTAAATCAAATCTCTGTCCATACTGAGGAGGACTTAATGAGTATGTCAAAGTGTATTCAACTTTTCTTTTTCAGTGTATATTATTAGAACAGCCTTGTTCTTTGCTGAATGAGCATGCGTGTAGCCCACCCTTCTATCTGCTGTATTTGTGCAATGCTAAGGGAGGACACGGAAAGCGTACTGCCCATCACTTAGCCTGGTGTGTGGTACAGGGGTGGTAAATACCTTGATCTCATGAAGTTAAGGGCAAGCAGTTGGCCTTCCAAAGCCACTCAGAAACGGTCCTGTCAGGGTGTCTTTTATGTTCTCCTGAGTTTTAAAAGCATCTGATGAGTTGCAGGAAGCCAGAACGGAGGAGCTGCGGTGCTGCRCTATAGGTACAGCTCCCCAGGGAAGCTGTTCCTGGGTTTTGCACCTTCCCACTTCCCTTATCCTGCTGCTTTCTGTCCCTCATGAGTGGAAATGAGAAAGGGGGAGCTGGRAGCAACATCGCCACCAAGGACATGTCTGAGAGGCTGGAAAAGAGGTGGCAGGAAGGGGGCGTAAAAACATACAGAGAGCCAGATACTCTGTGACAGTATTCAAAACACTCCATTGCTGAGAAGGTTTGYGCTGATTAGCGATGTGGGAGTGAGTGGCTTCTCTCCTGCTAGGGGAAACCTCTCTCTGTCTCTCACTTCTCTTTTTAATTGTCTCCTTTTATCCATGCCTTGGGCAAAACGGTTTTCTGTTCTCTGCTGCTGCTGAAATTACTTTGGAGGTAGAGTCAGGAGGGACCTGCACATGCAGGTCCTGGCAAGCAGAAGCCACAGAGCAGCTCTGGACTCTCACAGATGTCACATGTTGCTTTAAAGTGTAAACCTATTTATTAGTAGCAATGCAGTAAAGACAGCAATTTATTAAGAAAATAAATGGCTGGAAAAAAAAAATGAAACAGCTAATCCAGTTCCTAGCAGGGAAGGGGCATTCCTGCTGCCCTCTAGCCCCGACGGAAGGCGGTGTGCGCTGTGTTTCCTTTGCAGTAGTCCCATGGATRTGTCTCGCAGGGAAGGGATAGGTGGGTCTCTGCAGGTAACGGGTGTGGCTGTCAGTCGGAACAGGAGAATTGCAGCTACTTCTGTGTCACTGMAGAAGTGCAATGTCTTCCATTCCTGAGGTGTTTTTCTTGTTGCTGTGTTAGTTTTTCATTGTCAYGAGCTTAAATAAGGCCATGGCTTTGCTGTTTGCTTTACCCTGACGCTGACCTTCCTATCCCAGACTGCCTTCCGGGTGCTGTCTTCCTGAGGCGTAAGGTTGTTTATGGGATATAGGGCAGTCATGGCCCTGGCCGAGTCGAGGTTTCAATCCCGTGAGTTAGATGTCCACGAGCTGGCACACAGTAGCCCTTTGCAGATCCAGATGCACCCTTCAATTCAGAATGGCKCTCTCGCAGAATTGAAGCACCCTGTGTAAGTTTGCAGCTCATCATCTTTAGGAAGAGCCTTGCACTCGCTCTGTGGATGCCTTTATTAACACTCGCACCATTCTTCTGCTGAATAGTGTCAGTTTGTGCATGCAGCCCTACTGCTTTAATTGAATTAGCTGATGAATGGGGAGGAGAAGAGCTTTCTTCAGCGGGCTGGAGATGGCGGAGTGAAACACGTGGATTAAGCAGTCGTGCTTCAGGGAGGAGCATTAGAACTTAATAGCGGTAATATTGCCACCGGGATAATATCTGAAGCTGAATTCTCAAAGGTTTGCAAATGGTTTAACCACATGTGCCATTCAAATCGAGGGGAGTCGGGGAGCTAAAACCCCATGTAATGTTTTGAAAATGCATCTCTTGGGTGTTAATTTCATCATCTAAAATACATAGTATAATGGGTAGTTGCTGCATGAATTCAAAGTTTTAAGTTCCTCTAGGGGCTCTGCCAACAGCACAAACCATGAGAGTGTATCTGAGTTGTTTATGAACAGAAGCAGAGTCCCAAGAGTGAGATACAGCTATAAATTCACTGCCGCCTGTGCCTATCTATTGTTATGTGCAGTAACAGAGAGCAGTTTTCCRCTAAAACTACTTCCTTGAAGACCTTTAACTGAGGCGCTCTGCCTGAAAATCAGTCCCGATAGCCGTGGAGAGGGGACTCCATTTTCTCTATCAGCATTTGTGWGTTTTATCACACGTTCATTTTGTACCTTACACAGTTATTTAGTGAATTCACGGGGACATGCCAGGTATTTGCAGCACTTTATTTGCTTACTGGAGCCCATTTGATAATAGATGTTCTAGTGTGCTAATGATATGTGTTCTTAAAATGTACTGTTAGCACATAGGCTGTAACAACTGACTTGAGATCTCTTTACACACCTGAAATGTTGTGGATTTTTTCTCTATCTAAGATATATGAGGTGAGAAGCCCGATGTACTTCGGGAGCATTCAGTTGTTTTTAGTTGTATAAGAGCACCTCCTTTTCCCATCAGCGAGCTGCCCTTAGGCCCTGCCAAGCAAGGCAGAGTCCTACTGCAGGGGACACGTTTGTTCTTAACCTCAGGATGAGCTTTTGATGACTTGTTATAAACACAGAATTTTGCATAAAATCTCATTTGGATGAAAGCGATAAAATGTTGCACTAGCTGTCATTATAATGGCCTAAATAGCAGCCTGTTATTACTTAGAATGGTATTATGGATATGTGTAGACCTTATAAAATACATATGGTCCCTGCTGGGTGCGACAGGATGCTGGGTGCTGTGAGGAGSGCAGGGCTGAGGCGCGGGCGGCTCCACGGGTTGGACAGGAGCTCCATGGGCACCTGTGTTTCCCTGGAGCCACGCGGTGGTTTATGCTCAGGGASCCCCGCGCGTCCTTCCTGCCTCCGGAGCCACGGGGTGTTTTCCGCTCGGCCTCCACGTTCGCCAAGGAGGGAGAGTCCGAGCCCCGCGGAGGTGCCGGCTGCTCCTAGGGGCYGCTGAGCCCTTTCTGCTCCATGTCGGAGCTCTGAGGGCAGGTTTTGCTGATGTTGCCTGGCGCAGTGTGGTAGACGCTGTCTTGTCAGGTGTGATTCCAGTRAGGATCACTCCGTTATGCCCCACACATGGTCGGTCCCGCTCCAGGGAGCGGTGCCGCCAGGGCCTGGGTGGTGACCAGGGTCCATCGGAGCGGCCGCCGCTCGCTGAGGGAGACACATCCATCCGATCCCCGCTGCCGCGGGCCACCACCCATCCAGGCCTGTGCTCAAACTTCCAAAGAAGCTCGCTGAAAAATATCCCATTGCTCAGCTGCCTTTATTTGGGACAGTTGGGTTTTTTGTTTTTGATCTCCTTTGTTTTTTGATAAGGCAGCACCGTTGGCGAGCCCTGTCTGTCGCAGGCACAGCGGAGGCTGGGACCTGGCCCTGGGTCAGCGGCAGGGAGAAACCTGTGTGTTTGAGGCCGGGCGCAAGGGTGGCTCCGCCTGAGCCTCGGTAGTGCTGGAGTCTGCTCTTCAGCTGCTCTGGTCAAACATACTGGGGCAGAAATTCCTGAGCTTTCTCTCTATTGGGATTCTGCAAAGTCGATGGATACCAAAGCAAATGCTGCTGTTGGTGAGAAGCTGCCTTGGAGGCAGCAGCTCATGGTCGTCAGCACCTTCTGTTGGTGTCTTCTAGCAGCTGGTGTTGAGAACTAGCTGGAGAGTGTGCATGGTGTCCCTGGGGTTTCGACAGTGAGAAATGTTCTGTTGAGAAAGCAGGTGGGCCTAAAATATGAACTTTTCAAAGCCTTATTTTGGACTGCTGTGCTTAGCTTGATGGAGAGAGATTTTCCTAAAGAGGCTTCTGTGGTAGCACCACAGTTGAGTACTTATGTAGGTTGCAGCTCTTTCAAGCGATGACTTTTTGTGCACACAGCAGCCTCTCCTTGTCTTTTTCTTTYTCTTTTTCTTTTTTTTTTTTCCCTCCTGGAATGGAGCGAGTATGAAAACAGTAACTGTAAAGGGAAAGTTGAATAACATTAAYATTGTAATTGAAAGTATGTGCAACAGAGTTTCATATCTATCAAGATATTAAGACCTTGCAAAAGCGATAAGGTGAAAAATGTGGCAGTTTTTTCTTCTTTTTGTTTTATTGGGACCTAAATCCTTCTGTGCAAACTCRGACTGCCTAAGCAACCGGGACAGGAGCTATTCTTTCCTTCTTGGCTACGCCTTGGCTGGGATGTCTTACTCTTAAGAATTCTAGTTATTCAAAGGAACAGCTCAGGCCATTCCAGCACCAAAAAGGCAGTCAGCAGAAAAGGACTTGCCAGCGAAGGTCTTCCCATTCACTTCAGTGCTCGTTAGATGGGTCTGCATAGCACTTGGCTCCTTGCCTTTGTCACACCCCAACGGCAAGTAAATTTCAAGAACTTGCGGAAATCACACAGTCTTTAAAGATAATAGTTGGTTCTGTAGTTTATCTCAGAAGCTGCTCTTCACCTTAATGCTCTATTGCTGTGTCCTTACCTGCCTGCTCCTGTGGAGGAAGCTTCCTTTTAGATACATCTCAACCATCTCAGAGTATTTAAAACACATACCGTTTGCATAGCTTTCCTGTGCAGTGTGCCCCCCTCATTATTAAGAAACTTGCTCTCGGTATTTCTAAGGGTAAAAATGCCACGATATGACACACAAACATCACACAGAAAAACAAAGTTAGCCTTGTATTTTGGTAACACAATGTGTGGGTCAAATCTGCAAGCTCAACAAGGTGAGCTTGAGAAAATCAGGAGTTTTCATTATGAAACAAGTTCTGTCTACTGATACCCAACTGGTAACTGTGTCATGGAGGAAGCCCCATTCCTTGGGAAGACACAGAGGTGGGAAGGCCTTAGGTCTCGGGTTCTCTGGGATGCCAGGCAGGAGGTGTCGGCAGAGCTGCTGTGAAGTTGGGAAGGGAGCAAAGCAGTTGGATCTGAGGCTGGTGGCTCCAAGACCCTTGAGGCCCCCACCGTGCAATTCCTGTGTGCTCGGAGAGCCCATCACTAAGCCGCTGCGCTCAGATTTACATGTCCTAAGTCAATCAGTTAGCATAGTGAGAAAGGTTAAGCTGACTGTTACAAATAGTGAAGCTCAAGAACATGTGTTCCAAAGGCTCTTTGAAAACCCACAAAATGTGGCCTRAAGGAGCCAATTCGTGAAATATTATTTGGTCTGTTTCCATGGGATTCTTGAAGAATTTCCCACTGATAACCGTTCTTTGTGCACAGTTTCTAAGACACTTCTCACTTTCTTGGAGTTCTTCCACAGGCCTTTGTGCTCCTATTTTTAAATAAGCCTCCTCCCGCCCCCGTTTGTTGCTTGYAGAAAAACTCCTTTTGAAACTGTGCGAGGAAAAGGTTGGCATCTCCCTGCACACAGTGACTTCTGACCTTAAAAGAAGGTCACGATTACTTTTAATTAGTTTTTTTTTCCCAACTTTCCTGGGTGTTGCATGATAACCTTTATTTTGTGCAAACAATTTACTGTAGGGTTTGTTAATGAAAGCTTCCAGCAGCGTTCCGGGCAGCGGCAGGGTAGGGATTGGCGTGAAGCAGGAAATGAGATTGTACAGCAGAACTAAGAAGTGGCACAGCTTTTGCCAATATTCAATCTCGTGGTTCATCAGCCTTGGAAAAAAATATTGTTCTGCTCTACTGCTCACTTCTATAAGACTTTAGTGTTGTGTGAATAACTTCCCATGCGGTTTTTTGTTTTGTTTTGAATAAATGCAGTCGCCCCTGGGCTCATAAATGAATAGAAAAGTTTYGATTGAGAAAATTACAGATTTTTGTCCAGCAATATGTTTAGAACATGACACGTAGCCCTCTGTGATCTCTGCCTGTAATTTCATCTCTACTGAAACTCTTCCTTAAGCTAAAGAAAATACTTAATGTGCAGTTATCCATTTGAAAGACCTCACGTTGCCTTTTTTCCCTTAATTTTTTCCAAAAGGGCATTGAAAGATCTACCCCAAATATGTTATTTCCTGCTTAAGTGTTGGCCCTTGGGACTTGATGCCTGTTTACCCAGGAGATGTCTTGCATGGTTGTCATCTGAGATAAAGGCAGACAGTAGCTAGAGTTAAAAATGGCTGCTTGCCATCCTGTTTAAAGGAAGAACTTGTGTGATTTCTTTTTTTTTTTTTTTTTTTTTTTCCAAAGGGCTTAAAATCCACATTGAACCTCCAAAGCTGGCAGCGTCAGTATAGAAAAGAGAAACCAAGTAGGCTTATTTAACAGTTTAATCTGCCTAAAATGTGTGTGTCCAATTGCCTGTCCCCGTGGAATGAAAATGCTCAGGGAACAGGTTCTGAATTCATGCCGAGTTTATCGTCGGGATTCTGCACATCCCTTAAAACCTATTTAAGCTATGGAATAGCAGGAAAGAAAGCAAAGTCTGCTCCGATCAAGGACAGCAAAGGTTTAGGTTTTCCCAGGCAGGGTACTGAGTCTACCTGGGATTTCTAAGTAGTGCTGTATGTATTCCCCTTAAATACAGAAAAGATCTCTCATCAAATATGCATTAGAAGTGATAACAAGGAAGCCCATGACAAGCACGTAGACATTTGGAGAGGACAAAATCTAGAGGTTTATGGTATTAATATTCATGCGGAATTAAGTCTCTCTTGCAATTTCTATCCATTTCAAGATTTATTGCGCTCTTCCCCTCGCCCCTCCTCGTTCTCCTGGAACAAAAGGAAAATCACTCTATTTGCCAGTGATAGTTTTCCCACATTGAACAGTAACTTGCTCTGTGAATTGTCATATTGAAATTAGAATCTCAGCCGAAAAATATGCAGTGAGAGCAAGCCTTGGAAAAAGCTATTTTTATATATATTCTAATTACTTAAAGAAGTATGACTTAATCTGTGATCTGCTGATCATAGGCAGCCCCGTCTGTAAGCAATGAGGAGAGAGCCTGCTCTGTTAATGCATTTGTAAGAAATTAACCCCATTTTTGCATTACACAAGCTGTGGTGAAAATGAAAGTAATTAATGAACATGCAAAGCTTATGGTTAATTTTGACTTGGCTGTAACTGAAGGCCATTGTATAAAATATTTCAAGGTTTTTTTTGCTATTGCTGTTTTTATAGTAGACTGTAAAACCAGTTATTTTTAGTATGCCTACTGTTGATGTGTCTTCACATTGCAGTAGTATTTCAGAATGTGAAAGAGAAGTCAAACTTACAAAAAAAAAGGCCTCATAAGTGTCTTAGGACAGTATTTCTCTAAATACTGTGTTTTGGGGGGAGTTTGTTTGGGGTTTATTTTGGTTTTCTGCCAGTAGAATTTTGGACCGTGAGTTTTGCTGTGGCGCCCCGTTGGTTGGGTAGCAGGGGTGCCCCAGGATGGCCCCACGTTGGCGCTGGCGTTTGGGCCAGACCCCAGGGTGTGAAGTGAATCCGTGCGCCATTCCCGGTGCGCCGGCCGGGCTGGTCCGCTCTGAGGACGCCTCTTTTCTCCCCCACGAGCCCGTCTGTGTCATAGACCTGTTCRTGGTTTTCTTCCCCCCAGTAAGATGCAGACCACCAGGAAAGCTGTGCCAAGGAAATAAGGAAATTCCCATAGCAGTGGAGAATTGCAAACTTTACAGTTCCCTTTCCCTCAGTAGATTAAAGGGGATGGCAGGGAGGAACAGCAGAAAGCAGGCTCTTATCAGTACAAATTTTATTTTGATAAAAGTTCAGCTTAATGCTAGTAAACTGTTTTGGTGGTTCTTCTTTAGCAACCCAGCCTATTATGTGTYGGGTTAGGTGATACTCAGATGCTGTAGTTCAAAACACACTGTCTGCTGCATGAACAGTGAGGGGAAGCCTGGAAGTTGGGCTGAGTTTCCCTCTGTCTGAGTCTTGCTGTGGAGACAGTGATTAGCAAGAATTGTCCTGGTTTAGTCAGCTGCCTGGCTCTCGTAACGGGGACGTGTTTGGTTGCTTGGTTACCCATTTTGGATCATTGTATTTCGGATAATCATTGATGGAAATGTTACTTGGAAGGTGATTGAAGAGAAAGATGCAGATTTTCAGGGGGCTTCACACAAAYATATTTATGCCAAAAAATTGTAAATTGCAAATGTCTCTTACCTGTTTGCTCACGCTTGCTGAATGCGTTCACACATCATTTGTATGTCCCATTTGTTGTTGTTAGGTCCTTAAGTGAAAAGAAAGTGGAAATTATGGAATCGTGTGGTTTAGGCCAACAGGAGTGGTGATAATATGCATCCTGTAATGGGTTGGGAGTGGAGAAATCAGGTGCTTGGAGTTGGTCAGAAATCTTTTTCTTCCAGGGTCTGCAGCAACCCAAGCAACCTGCATGTTGCAAGGAAACATTATTTGTTTATGAAGCATGAGAATTTTGATCCTGAGTACAAGGAATAAAAAAATAATGAAAATGTTGTTTCCAGTGAAGTGCCAGCTGTCTGACATGACACAGGGCAGCAGTTCAGATTTAGCATGAGGTCACTTCTAAGAAAGCTATATAGTACAGTGACATGGAGTATTTTAATGGCTCGCATCTGTCTATTCTTTTTTTTATTCTTTCAAAAAGAAGATTTCCTTCCAAGTCTATTAAAGATGGTTGCTAATTTTTCTGTTATGATGGAATTTCTCTTGGGATGACTTAGAATTAAGGAAAATGGTATCATATACATGTGACAGGTGACAATTTTAAACTTTCTACTCATTATATACATATATATTCTATGTTATATATTTCATTATATATTCTAGGTGTTCCTTCTTGAGCATGGAGGTTGGACTAGCTGGTCTCTAGAGGTCCCTTCCAGCCTCAACTGTTCTGTGCTTATATCCCAGAACATCACTGTGTTTTTAGATTTCCCAGAAATCTAAAATCTAGATTTCCAGTTTTAAAGATTTCCCAGAAATCTTTGATCATAGGTTGAGTGTCCGTTAAAAAGCAAAGTCAGTTTCTCTCTATATTGACTGAATAGAATTGCTTGAAAACACAGACAAAGCATGACATGAGGATGGAAAACTGAGAAGCAAGAAGAAACTCAGAATAAATATGACTAAAAGGCACTCTCAAAAATCTTAGCTCTTCAGAGCCTTTGTGAGCTCAAGGGCACATTAAATGCTCATCGATATTAAACTTGAGATTATTTGAATTGCATTTTATGCCCAAAACATACAAGGTGAGATGTAGGTGTCACTGAATTGCCCGGGAATACTGCTCATGGATAGCTGGAAAACCAGAATGATAGTACCCAGTGTTGTTGTGAGGCTGATCATTTCTAGTAGCAGCTCCTATGTTCTCCATGTGGGTCTGAGCCTTGCTTTGGAAGCACTGTGCGAGTRTCTGCTATAATTTACTCCTCCTTGAAGATTTTGCTATCAGGTGAAGACTAAGGGGATTTATAGGCACAACAAAACAGGTATAGAGGAGAGGTTGGGTTGAAAATATTTTTAATATCTGGAGAATCATTACAATGGGCAACCTAACCCTGACTCAGCATTAGTGTTCTGCAGTATCTCCAGAAGGTTACCTTGAAAGAGGGCTGTTGTTGCAGTTCTGAGACCTCAGAGCATGTGTTATTCACCGGATTGAGCCCCATGCTCGCTGGGGCTGGATGGTTTCTCTTGGGATGGGTTTGGCTGRTTCCTGTCCACAAGGCTCCCAGGAAGGGCAGACGGAGGGACTGGTAGGAGCTTGTGCTGGATGGAGCAATTGCCCATCTTCAAGTATGTCTGGATCTTTGGTATCTGCACCTGGGCTGTTAATCCTATTTCTTTCTTGTTTAAAAACACAACAGTCTCCTCTCTGCTTTCGCGTGGGGAGCTTGTTACCACGTTCCTTTCATTTGCTCCCAAGGTAGGAAGAGGTTTCTGTTAAAGACGTGTCTGGTTTCAGTTACGAGAAGCCCTGCTGCCGTACAGCAGCTCTTTAGTGTTTTAGCTGCAGCAGCACTTCTGCCTTGTGGGTCTTTGTATTGATCTTTCTTGCAGGAAACTTAACCCCATCATTCAAGAGTAAGTAGTGGAACCAGCAGTTTGCTGAGCGAGAGGACTTTCCTGGCCTCAGAAACGACAGCAGAAAGGTACAGGGGCAGCCTCCTGCTGGCCACGCTCATCCGGGTTGGAAGAGCGGCGGTGATGGAGTCGYACACGGCTCGTCTCAAAGGGCATGAGTGCTGGGAAAGATGCGGTGCCTCCGTGCCCGGGATGTGGGGACACGTCGGCCCTCGAGCCAGGAGTGGAGAGCGGAGGCCGAGGCCTCCTTGGCGCCCTCGGGCCGGGGCGCTGCGTGCGGGCAGCACCTGTGGTTTTAGGTGGGCCAGTTCCAGCTGGGTCTGGTCGAGCAGCCTTTTGGAGGCCTCTTGTGCAGCCAGGTTGYTCTTAGTTTGCCGCTAATCGCTAGGAGATTGTAGCTATCTGCAGACTGCCAAATTTTAAATATTTTGCCTTTTATGCTACAGCAGAACACTTAGCAGATGTCATTTGTTTTTCATACCAATATATGTCTAGGATTTTTAGTAAAGGGGTATTAGTGTATTTATATATGTGTGATTTTTTTAGATGGAACAGTTTTGTTTTAGCAAAAGCACATTTCTTTCTTGCCTGAAACTCTTATCTGGTTTTAAAGTCTGAATTTACTGATCATTCAAGTCATCCTGGAAGGGACTTTACCTGGGATTTGAGTCATTTGGGCCATATAAAAATAGGATTATAGAACATCTGGCTGCACAGTAGGAATATTTCACTCTAAAGTACAAAAATAAAAGTACAAAAGATCAAGAAAAACGCATTCCAGGCAAGAAATTATCCTTTCTTTGTGTTCCTTATATCCATCAAATACCAGCATCTTAGAGATAGAAGGGAAGGAGACAACAAAAGAAAAATAGAGAGAATTAGAGCGCTGCACCATATCATTAATACTCTGGCAGTTTTGACAGCCGTAAGTAGCATTGAAAAACACGGCTGTTTYCAGGCCTGTGATGAACATGGAGCGCAGCAGGTTCCCAGGATCAGGCCCCCTGTTCCTACTCACAGGGAGCAAATCCCACACTGCTGCTGCATGGAGAGGGGGGAAAGCAGAGAATTAAAAGGATTGGGTGTATTTAAGAAATAATCCCTAAAGAATGGATTTCTGAAAGTCTATGACAAGCACTGAGGAGTTTTAAAAAGAAATATTACAGGTATTTTTAAAAAAAGTCTTATTTTCAAGAGTCACTTGTTCCCATCTTGTTTGGTCGTCTTCTGTGCCTCTTCGTTAAATACCCAAAGGGAGCACTTGCTGGAGCTGAGGACATGTTTTTATTCTCTCGCTGCTACCTTTCACTAATCATTAATATTGCCAATTATAAAGGTACCACAAAGATACGTGGGCTGCTGTATTTTCATTAACACCTTGTCAACCCAAGAGTAACTTGTCACTAACAGTTCTTGATAAAGCAAAATGGTAGCTAATGTTTTGGATATTGCTTAAATATTAGCTATATGGCCACRAAGCCAAGAACCGTGTTCATCATTTCAATAATCATTGCGTAATTACAAGGCAAAAAGCAGTATATTAAAATATATTTTAAAATTTTAATTAAAGTCAGGAAACACTCATACAAATTAATTGAATAGTATTTTTTACCTTGTGAATAACAGTTATTTATGGGTAGGTGTATTAGGTATACAAAGGCATAGCTAGATAATGTATTTCATGTTTATATATGTATCTTGTGCCTTCAAGTTGCAGTGGTCAGGAGTGACTARGAAGACGAACTGCAAATGAGATGCACCGAGATAATGCAGCCTGGCAAATAGCACAGCCTGGCAATACTGTGTAATGAAACCAGAGTGTATACAGTGATTTAAGAAAATGGGACCATGCAGATAAAACCGCCCTTTGTATTGGTTTATCAGTGAGCCTGAGCTAAACAGCCCGGGCTGAAGACGTGTTGTCTCAAGAGCGATGCAGGGTTTGCCTCCCTGCAAGTGCTTTCTTGCAGATACCTGATACATTTCCTGGTATCTTGCCCGTTGGGGTGACACTCACCATTTTCAGCCAATACATGCGTTAAACTGTGTGTTCTGAAGCCCTGCCTGCAGCCAGGCTGCTGTTTCTCTCTCTGGGTTTTCCTCTGCATCTGCTCTGTGTGTAGTGAGGAGAATGAAATGCTGTAGCTCGGTGTGGTAACACATGGTGGCTCTTTTCCTTTAGAAGACAGTATTRTTTTGGCGGTTAAGGTACTGCAACATTGTCATTGCTGGCTGGTGCTTTGTTCTGTTCATTAATGCCCCAGAGATGATGTTGATTTTTACTATTATTTGGGTTCCTAAAGCAGTTCTTGGGTCAGTTCCTCATTGTGGCYGTGCGGTGCTCGCTGGTCCTGCAGGTTGTCCCTTTTGGAGGGAGGTGAGGAGCTGTCAGCAGGCGCTCCCAGGGCCGGCGTCGGCGCTTGCACGGGCAGTGTATGGGGAGGCTGGAGCTGGGGTCTGTCACATCCTCTGTTTAATGTTTCCTGTCCTCGGGCAAGGAGGAATGGGATGTGTTTCCTCACTTTACATTGACAGCGCTGACACGTATTAAACGTTTTACTTAAACACAGCGCTGCCTCACCGCTATTAATCTCCTGCATGGTTGACAGCAAGCACGTGGCTTCCCTTCGACACTGAGACACGTTCCTGAGAACAGGAACTTGCTTGAGGTTCAACTTTCTTCTGAGAGCCCTGCTCTCGTGGCACTGCTGCATGTGCTTGGGCAGGAGGCAGTGAGGCTTGGGCAGGTGCGTTCCCCTGTGTCCCCTGCCCGAGGTGGTGCCTCAGGAGTGCAAAGGGAGACGCGAGATGTCCCTGCTGATGGCAACAAGCCACCCTGGCTCCTCGGGTCCGTGGACTCCTGCAGCATTCAGAGGAGCTCCGTGTGATTTCTTTCCAATTGTTTGACACCTTTTTAATGTATTAAAGATTTGCCGAGCAGAGGCAGGAATGATTTGTAGCAGATGTAATATCRCCTTAGCAAATTTCTTTGCCATATATTTTAATTTTCCCTGATGTTTCACCCACACTACTTGGAGAGCAAAATCCCAAACTGCTGTTGTGATTTTAAATTCTTTTCAATCAGGGATGAAAAGGTAGATTTTTCTTCTCTACTAAAAGATGGCAATTATCTTGAAATGAGGCTCATACTTGCTGATTATTTCAGTGATCGCTGGGTGCATTTTAATGCCAGTATAAAACTTAGCACATTAGAATACTTTTTGATTTTTATGTCTTAAAAACATTAAATAAATAACAGAAAGAAGGGAAGTGTCATTTTAAGATGGACAGTTTTTATTAAGTTTTAAGCTCTTTCTTTTTTTGTCACAGGCAGTAGAACTCTTAAATATTTACTTATTGTACTTGCCTGTCTGGATGTGTGTGTAGATAYGTGTCACACAGGAAGGATTTATGCTACATAAATAATGAAAAATATTTTGCTGTATTTTGCACTTATTCTTTCTGTATTAAATATCGATATAATCCTCCCTGTTTCAACATAAAGGTTGTATGGAACAGACAAGGGTGAGATTTAACAGTACAGCCAGTCTCCATGTGAAAGCTCTTGGTAAGTCACCCTGCTAAGTCGCCTTATATGAAAGTCATTTGCTGTAGACAAAGATTATTATCTGGGATTTTCATGCAAGTTATTAGTTCATGGTGCATGAAAAATGTATTTTTTCCACATTAACTACTAATTAATGTTGGCAAGCCTTGGAATATTTGTAATGATTTATATTACAGCATCTCATGAGGTCCTGCTGAGGTAGCATCCAAAGTTCTAGATCCTGTGTAGAGATGTATTAAATGATGATCCTCACTCATGATAGCAAAAGGGGTAAGAGTCACATAACTAGATGGTCAGAAGGTACAAGGCTGCCCATTGCGAGTGGCATGAGAAGCATGTGGAAGATCTAGTGACAGAGTTTAGAGGTCCTGCAATACAGTTGAGTGCTGTGCACAGGCTGGTCTTTGCTCTACATACAGGCAGCCCTACGTAGCACTGGTTTGTGTTGCAAATCCACAGCTTTCTGCAATGCCCTTCTGAGGAAGGGAGACTTGTGAAAGCGCAGTCTGGTCCGTCTGTCTCTCCTCTTACCCTCGTAACTTCTGAACCCGGGGGCCATTTCTGGTGAAATTAAGCAAGAGGTGGAGAACTTGAAGAAAGTTTGTTCTCAGTTTATCGAATGGGTGAAAGATTCTGTTTCAGTGCTACTGAGTGAAAAGCTGTAGAAGAAAATCCTACTTAAAAGACAGATCTTGGTTTCATAAAGTCTACGCTCTAATTTACACAAAAGATGAGGTAGGATTTTTGCCTTGCTAGACACACACACACAAAAAAGCTGAAGACACAAATCAATGTAAAAACAAATTGCCTTGGATGAAATGCTCGAAACATTGCTTGTTTTTTGAGAAAGTGGAGCATAAGTGACTGGTTCAGTCAGCACCGTGAGTATTACGAGAAAAGCAGCCCCTGGAATGATTTATTTTAGGTGTTGTGGGCACAGGGCCCCTTGCTACGGGAGCAGCCCTTGCCCCTGTCACGCTGCACATGAAGGGTTGGGGAAAACCATCTGTAGAAGTTAGTTGTTCATAACGACTCCAAGGAGATTTTCTACGTTGCATGGAAAATGGTAAGTGGATTTAGAGTACATTTTTAAGATAAATCCTGGTAATGCACTCAAAATGACCAGCCCTGAAGCTCCATTAAAGCGCACAAATTCTGAGGGAGGATCTGTCCCATTATTTAGGGAACTATAGATTGGAATTTCTCACTGAAATGTCCCKTGGAGACTATTAATGCCCACTCAGGTTCCTTTATTCATATTGCCCAATTCTGTATTAATGTAGTTATGTATATGTTGAAGAACTATTTTACCTGCTTATAGAAGTAATACTAATCRGGAAGATATTTGGCCAATCATAGTAAAAACATGGAGTCTGAAGTATCTTCTTCAAGACAACTATCGAAATCATCATTAACTCCTCCACTATTTCTGTTTTAAGTGTTTGTTAAGGAAGATTTTAGCATCATATATAGCTATATTCAATTTATTTTTAATCTCTTAAGAGGTCAGACATTACTGCATCAGATCTTGTATTTTAAAGATGTGTGTGGTGGTGTGGTCGTGTTTTTGTKTTGTTTTTCCTTTGGGAACGGAGCAGGCCCAGCCAGCTTGGGGATGCTGTAAAATCTTCAGAGCATCTTTTCTGYTTGGTGTCATAGTTCTTGTGTAGAACTCTTATGGTTTTCCAGCCTACAAATGGCATCTTTTTGGCATTAAAGAAATCACAGAGTTCAGGGATATTTGAAACGCTAAAAATAACTTGCTGTCAAGTTGGGTATGTGTTGCAAACCTATTACCACATGTTTGCTTAAGTGATGGGAAGGATCTCTTGAGCTGTGAAGCGAACAAGGTGTCTCAGACAGTTGTGTTGTTCTTGACAGTCTCTGTGTCATCAAAACTTGTTGTAGTTGTAGCAAAACAGTATAAATAGCCTGGCTGCAATGAAGAGTGGTCTCTCTTATCACAACATGGCTCATATGTCTTGCAGTGGTTGTGTCGGAGCCAGTTTATGGATATAGCCCCTCCAGCCCTCCCTGCTCCGCACGGAAACACTGCTGTTATTTCTGTGGTTGTAATTATGCAAGGCCTGTTCCAGTTCAGTTGGAGCATCACTGACAGAAATTCTTCAAAATGTCTAAAATGTTGTATACAAGATGAATCATTCCTTCCAGCAGCCCCTCTTTATTTATGGACTTTTTACCTAACATGGACCTGGGTGGAAAGTTTTGAGGGAATGAATTTACTGCCAATAACTGGTGTTTTTGTGACCCTCCCCATTTCTAACCAACTTAGATCTGATAATTTTAGAAACTTTCTGTGGTATTTATGTCTGCCTCTTTCTTGAGGCTTTGGCTCTGTGGGGAGTTGCTCAATAACAGCCATTCTGAAGGCTGATTGCAGTCTAAACATTTTGGTTAACTCAGGGCATCTGAACAGAGGGGAAGAGGCTGCAGGCATCATCTAGCGAGGAAGAGGAGGCAGTGGTGACATCTTTATTCTCCACAGCACAGAGAGGAAGGGCGGCCTGCTAACCCACAAGTGGTAACGGTCGCTTTTGGTACTGTGTTGGGGGCGGGGGTTCAGCCTCTGGCTCTGTGTTTTGCACGGAGCCTGGACAGCTGCAGCAGAAACCTCCATTCCTCGATTTTTAGTCTAACGTGAGAGTCAGCTTCAGTGATGTGTCGCTGCTGCCAGCGATGGTTTTATTTGCTTTGTCTTTGCACTGATACATTGCAAGGACAATGGAACAGTCCCCGGGCTGCCCTGGGCTCGCTTGTCATGCGAGGGGGGCCCGGAGGAGCCAGGGGCCGCGCGTGCTGACCCTGGCAGCCAGCGAGGCCTCGAGGAAGACGAGGGCTCGTCCMCAGATCGGAGCCTTGCAGCCTCCCTGGGGCTGTGAGCCCAGCGTGGTCAGGGCAGCGTCCTGCTGGGTGAGATGGGCACCCAGTGCCGGAGCTTGGTTGGCAGCCGTCTTTGCACTTGTGCTGGGAACGACAGCTAAGCAGTGCAAAGGAATCCCATGCTTATACCTAAAGAGTTGACGGGAAAACGGGAACTTGAAAAAATTGACATTTATTATAAATACTCACATATGATTCGTGAGTATTGGAGTAACTATAGGTTTTGGGGTATACGTATGAGCAGCTTAGCCCCTCAGCCATGTGCAGGGTGCCCGCAAGCTTTCGTTCTGAGCGAGGTCGGACGCGCAGCCAGGCTGTTGTTCCCAGAGTGACGCCAGATCCTTTGATAACGTCTGAGCGTGTGAAATATGAGATACGGCTGAGCAGGATAACAACAAAGTGCAGCAGAGATAAAGAACTGATGTGGTTTGAAAGGGATATCCAGGATCATTTTCTAAAAGACTAGATAACATTAGCTTCAAGCCAAGCACAGAAGATAGAAATCTTTCTTTTTTTTTTTTTTTTTAAGAGGTGACCATCTATTTAATAGCTGATCAATTCACTGCAATTCTTGGATTTAGTAGTAGGTGATTAGAAAAGGCAGAGAAGCTTTGATTAGCTCCGATGTTCTTTTTCATGTGCCTTAGTAATTCAGGTATTTGTTTTTATATTGATCTTTATTCTCTTTTTGCTGCTCTTTACTTTGCTTCTACCTTTATTTGAATATCATTAATTCAGTTTGATCCTGTGCACGGTTGGTTACAAACAGCTGTAATCTCTGTTACAAATTAACTTGTCCTTTAAAAAAGAGGAGGGGAGGAAGAGACAGGCAGAAATGTCAAACTTGYTTCACAGCGGAAACGCTGAACATCAGAGCTGGCTCCGACACAGTGTCCGCCCAGTGGTTCTATGAATAAGTGTTTAGAGATTATACTGGGCTTTCTAGCCAACTCCTAGTGTCTCCTAAAATTACTACTGTAGGAAACAAAAATGTTTATCTGAAAAACCTAAGCTTTCATTTGAGTTATGTAAAGCTGCTATTCTACTCTGTGGAGTTTGATAGAGAACAGTAAACTTATGTTTTTAAACAATGCAGAAATACAAGACCGACTCCCTGCGAATTTGCTTCTGACTCCAGTGATAATTTACAGTAATATTCTGGTTTGCTAGACTTTTTTTAGTTCTTTTTTTTGGTCATTTTTTCCCCAAATATCCCTGGTAGTGTTGTGAGCTCTGGGGTTTTATTTTATTGTTCTCTTTACATTCTGGGCTTTCTGGTAAAGTTGGTAAAATTGTGTTTTTGAATCGGCTATAGTCACACTGCTTATTCTGTCCTCGTACRCACGTGTACGTGCGTTCTTTTCTCTTTCTGCTGTTGGCCAAGAACATAGAAGCCACAAGTGAAATAAAAACAAGCAATTTTAAGATTTGTCAAAATATTGGCAAAAGTAAACGTTTGCAGAGGGTAAAATCTAGAAAAGCTCTAATAGGCATGAGAAGAATATGCAAAAGCATGTGTCTATGTTTACCATGCAGGATTGTGCAAGAGATGAAGTCCCTTTTTCTGTTGTTCCTATTAAGCAGCTGCAGATGAACTGATCGATATTGCTTTAACTCGGTTATCAGTAGTAGCTCTTTGAATGTATTAATGTGGGGCACATATGCTAAATCTTTCAGTAATGGTTTTAAGTATAACAGTTACTAAATGGTATGCAGGCAGGAGCCGTTAGAAATGCTGAAGTGCGGGCTGTTGAGGCTGGTGTTCTTCTGTGGTGCCACTCCRCTGCTGCTTTTTAAATGGGCTGGGTCATATATAGGCACACAAAATGCTATACAGTAAAAAGAAAAAAGGAAAAAAAGGAAAAATTGTATACCACCTGCTGATGTGTGAATTGGATGGCTGCACAGGAAACGACATGTGTTAAATTACTCTGATGATAGAGGAAGAAAAGTTAGAAAGTAAATGATTTATTTTAAAACACTGAATTAGAACATAGCATGTGTTCAATTTGAAATACAAAAGCTGAATTCAATATAATATTGGCTACTGACATTTAAAGTTTGAACAAATGCAATGGTTCTAAAATTTAGACATGAAATAATACTCAGTGCATACCGCTATAATGTATGCGAAGGATTAAAGATTATACGTTATGAAATGTGAATCACAAGTCTGCAAGCTTTTCAGGTTTCAAGTCCATTCATGTAGGAGTTGGTGTGCGTGTTGGAGTATGCTTGTGCGTGTGGAATACAATCAGATCTTCAAAAGCTCTGTAGACTGCTGCACCTGCAGCTTCATGTGCAGATTGTCAGGTATAGATCTTTGCACTGTAATTTGTCCTACATGCTGGGAAGGTAGATTTATAACTTTTATCATTTGTATGTGCTTTTCAACATAAACACTGCCAGGAGAATTCCAGAAACAAAGGTGTTGGTTCATTTAATGTGATTCTCGCTCTTTATATGATCCTTTAATTGAAACACATGGCTGTGCATTTGAAATGTCAAACTCATATTTTTTTATTAAAGCATTAATTACAAGGCTTGGCAGCTTCTGCTATCACATATTACTGAGGTAGGCAGTTGTTGTCTTACAAAAACTCCTCTTCAATGAAAATCTTTGCCAAGAGTTTATTATGGTGAAATTGGAGGGAAGCGAGGGAGATAAAAGTGGAAGTTTAACCCAGGACTGACTTAGGAAGAATGAATCTAGTAGCCAGGAAGCCTTTTTTAGAAATGAGTTTTGGCTTAAAGGCAGTTCTGACTGGGGTCTGAACTGAAGACTGGAATGATAGGAAATGAGTAAGTAATGGGGGAACAAAATAACAATGCGGGGGGGAAATGTTAGTAAAGTGTATAGAATAAAACTAACAAAACAGGAAGGAAAAAAAAAGTGGAAATGTAGAACTAACAGGAGATATCGTTGATACATTCATAAAAGATGGTAAATTAAGGACAGAACACATCCTAGCTGAGGTTTTGACCTGTTAAAAGACAGGGGTGGCAAGAGCATTAACGAAATGGCACAGTGGAGACTGCCAGTGCTCATTTCCTGCTTGTTTTCTGTGCTGAGAAGAATGCAGGATAATGTGCCTTGATTGCATGGAACAAATGACTAGTCTTTTTGTAAGCAAGGAAAGTATTATCCACCATTTGGGTACAAAAATCTGTGGGTCTGCTTCTTGAAAGCTCTATGCAATTTAGACGTGCTCGTTTTTAAGTGCTGCTGACAAATAGGAGAGTGCTGACGAGAAATGAATTTCTTAAGCTATTATTTCTCCATGAGCAAGACCCTTCCTTATTCTGCTTAGCTCTTGTCTAGGAGGTAGGGTGGTCTGGAGAATCATCAGGTGGAAACTGAAACAAAATAAATTCGAAGGAGAAAGCCAAGAGAAACTGAGCTGTGACACTGGTTAACCTTGCACAAAACCTTGTGCTGAGGTTTTCCACCTCTTGATAGACTGTGGTCAAGATTAGGTGCCTTTTTGGAAGAATTTGACAGAAGAATATAAACTCAGGGGAGGAGTAATTAATGAAATGTAGTGATTTAGTATGTTAAGTGATGCAGTATGTTATGAAAGGGCTGTCATGACTGCGTCTTCTTAACACACCTGGATTTATTGATCTTGTGGGATGAGGAAAGCTGGAAGTCTGCACTGGTCCCCCTGAGGTGGAGATGAAAGCCAGGAGCTCCATGAAACTCCCGCCTGGTTGTTGCTGAGGGGTTGAGGGGAAGTGTCAAGAAGAGGTGACCAGGGAGGACCTGCCTGGGGGTGGTAGGGTTGGGTGCTGGAAGATGTGGGCTACTCCACAGGACAGGCTTTGTGAGCCTTTCCCTACTGTGGCCATCCCATGTGGATGCACATGCTTTGCGTGTGGCCTGTGGCGTGAGCAGCCTGTGGAGATCTTGAAGACCTGCTGGCACCGCCCATTCCCAATGCTGTCTRACCCTGGGGGCTTTGAGGTGGCTCCGTCTCCTTCCTTGCACCGTGTTAATCTTTCCCCCGCTCCTTGTACGCCCTGAGTTGAGTTGACTTTACCTCAGGGGGCAGCGYGGAGAGCCTGAGGTAGCGGCCGTCATGGCCGCGTGCTGCCCTCCTCACGCTGCCTGGAGCGCCGGCCCTGCAGCAGGCCCGGCATCCCTGCGAGCTGATCTACCGTCTGTCAGACAGCAGGAGCTGATGTATCTGGAGCGGCTAATGGGGCTTTTTCCTGTCCTCAGCACCATGTCAGGCAGTCAAGGAAACCCTGTGTCCGGCCGTGCTCCAGGYGACCGTTTCCTTCTGTGAATCCATGTACGTGGCCGTGCTGCTTAGATGTCCTCTGTGTCCCCCGCGTTCTGGTAGTTTCTACTGCAGATCATGGGCCACTTTGTGAATAAAAACTGCATGGTTATCTGTCAGACCATGTGGTCTGGCATTTGTACTAAAGAAGCTTGGAAGTCAGCCCTATTATTTGAGCAGCTTTCAGTTCTTCTGGCCAAGTGGTGAAGAAGGTACTGCCCACCCCAAAGGGAAAAATGCTCATGGGGACTTAAAAACTGTCTACTACTGATAATATGTTGTGAGTGAGTTGGGGATGGGAAGGAGAGAAATCATGTCTTTGCTCCTTGGGACTTGTCTCCTGAGCAAGAGAAATGGATTGACACGGGGAAAGCCTAGACCCCTGAGGAGCACCTGGCCTTCTGAGGAGCATCTAAGAGTGCAAAGGATGCTTAATAAAGCATGGAAATGGAAAATATGGAAAGGAATAAATGACTGAGGAGCAGATATGCCAAAGCAATAATAAGCTACTGCCCTAGGGGAGATAGAAGAATAAACTGTAAATTGATAGCACCAAAAAAAAAAAAAAAAAAAATCAGGAAACCTCATGAAATATTGGCTCCAGAGAAAGGTATGTGTGTGTGTTTCGGGGCAATATGAGAAGATTTTTGTGAATTATTAGGATTAAGGTTAGTCTGTGTGCCATTTTGGTGCTTCGGAAAAGGTTATCAAGTATGGAGTCTATCATTGAAAAGATGCTGAAGTTGTCGCTGCCAGCCAGGTGCACGTGCCTGCTCTTACTAATGCGCGAGCACGTGGGGTCCTGCATCGCCATGCGCAGCCCAGGAGGGGGCCTGTGCATCTTAATTTTTTTAGTACTGTAATGATGTAGTCTGTGATAGCAATTCATRTTTAGCAATTCTGATTTAATTTACAACTCAGCTAGAATATAATTATTTTCTGATTATACTTCAGGTTTTGTGAAAGAAGGTTGTTTTTGAAGTTTAAGTAGAGAGATTAATAATTGCATATAGTCAGCATTTATTTCAAGCAAGCTGATTTTTCTGTAAATGCGGAGTGGGTGATAAATTCTCGAGTTCTTTAGTCCACAGCGGGAATTGATCCTRAGCTGAAGGCAGGTAAGGGTTAATGGGTTTCTTTATTATAATCTTAGATGTGTTAATGCATTCACAGCAGAGTTCTATTAATTTGTACCGATGACTGAGAGATTTGCAAATCAGCTAATAAATAAGGTTAGAAGAAACACAAAGCTATACATCATATAATGCAATGCATTAATTCTGACRGACACTGCATAAGATTTGGATATTCATTAAAATGGTTCATGCTATACTAGAAAACAGAAAATAGACTTAGGAGACCTTAGTTTATTTAGCACTCTGTTTCTGCTCCAGTGTTTGTCAGCACACATGTACCTTTACTAGTGTGCATGTTGTGTGGTTCCTCTCTTGGTCACCGGCCAGCAGTATCCTGAAGGTGCATTCAGGACCATGTCTCCTGTGTGCTGGTCGGTCTCTCTCTCTCTCCTCTCTAAATTTTGGGAGGCAAGAGTTCTTTTGGAAGAATCACCGTTGATTTTTAAAATATTCAGTTTATCTAGTTTCTTCTTTTTTTCTTTGTAACTCCAGTTAGGCTTAGGGTAGCATAGCCACAAGTGTTGGTCTTTTGAGGTGATCATGCTGTAAGCATCTTGGTGGAAGCGAATATGGTACAGCACATCCATCTATGGGACAGGAGGCATCACACACAGCACAAGAACTCCCCAAAGGTTTCTTAGGAGCCTGTAGTACAAGCTCAGGCTGATTAGCTCCTGAAAACCCTCATCTGCTCTTGGCATACCCTCCATTGATACTGCCTAGAAGTCTTTGTCAGAAGAAGTAAAGAGTAGAAGGGCTTTCAGAGACGGATCCTTCYGAAAGGCTCCTCTACCAGGGGAAGGTTTCTCTCCTTCACCCTCTGATCGTACTGTCGTGTCTCAGTGCCAGATCACTGCTGATGGCTGGTGCACACCGCGGTGCTGGGAGCTGTCACCTCGACTCCTGCTCTGAAGCAGTAACCTCCCCTGGCACAAATTCATGAGCTAGCATAGACTCTCGACGAGTTAATTCGTCACCGCAATCATATGCCACATGTTAGCCTGCAGAAATGAGAAATCACAACACTGGCAGACACGTTCCCCGCTCAGAAACCTGGCTTCCTGCTGCTCTTCCAGCTTAGTCTCATCTCTGATGGCAGAGTTGCAGGTTGTGTGCTCGATTCGTTACTGACAGAGGAAATTGATGGTGCTTCCCCAACCTTGTGTGCCCTTTCTATCCGCTTCCCCTAGCACAGCTGTCCCGGAGTCTCCCTTGTGGACCAGGAGCAATGAATTTGCTGCTGCATTTCTAAATGTACAGATTTTGATAGCTATGACATTGACAGAAAAGATGGAGAGATTGCTGCAGTGTAGCTTTATGGTGTTCTTTTGTTTTGGTTTTCATTTAACAGACTCCCTTGCTGTATTTACTGACAGAATCACAGWATACAGGACAAGAGGCAGCCATGTGGCGGAGTGTGGGAGCATTTGTCACCCTTCATGGAGGGCTCTTGGGGAGGAGGGAAAAAAAAAAAGTCCTTGACAATGGACTGGCCAGTGTCYCTGAACTCTAACATGAGAGGTATTCCACATGCTGGAATACCAGCGGGATGAAGGACTAACATCTCATTTCAAATGTCGAAGCAGGGAAAAGAGATGTCCAGTTTGGGGGCAGAGGGACATGGTTTGTTTGTTTTTAATAACAGTTAATATGTGAATTGTGAGAGGCACAAGTTCCTAAGTTCTGGGTAGTAATTGAAAGAAATTTTTATTATCCTACCTTTGGGGAGGGTTTTAAATATTCCATGTTTGCATTAAAATAATGTATCGTTGGTGTTTGCTTACAGTATTAAGTGTTTACATGTTATGATTTCATTTGAAACCATAACAGGTACGTGGATGTTACAGAGAAATGCTTATGATGATGAACCTTTTAGGGGTGAGGGATCACACATAGCTGCTGCCTGGCTAGCATAGCCAGAGGATCCATGCAAGAGTGGCTCCATCACATTGGTTGCAGTGCTAGCATGCTCAGTCTGTCTGCATCCAGGTACTAGATCCTGGAGATGAAATCAAAGAGCTGTTAAAGAGCTACATTTCCCCCTGGGAACGGGCACYGAGTCTGCCATGGGAGACTTTCTAACAGCATCTTCCAGCACTTGGCCCTTTYGCCCAGCTGGGTTCACTGGTTGTGCTTCACTCAACAGCCAGTGGCAGAAGCTGAGAGTAGTTGGAGTCACAAGAGGGAAATTTGCACCTGTGCAACATCCATGTGTGATTTGAGGCCTCTTTTTGCCATGCAGATCTTCTCCAYACAGGTAGTAACATTTCCATAGAAAATGCCCAGCTTTTGTGATATTTCAGACTATAGAGTTACAATGAAGCAGTTAAAAACAGGGAGTAAAACCGGCAGCCTGTAGGTATGGCCATTACACACACAAGTACTCGAGGGCATTGCTGTGTACATGATTCCCCTTCCTAGCAGCTCAATAATATATAATCCCTTAATTAATAAATGATTTTTACAAATATTACAAAGTTCGTCAGTTATGGGCTTGTAGTAGCTCTGCAGGCACAGGAGAGTTAATTAGATGAGCAGATCTTGCCCAGCTAAGCCCTGAGCTCGCATTAATGCTAGCAGTTGTGTGTTGCAGATGCAACGTGCRCAGCCCTCATCTGTGCTGGGGAGGGGAATCACAGRATGGTTGAGGTTGGAAGGACTAGAGATCATCTAGTCCAACCTTCCTGCTCCAGCAGGGACACCCAGAGCACATGGCACAGGGCGGCATCCAGGCGGGTTTGGAAGATCTCCAGAGAAGGAGACTCCACAACCTCCCTGGGCAGCCTGTTCCAGGGCTCTGTCATCCTCCCAGTAAAGTAGTGAAGAAATTGCAGTCTGAATGTGCTTCCAGTCCATTTGCATGGAAAATGAAAGGATTATGGAGGACACTTGGGTGGAAATACTTAACTTTACCTTTCACCTATCATCTATAATCCTGTAGTTTATATATTTTGGGTAGATAAACCTCATGAAAATTTGCTGTGTAGGAATTTCAGTCATAAACAAGCTGATTTATTAAGTGAATATTGGAATATTTTAGCAAAATTAATGTCAATGGGTAAAAAAAAAAAAAGCACTTACATTTGAATATGTTATTTTAAAGTAAGGTTAATCTTTGGAAAAAGAGTAGGGGAAAAAGAGATATGATATTAGAAATGTAGTAGTGTAGGTGCTAGAATACCTTTCAGTTCACTAATGAGAGCTTTTTTTTTTTTTTTTTCCCTTCCCCTGCTGTTCCAGTATTTAAAATAATGGAATTACATTACTAGTGTCCCTCAAAGGATGCTTAAACTAATCAGGAAATATCTGAGAGAGCTTCTGTCTTCCCAGAAGAACCTGAGAGCGTTGTCCCATCTGCCATGTATTATTTGTGATAGCAAAAAAGCTTCTAGGATTCCTTAATGGGAAAGGGTAATGGAACCATGTCTATTAATGGTCAAAACCTTAGTAAGAGCTGATGCCCTTAAAGCAAATGCTGAATATGTCCTTTGGGAAGTGTTTCTCTGCATAGGCTTAAGTATTTATTCTTAATATAAGAGAGAAAATGTATCAGGCAAAATCTCTTCCAAGATTCACATGCCCTGGTTGCGGCCAAATCTTGAGACCTGGTGTCTACACCTTGCAACTCCTACCAGCCTCATTGGAGGCAGAAGGTTTCACTGAAGCTGGATCTCATCAAACCTCCTATATTGTAGAACAGGGTATTTCCCATGGTTACAGCAGCATGAGTTTTAATAACTTTCTTCAACTAAAACAAATTTCAGGCCGTGCCCAGCCTAGTCTGCTGGTCAGTGCACCGTTCCCCCTTACACTCTGTAAGAGTTAATGTTCAATTTAAGAAAAAAAGAAACTGTACTGTTAACTTCAAATTTTCTTATTTAAGCTTCCAGGCATTTCCTTATTTCTGTTTTTCATTGTATTAAAGGAGCCATTTGGAATGAGCATTCTTTCCTAAATTCTGGTTATTCCTCAGTAGTCCTTTGGATAAATTTAACGGATGAATCTCTTGAAATATTAGAGCCCTGATACATTTTCAATCTTCCAACCATTTCTTTGGACCTCTTTTACACTCTTGTTGAATTAGGACTTACCAGTAGAATTCTTCTCGAAGAGGAAAAAGTGTCTCAGTTGGTAAAGGCATATTTTGAAAGCAGTCACCTCAGCCTCCCACGGTGTTCTTTACCAAGGCTGAATATCACTTACGTTGACTAAGCATAAACAGCTTTCCCCAGGGAATATGTATCTAAATGAACAATGCTCATTTTCATAGCTGATATCTTGTAATATTATTTTCCTTAAAATATAAACAGCAGAAGAAAATTAGAATTGCAAGATCAAGCAATTGAAAAGTAGTAATGTGCAAGCAGAGGTTGCCTTATCCTGCTCGTCAGCTTCTTCTCACCTTATAGAATCCTTAAGGTTGGAAGGGACCTCTAAAGATGATCTAGTGTGACCCACCCTGCACATGCAGGATCACCCAGAGCACGGGGCACAGGGCTGCGTCCAGGCAGGCTTGGAAGATCTCCAGAGAAAGAGACTCCACRGGTTCTGGGCAGCCTGTGCCCACTTAAACCCTGCCCTTTCTCACCCCTTGACCCTGGCTGTGAGCACTGCCCTGACCTGGCACCGAGTGCCACCCAGGCCCCTCCGAAGTCCTTTGGAGATCTGCTCGGTGTGTACCTCTTCAAGCTATTTGCCCAAAGCTAATAAGCCTCCARTGATCTTATGCAAATAAGCTCTTTCAGACTTCTCTTGCAGCCAAATTTACATTTCCTTCCTTAGAACCAACAAAAGGTACGTGCTTATGTATGGCTGAAATCTTGTGTTCCCCACACCAAAGCTCTCAATTAAACGATTGAAAATGTGCTTCTGTTGTGACATATTGAGGCAATGTATTTTCCCTAACATCATTTTAAGAAAGAGCTAACTATTTAATTTACCATTTCAGGTAAAAATGTCGTCTCTGGGCATGCAAATTTCTCCGAATCTTTCAGGCATAAGGAGGAGCAAGGCAGACACCCAGACTGCTTTGCCTTCCCAAACGAAGGATTAGCTGCTTGTTGAAGCTGCAGAGCCATAGGCACCAAGGGAAATTTAAAACCTGTAGAATTTAGGTGTTTTCCAAGTGAACAGGCAACTAAATGAGAATTTGCAGGTCTATATTTTAGATGTAGGTACTACCTGTGTCCTGTACCGATTTTTGTCATATGCATCCTGAAAAATCTCCAAATTTCATGGAATCGGCCTTGCAATAAAACCCTAGCTGATAAAGTATGGATATTTGAAGCTTTTATGAACCACTTGGTGTCTCACAGCCCTGCAGTCATTCATTGTAATTTCATTGGACAGAAAARAATATTCTTCACAAGGGAAACAGTTGATGGCATCCCAAATGAAATAGGCAATTAGAACAGCCGTCCCGTCTACAGTCTGCTGCTCTTTCACCGTTTGTCTGCTTCCAAATTACAATTGGTTAGTAAAGTTGCTTGCATTTTAAAATATGTTCTTTCTACGTTCCGTGGCAGCCGATTTGTTCTTTCTCCTTTATTTTCCAGGGGGATTTTTCTCTTGAATTTGTAAGACAGTGACCAGATTTAATGTGCGATATCAAAAATTATGCAAAAAGTCCCACCAAAGTTTTAGATGGGCATATATTTTTATTAATTCKGTCGGTAATTGGGTAGTTTACATTAAAAAATAGGCACTTAGAAACAATTAAAAAGGAGTAATAAATCTGAAAATTGTTGACTGAAATATTTTATAAAAGGTTTTGGAAAGTACATTTTTCATTAATTTATTGTACAGSCATGTAGCAAATGAGAAGTAGTTGTGTTTGCTGTTCTGTTGGATGTAAGAGGTGAATGTGTTTGTGCAGAGGAAGCCGGAGAGAAGTGATGCTCCAYGTAGGAAACCCAGGTCCAATGGGGCAGGCCAGAACACTTGCAAAACCCCGTTATGTCCATATACATTTGGCCCTATGCAGCAAGTGCTGTGCCGCTATACATAGCTATTAGGTGCATCCAAAAGCATCCTGCTGCTGTCCCGCTGTGCCTGGCAGTTGCTGCCGAGGTCTGGGGTTGCAGCTGCCCTTCCAGCACCGCAGCCATGGGCAAGGTGCAACACGAGTAACCTTATTTTCTCAGGTTTTGGTTGCCAGGCCAGCATGTGCCTCCTCATTGTCACGGGCTTGCAAATGTCACCTACCTCTGTTCCTCTGTGGAGGAAAGCGCAAGATTTACATAAGTAAATAGCCCTCGGCATTCTCCAAGCAACAACAATGTTTGCATGCGTGTGTTGGAAACAGATGGATTAAGAATTATATATATACCCAGCCTGAAGTGACTAAAAGCTTTAAAGATTAAAATACTTTTAATGATTTTAGTGCTGTATTTTTTATGTTCAGATGACTGAGATGGCAGTTGGAGCTGCTATATTAAAGTTTTGGTTCTTTAATTTTAGTGAAGAAGTTTCTCTCCTGAAGAAGTTTGATTTAAGAAGAGCAGAGTAGGGCAGAGATGTGTTTTGTCCACTGAATTGGCCTAGCAACTAGTTCCTAGATTTTCAGGAGTAGATTTGAAAGTGTACAGAGGTAAGACAAGATAAAAGCTTCTTAGAGCAAAATATGCATGTCAGCAGAGTTTTAGAAAATCTGTGTGTTTTTCTACATCATTTTTTTCCCCAAGACTGACCTCCTCCTGTGGAATTGCCACTGAACTGTTTTGTCTGTCAATAAGAAAGATGCCTTGCACAGTGCTCCCTGTTTATAGTCTTGTTGCGTGTCCCCAGCCTGGGGGTAAGTGATCCCCCTCCTTGAGGAAGGGCTGTTCCTATTAAATAATGCCTGCAAATCTGCCAACTCTTTGGGTCTAGCGTAGCTTTGTCCYGGAAAGACTAGGGAGAATTGTAACTGATAGGGCAAATCTGGAAGTTCTTCATGCCACTGGTTCCTGAGGCAAAGCTGAGAGCTGTTTTGGTCCTTCGGTCACTGAACAGAGATGCATTTAAAACTGAATGAGAACGTAAGAGTTCAGTTCTAGAGAAGTTTGAGCACAAAGTTGTGTATGAATTTGGTTCTTAAAAGATAACTTGAATACAAACGCATTTGAGAGTTGGAATATACGTGAAATGCACTAATGAAGTGACATAACATTCAACCAAGTCATTACTTTTGTCTTGTTTTATTGCAGCAGAGCCTTGATGTACAACAAAGTTCTTGATTTGTTACTGTATTTGCATTAAGGATAGCACAATTAAATAACAATAGCAGTATTTTGCAGTACTAAAAAAGTACAAGACTTCTACTTCCTTAAAAAAAAAAAAAAAAAAAAAGGATATGAAGTCATTATTTTCTTTGATCTTGAACTGTTCAGGTTTTCTAGCCAGACCCCAAATAGTTTCAGGATGCTCCGTCAATTCTGCTTAAAATAAATGTGCGAAATTACCCTGTGGCAACTGTTAAAGCTGCTTTCTGCTGGGCAGTAGTCACTGCTGTCGTGTCTTGGTATTTCTCTGCTGTTCTTCTGCCTTTCCTGCGTGTAGCAGTTGCTCTATTGTGAGCCCTTTAGAGGGTTAATTTAAGGGATGATGCCTTTAATGGTGCTCAGAAGGCCTGTGTCACACTTGGGAGGCTACTGGATGTAACACATTACGGTGCTAATCAGCCCCAGAGCTGGAGGTGACATGAGAGCAGATGTGAAGCCTGTGGATTCCCAGCTCCTCTAAAGCCTGTCAGTTACCTTTAATCCTTAAATAAAAGAGCTGAATTGTGGGAAGAGCTTCCATGAGGAAGCTGCGGACRGGATCTGAATGCCCAGCTGTTAAAATGAATAGTAGTCTAACGTCCAAATTATTTCAGGGAGAGAAAAATCTGGGGCATTGTTTATAAGACCATTTTAGCAAGACTTTCTTTTTTAGACTCTTGTGACAGTTTTATCAATGTCTCATATAGGAAAAGGCTTGCAAACTTGGCCTCCATTATGATTTTACTTGTAATTATTATTTTCACCTACCTCTTAAATGTAGCCCTTTGCGAAAGTTTGTTGTAAATGAGATCTCTGAAAAACCTGGAATGGCATCAGAAGGAGGAAGCGTGCTGTGTGCAAGTTYACCCTTGAGCTGCATGTGCAAACCCCGGGATTAAAGTCGGGAGGTCAACGGCGCCCACTAATCACGGCCCCCACACAAGAGATTGACTTTGTTGCTAGCTGCCTGCAGTTAAGAATAGTAAATCACTCCGTGCACTTTATATTTATTCAGTTCACAGCTTGATCACTATTCTTTCACCTTTCCTCTGAAAAATGGTAATGTTCTCCGCTTTGTCCAGGAAATGGAAATTGCTCCTGGAGTCTCCTAACTTTGTTTTAAGTGAATGAGCAATGCAGCCTATGCCCACTGGTTTCTGAAATGAAGCGCTGTCATAGCAAGGTGGTGGCACTCAGTGTTGGTATGGAAGCTAACAGCAAGTTTGGGGGATTATTTTGAGGCTTCCTCTGATGGATGATCGTGCTGCTTCGTGTGTCCCTGTTTCTGTGTCTGTGCAGGCTCCGTGATGCAGCTTTGCAGGTAGAACTGGGGGCAGGCATCCCAGGAGAGCCGAGGCCCCCGGGCTAGTGAGTGCGTTACCGTGCTGAACAAAATGGCTGTAACAAAAATCTTCCGGCAAATCCCCATGGAAAAGGGTAACGTTCATCTAAATACATTTTCAGAGGGGATCTTCTGAAATGGAGTAAATAGCTAAATATGCTTTTGAAATAACTAAAGGTGCAGAGTAAAGATGAAAAATAAGTATTTGTTGATAAAACATTTCACTGAATGAAGCGAAGACCTAGATGCTATTGACACTGATATTTCTTTGTGCCAGAAAGAAGAGTCTTTTGGTCTAGAACCAGGTTTGTAAAAAGAGGTCCAGAGCAAGAACTGGGCCCACAGCAAAGGACTGTTCTGCGGGGKCCGCGGGCCAGGCGCTTTCGGTAGGACAGACACAGAGACCCAGGAAGGCTCTGGTTGGAGCAGACCTTCTGTCCCGCTGGCTTCAGTGGTTCAGGCACTGGTGGTTCRGGCTCAGGCGAAGATGCCTCAAGCCCAGGGGCTCCCAGGTCCAGCAGGTTGGACTGAAACGCCAAGTTTTGTAGCCTGCCAGTACCCCATTTGGCAGGCTATGACTATGTGAAATCAAGTTTAAAAGCTCCGTTTTGCCTTAGTTATTTCATGTCTAGTTCTTAACTAAACAATTTCTGTTCAAGTGAGTTTTATTTTGAATGTGACTGTTAACAGTTAGTTATGTGGTCTGACCCTCTTGGAAGGAGGAAGAAATGGCTTTAATTCAGAGAGATTCCAGCTCACAAAATGCATTTTGAAAGCTGCTGAATCCTTGCCTGTATAAATATTTCAGATCCCGATTAAAAGTAGAATGTCGCTATTAAACAACCAAATCAAAGGATTATGGTAGTTCTTTGTAAATGAGTGGCAAGAAAAATCAAAGTACAGCAAACACCATTAGTCCAAGYGAGAGTTTCCCAAACTGTAAGCAAGTTGCACACATACATCTGTGTATAAATGAACACATTAGACATGCAATTAATTTGGCCACGGTGCAGCTAATGAAACGCAGACCACCTTTTTCACATGCATCTTTCCAAGTAGTCCTGCCTTTGTGTACTAGTGTGTTCTAAGGCAGGGTCTTGAAACAGGAGGAAAGTAAAAAAAATGTGATTTCCTATTARGCTCAAAAGCAGGAAAGCATAATATTGCTGTAAAAGTTAAGGATATGTTGATGCAAAGGTGATAAAAGAAAAGCTGTTCTATTCGCTGTCGCTTCAAGTAACAACACAGAGCTCTTCCATAAGTGAGTAATATCTGCTCATAAAGAGTGTCGTGTGTTGCTCTTGCTGGGTTTTCCAGGCTTTGTGTTAATCACACACACRCTTTGTAAATAAGTCTCTAAATGTATTTTCAGAGCGTGTCGTGGCCCATCCCTTCAAAGTTAAGGTCACTGATTTTGGTGCTCTAAGGCACGTTATGACAAGCTTTACTTTGRGAGTCCTGCTTTGGTGCCTTTAGTGCCCTGCCAGGGTTGTTACTGACTGGTGTATGAGTCAGGCGGAATTCACGGAGTTTTTAGTGGGAAGATCTCAACTGCGTCCTCTAGGACTAGGAGCTGTGTAGAGATGATGGTTAAGGRTGCTGCATTTTATTACCAGGGCAAATCCTTAGGGAAAGAGGGGATGGGATAATCTGTTACAGAAAACTACTACTTATACCCGGGCAGGGGAGAATCCAGGCTGGGGCACATGAGGCTCGAGGCATCGAGAACGTGGAGAACAGTCATTTCACCAGCTTGGCCTGCAGCAGATGAATCGAGCACTGCGGTCACGGTGCGTGGCAGTGCACAGCAGCGGGATGGCTGTGTGGCTCCCCGTGCACTTCTGTGTTTTCACATACATGTAGATAGATCAGATATCCAGATATCCATGCTTGTAGATAGATACTCGTGCTTGTATTGAACTAGCTTTTGAGAAAAGCATGGGGCACAAGTGCCAAGAAGGGAAATAGGTGGCATGTAATGAATTGGTACGGTGGTTCCTGTGATCCTGAGAGACCCCAGCCTAATAAACAGACGTCCTAGATAAGGAAGGGGGCCTTGGTGGAGGAGTCCAACCCTCAGCTCCTCCACCTGCAGGACGAGTCCCAGGGATGTGGCCCAGAGATGGTTCTTGAAGCTCTCACACCAGAAGGCCCCTGTCTCCCAAGGGCCATGAGAGCTGTGGTCAACCAAATGCTTCATCTAACGGGAAAGGAGGGGCTGCTTCCTCTCTGGGTAGGAAGAAAAGGTCCTCTCGGAACTGTTTTGGTGGTGGTGATTTCCTATGGCTGTGCCAGGCTTCAGGTTAATCCAGTTTAGGACTACCTATTATCTGTTCCTGCTGCTTCATTTCTTTAGTTAATGTGCATTTAAAATGTTCCTTTAGCCACCTGGGCTCAGTGGAGTTTTATGCGCCATATGTATTTCTGTTAAAGGCAGAACTTTTATTTTGCTTTAGGTTTTCAATTAACCTTGCTTCCTATATTTCACAGCATTAAGAGCGGTTCAGCGTTAAACATAACTYGCTTCTCACCTCCCCCCAATCCCACATGAAACTTTAAAATGCRGCTTTTCTCTGCTGTATGCAACTTCATGATAGGCGAGTTATGTAACTGATTCAGTATTGGATTTCCATTATTTCTAGCAAATAACACTGGTGATAATTTTCCAGTGTATTACACCACTTTCTGATGTTCTGGCAGGCGTTGCTATACCGCACTGTGCTCACTCGTAGGAAGYGTGGGCATCAATTTTTATGTCAAGGTGGAGAGGCAGATGCAGCTTCTTAACGTGTGTATACATCTAAAGGGGAAAATATATATTATTATTTTGGAAAATTTTTTTAAATGCAAATGGAAAGACATGAAGTCTAGGTTTATAAAGGAGAGCAAAAGCAGCTAGAAACTCCATTCTAAAGTGCTGTATTTGAGGCTTAGGTTTTTTTTTTTTTTTTCCCCCTTGTGTCACACAAGTATTTTACACAGATTAATATATGTGCAAATTAATGAGTATTTTATGGTAACCTGTTCAGGCAAGTTGATTACATTAAGATGTAAAATTAAGCATTGTTAKGAATACTCCATCAGCACGTTGTAGAGTGTTAGCTCTTTAACCATTTCCTGCTCTTTCTCATCTCCCCATTTTTGGCAGTTCCTGTCAATATTTGGTCAGGAATCATGCTTCTCTTTTTAGGCCCTTTCTCTTTGTTGTGCTTGATACCCTCACCTGTGACATGCAACTGCATGAGCTGAAGTCCAGGGTGGCATCACGGACCCTTCTGTTTTGTGATATAAATTTCATCTTCAAGGAACTGCCCTTCCTGTCCTCTCGGCTATTTTTGTTCCTGTCTAAATGCACGCTTGGATGTCATTTGTGAAGAATAGTCTTGAAGGCTTTTCACTAACAACTTTTTTTTTTCTTTTTCCTCCTCATTCTCACTGTATTAATTACAATTCTTGGCTCTGCCAAGACATCATTAAATCGTATCCTTGTCCAAAAACCCGTTCTCAGTRTCTTAAAATGGCTTACTTTGACCAAACTTTCTGCAACATGAGTATTCCTAATATCTCCAAGCTCATTCTTTCTTCCCTGGACTGTAAACTCGCCTTATATAAATCATAGCATCAGCTTTCCTCAGACACTGTAACAGCCATATGTCTGCCAAAGCTTTGAGGGGCTGCCCTTACCTCTGTTCAAAGCTGTATTRCATGTGCTGAAATCCTTCACCGTTACCAAAAGTGTGGTAACATTGCAAACATATATCAGTATAACCCCAAAGTGGACCTTACCATGAAGAAAATGGGAGATTTCAGCCCAAGTCATCAAGTATTCATGTCTTGCCTCTGAAATGTAGTTATGTCCTTTGAATATGAAATATTTCATGCATTTTTCTGTCAAAAATATAAGAGTTTTCTAAGTGAAAAGGTATACTGGGACTAAACGTGCCTGTATTTTAGCTCTGAATGTAAACCTGATATTCAGAGCCCTTGTCTGGTTTTGCAATCATTTCTGTAGTGCTGTAGCTCCATGGTAGATTAAACTCATCCGCATGTCAAATTCTTTTCATCTGTTACAGATATCATGAGACTCTTAAATAAAGACCCAATTATGGCTTGGTCTAGCACGGGTGGCAAATGTCCAGCAACTTTATTGTCCCTCATCCCCGTGGTCTCCTCGACAAAAGGCAGCAATGTTCCTGAACTGATGGAGTTCAGGCTCGGCCTCTGCTGTGGAGCTCTCAAGGCCATTGTGACCGCGGTTCTCATAGATGCTTCCTCTGCTTGTTGTTTCATGCAACAAAGCATTTCTGGCAGAAATCCTGTGGCCAAGCTGACTTGCTCTGCTGCAGTTATTCTTTCCATTTAGCTGAGAGGAGACTCTCCATTCAGTCAAATGCCCAGCTGCTGTAATTGAAATCTATGTCCACAGTCCTCATCTCCTCTTTGCCACCTTTGACTTGTTCCTTAAGCCTTCTCCTCCTACCACAATTTCTTACTCTGAAAAGGATTTTTATAGGTTCTTCCTAGTGAAAACTGATAGGTATTAAAGGATCTTTATCACTTCTCTTTCCACTTACTGCTCCCTTCCTGAAACATCTCTGTGGCCTCTAGCAAACTATGAAATTCTCCATCTGCTCTCTTCCCCTGCCCTTCCACTTATCTGGGAGATCCATTCTATTCTTTTTCCTTTCTCTTGAGTTGCGCTCTTCCTTTTCCTCTCTCACATTTCAGTCATACCTTAGTGTCCCATGTCCTACCCCATGCAACCTTGTAATGACATTTCACAGTCACTGCTGTCTAATTTCTATCCTTTGCAGTCAATGGAAAATGCTCAAACCAGCCTCTAATAACTTTCTGCAGCCCACTCGGAGGATCAACGCTCTGCCTTTGACCACCTCAGCCTGACAGGTTTTTCAGGTTGTACTCTACCTTGATAACTCTTATTGTCATCCTCTATTCTTTTGGTTTCCATAAGTCCATCCATTCCATCATCCTTTGGTGAATCCACCTAATGTCTTCTCCAGCTGTGAGAATTTATAGCAAAGTCAGCTTTTGACTCTTTTCCTCCTTCCTAATTTATCTGGGAGGATAAATTGGCAAGCACAAATTCAACTAGTATGTTAATGAGCTTGATTAAAAACCGTGGTGTATCTGTCTACTTTGAGCCTGCCTTATTCTGCCCAAACTGAAGTYTCACTCTTTTTCTGTGTAAATACTGAAGCGGTATCTCAAATCCAGTGGTTAGAACATGGGTCCTTAGCCCTCCTTCAGAAACCTGCTCCATTACTCTTTCTCACAGTGGCTATAAACAACTATAAACATCTTTACCATCTCATTTATCACCTAGACTCAAAACCTGAGCGTCACAATCAACTGAGATTTCTTTTTACCGCCTCAAATCCAGCTGACATCTGAAGTCTGATATGTAGGCTTTCCAGTCCATCCACCTTGCCTCTTGGATTCCTCCTACTGTAAATTTCCTTTCTCAAATCGTGACAAAGATAATCTCACCCAGGTGAAATAGTGCTTTGAGAAGGCCCCTTTTCCTAGCTTCATTTCTTTGGCCATATCATGTTTTGACCATATCACTTATATGTGATTTCCCTTTCTCTCAGGCAACTTATTTTCCCTCTCTACCCTCTCTCAGTATGAAAACAGCTCCAGGCTCAGCTGGAGCCACAGAGCCTGTTTCCACCTCGCCTCTGCCTCTCCAGCCAGCACCTTCCCACTTTCTCCCTTCAAAACTCTTCAGGCACTTCTGCAAAACTGGTTCTTCAAATCCCTCTTCAAAATCCCTTGCCAGGATGCCTACAAAAAACCACTGCCTGTCATAATGACTGATGGTGCCTTCTTTTTCTCTCCTACCCCGTGCTGTGCTGGTGCCTTGGGTCCCRAATCCGCTGTTTAAATTCCTAGAGGCTTCTTTCCACTGTGCGTTTGGACAGGGCTCGTGCAGTGAGGTCCTGGCCCACGACTAGGCCTTGGAGGTGCTGTGGTAAAATAAACAGTGCTGAAGGGAACAGGAAAGGCCAGCAGGAGCTGAAGTCATGGCCATATCCCTCAGAAGGGGCCTGGCACACTGTTCCAACAGTTAATACTGTTGGCAGGAACACAGATATGGAAACTATGTCCCCGGCCAGATGTGCGCGCAGAGAGCTGCCAGGAGGGAGCAGCGCACGCTCTGAGATACGCTGCAGCCTTCAGGTCCTTACCTTGGAAAATGTGAAGCGCGGAAGAAACCCGCGCTCTGCAGCCGTGGGGCTGTGCTGGGGGCATTTACAGCATTGCAATGCGAAGCTTAAGCAGCAAAGTCATTCCCTCCAGCACCCTTTGTTGTAATCTGTCTCTGAAGATATTAAAAGTACAGAAACCCTGGCCAGGTTGTAGTTGATCTAATTTATAAAGCATTTTCTGGGTATTAAAAGCTAGAGCAATGTACTAGTAGTTTGAAAATTGTGTTAAATATACTGTAAACTCTGAGGAAGATCCTTTCATTGAAGATTATTGTATGAAGATTTGAAGATTAAAGTGTCTAGATTAAAGATTAATGTGAAGTACACTGGGAAATGGTTTGATGCATAAGGAGCTATATTATATATTAATCGTGGACTTTTCAAAACTGCCTGAGGGAATTAGACACCCCGTTCTCTTGCATGCCTTTGAAAAATCTCTCAGCAAGGAATTTGTTGCTGTAAAGTGAAAATGACAATATTTTCATTGAGAGTTTGAAGAAGTGAAAGGGATAGAGAGATGTCCAGTACTCGTCTGGAGCTCCACGTCTCCTGCTCCTTGCAATTTTTTTCCTGCTTTGAATTTGCTCTGCAGATTTCAGGGTTTTTTAGGTTGTCTGTTATTCTGTAGAGGCAACTTGGAGTAGTACAAGGTTAATAAAACTGGTCTGACCCAAGCACGCTGCTCCACCAGCTTATGTCTTTTTTTTTTTTTTTTTTTTTTGTCATCAAATCCATTTTTTCTTTCCATTTTTGGTTTCACTTAAAGATAGCTCTCCTAAACAGAAGTAATTTGAATAACTTGAGAAATCAACCACATAAAGCTCAGTGAAACAAATTTATACATATACATATTTATATGTACAATATAGTATACATTAATTAAAGATAATTAGAACTGATTGTGGCAAAAAATAATTATAATTATACCTAGCAAAGTAATCCTCTTGCAAAAGTTTCTCTTGGTAATGCTTTCTTGTGTAGAAATTTCAATAGTATGATGAAAGAAATGTTCCACATATGGTAGAAATTACAAGTTTGCTGTCCCTGAAGTGCTGCAATACAAATAAGCTGTTAAATGCCAGCTCTGAATGTTATTTTTTAGATGCTAAGAGAGATAATCCTGTACTAAAACTATTAGTAGGCAAATTTATTTGAACTTCAAAACCTCTTTGATCTGGAGTGAAAATGAACTGTATATGAGTTATACTCCATTAATCTCGGGTTGGCCATTTGTGTGTGTTTTTGTTTATTTTTCCATCYTCCATCTTTCTAATGGAGTTTATTAAAGCTAATCATGCAATACAGTATTATTCTTTCTGGTACACAAAGGTACTGGTACTGTTGCTTTCATGAAGGAACAGTTTTCCTACAGAAAGTGCCCTGTGGGAATCAATATTCAGGTTCACAGTCACTCAAAAAGTCAGCGCTTTTTTGTTGCACTCGAATCTATTTTTGTGGTCTTATCATTAAACCTGCAGTAAACCTGCATATAAAACGGGGCTTCCAGGGGTACTGCGAAAGTGTGATTAAAAATAATCATCTGTCTGATGAATATTTTCCTCTGACTTTTGGCAGGATCACCCAACTGAATTTGTGCCAGCCTCTACGGGAACACTGATGCCAGCAGTTTAAGGATCTTCACGTTTGCTCTCAGTGGTAAGATCTAAAGATGTCGTAGTAAACAACATTAGAATATTATTGTTTTCTGTCAAGTTGTACTAAAAATGAATCTGTGTGAAAAATGAACTCTCTCTCCTTGACCATTACAAGGATGCTGAGATGTTAGAACTTAAACTGATCCACGAGAGACTGAGCTAAGGACACACGTTCTGAGCACTTATCATCAGAGTAATCCCATAAAGACCATTTTTATTCTCCTGTCTGCTAAGGTGACTCCTCTTGAAAGATTTGACRTTGTATGTTTTGAAGAACACAACCAATTTACAAAAGAGCATTGGACAGTGTCTAGCGAGGAGATAGAGTAGACAAAAAGGAAATTTCAGTAATTCTCTTTTTGTAGAAAGCTCAGCAACTAAGTTGCAAAATTGCAAATAATTTCCCTATCTAATGCTGACCTTGTGGTAACTAATCTGATTGTCCAGATCTTCAGTCAGGTTCTCAGATACTGTTGCATCTGTAAACTTAAAATTTCTTTTGTAAAGCAATATTGTCCGTTATAAAAGTGAAAAGGAGGAGGGAACAGGTGAGTCCCATCATAGCTCTGTTTCAAGTTGGAATGTGTTTTCTAGAAAACTATGGCTGGATAATGTGAAATAATTCTTAAACTGTAGGAGAAAATGATGTTTTGTGGAAATGTTCAGGTTTTGGGGGTTAGGAAGGATCTAATTCTTAGATTTTAATATTGTTATGACAGGTTTTTTTGGTCAAACTGATTCTCATCTTTATGACAGCTACTTGCATTAAAGATTTTTATTTATTTCAATGATTGCTCAACATATAAAATGCTGACAGAAATGTTGCAGGCTACTGATACATGTATTTTAAATTTGATTACAACTAAAATCTGGATGTCTTCTGAAATAGAAACACTATTTCTATTCAGTGTTTCCCTAGCAGTTTGTTGTCATTAACCTGATAGTTCAATGAAACCTMTGCTTCAATTCAAAGGCAGGCTCAACTGCAGTAGCTCTCCTATCTCATCCTACACTTTCCATTTTAAAAATAAAAAAATCATCATAATGTGTTATTGTGAATCCTGAAGAGAGATTATGTGTTGTTATTGCTGGCTGAATTAAGTATAGTGGGCACATGCCTCTARTAAAGGATAGTATCTCTCTCAGAGTATACTGTACTGATACTGCTCTTTGTACAAGAAAACATAATTATCATATTACTTGATTGTATAGACAAGATGCAAAGCAATGAATGTCAAGGTAATTTTGCAGGAAAATAATATAATCCAAATAACATTTTTCTATTTTTTTTCAATATTTTTTAATGACACTGAATTCTGCATGCAGAGCTGTAAGTCTGTAACCTGCAGAGCTGTAAGTCAATAATGTTGTTTGTGATAGACAGAGTCTGTCAACACTGAAAGTCCCTGCTACTGAACTGCTAAACCTTTTTCCCCTGGAAACAAGACACTAATGATCTAGGAAAGGAGAGCAGAAGACCCCCATTTGTTGCTTCTTAACTAAGGCAAATGAAAATCCATTACAAGTCATCAAAGGCCCAGTCCTGTGATAAAGCTCCCATAAACTTCAGTAGGAGCAACACAAGTATCACTTAAATGCAGGAAACAAACATTTAAGCACTAGCAAATATAATTGCTTTTAGATGAAGTTCCCTAGTCTCAGTAGCAACAGTTGACAACTGTGTATACTTATAGAGACACTCACGCGCTCTGTTCCATGTCACTGTTTTCAATACATGYGTGGCAGATATTTTGTAAGAGTTAAGGACTGTCAAGGTGTATAGATGACCATTTCAGTTCTTCCATTGTTAGAATCAAAATATAGTTCAATATTTTGCACAATTAAAGTAAAAATATGTGTATGTGTGTTTAAAACAGGAGGGGGAAAAGAGAGTTCCTTCTGATTGCCTCTCTGTATTTGACCAGGGCTTCACACTTCATTTCAGCCTTTATGTGGGTTTTGTGTTCATAGTTTATTATATTTTCTTGAGGCAAGAAAGGTTTTCAATGAGAATTTGATGAATGTCCATATTAAATTGGATCCCCTTTTTTAATTAAGTTCATCTAAATTTAATTTTGCAATTTTACTTCAGTAAACTCATCTGACTCCAGATGTTGAATGTGCTTTTTCTATCGCTGTTCTCATATAATTGTACCTGTAAAAGATTTATGACTTAGAGAGGCGTTTCTGAACACTTTAAAGTGTTTTCAGCATATGCTTCATGGATGGCTAGTAACATGAGTGGTTAGCATCCTAAAATACTGTTCTGCATGCGGGATTTCTTTTAATAGGATGTTACTTTTTTTGAACTTTAAACAATCAGTTTATGAGAAACATTGTTTTCAAAGGATATCAAATGATAGTGAGATATTACCCTCTAAAAGAAACGTTGAAAATGAAAGAGAAGAATGCAGAAACTTGAAGATGTGATAAGAAAAATCATAGCAAATATAATGAAGAGTTACTCCCTTTGATTAAAGAAAAGCCCAAACAGTCTGTGGGTTTGAGGTCTCTTAAGTGCACTAAAACTGTGCAGGTGAGTTGTTCTGTGGTGCTGTGTTGCCTTAGCTGAGCTTTGTAAACAAGGGGCAATGTGTGTTCAAGTGCTTACAGGTTCTGCTWATAGGAGATTTTAAAATGCTTTTGCTTATTTGTCGAAGTGGGCAAAGACTTTGTAAATTAACATTGCTTCTTTCTCATATTCTGTTACGACTTCTCAGTCATCGTAAATGGCTCCTACTATAAAAATTACCTGGAGTTCTGTAATTACCCTGGTTCTGCCTCTTCACTCCTTGAATCTGGAGATATTAAAAAACATGATATATGGCATATGTGAAACATAATGAAGGCCCTTGTTCTCACCAGGGAAACTTATACCACGAGGGTACTTTTGTATAGTGCTAAGAGCAATGTAATTGTAAAACAAAAAACTATCTAACTTCCTTTTTACTCAAAAACCAATCCATGAGATTGTATTTATTTATTTTTGCRGTTGTGAGGATTTGTTGTGTGTTGGTCTGAAGTATTTATCTGTTTGGTTAGCAAGCCAGATGAGGCAGTTGGTGGAACGTGGAGGCCCATGGCCTGTGGCGTGCTGGGAACGCCGGGCCGCATGCGGCTCCGTGRGGGGCTCGGCTTTCTCCAGCACGGGGAGCGTGGCCCGGGCAGGGCCCCAGGAACGCGCCGAGGCCTCCAGCGCTCCCATTTCCTCTCTGTATCCCGCCCAAGCTTCCATGTTGTAGTTTGGCCCGCGGTGGCGGCTTCCTTGAGGTGCCGTTACCTCACGGCATGGCGGGGTGGATGGAGGTGCCTCCATGGGCCCTGCATGTGGGAGGGCTGTGGGAGCGCCGGCCTGCGGAGCAGCTCCCGGCAGCCCGGGCCTGGGCCAGAGTGCAGTGCASTCCATTTGGCCCTGCTTTGGTGCTAAAAATGCATCCTCTTAATGACACACACCGAGTTGGAGCAGGCTGCCTTCTCGCAGYGCGTTCTGCTGTCTATTCTGGATCACTTCTGAACTAGACTTTTTTTCATTCTTAAGTACCCAGAATTGTTTTCGCCGCCTTCTCCCACCTGACTTCTTGGCAATGCTGGATTCAATGAGTGAATATTCACTTTAAAAGTTGCAGTTAAAAGAAACTCAAGTAGTTCATTTGATTTCCAACGGAGGAAAGAACCATAGCAATGCTCCTCTGTTAGGTAAAAGCGTTCAGAGTCTTAAAGACTTCATGTGGGAGTCTGGATGGCACCCAAAGAAGGAACCACTTAAAAATTACAAAATGATACAGTTTATGTTTTTCTTAAATAGTCAGAATTTGCTATATATTTGCTGGGATGGTAACCATACAGGATGTTTTCAGAAACACCAGAGAAGGATATGTTAAGGCTCCAAAGACTTAAGAATGCCTAATAACTGCCTGCCAATACAGCCAGACCCTGCTGGGTAATGGGGGAATGCCTACCATGTAAACATAAAGGGGGTTATTTAGGAGACCCAGTGAGCTGTGAATTATTGCCTAGGTTGTCACACACCAAAAAAAAAAAAAAAAAAAAAAAGGGAAAATGAATTGTGAAGAGGCAAGAACGTGCACTGAGTCCTGAATAGCTTTCTGAGACTTTTTTTGAGATAGACAGAGAAATGTATATGCACTCCCTGCAAAAAAAGAGATATCTGTTTTGTCAGATTGCAAACATACCAGCCACCTAGATTAGAACCCAGTGCACAAACAGAACTGGGTTATTTTTGTGCCTGACAAATGCGTGAATTGGAGAAAAATAATATTTATCGGATAACTGAATTTAACATCTGTATTGATCCGGCTTCCACTGAGCTCAGTGGGAACCTTCCCACTGCTTTTAATGGCTCTTGGACTGGACCGGGGTGTGTGCAGGAGCTGAGGGCCAGCCTGAAGGGGCACGTAGCAGGCAGGAGCCTGGCTCTGTTCTGCATCCTCAGCACCACCCGAATGAAATGGTAAACTTGGAAACACTTAAAAACAATTTGTCACTTCGCGTGCCAAAGCTCCTTTACTGAATCTCAAATAAGCAGTCTGGAAATACGTACCATATATTTGCATACAGTTGCACGTGCAAAGCAGTCTTTAAAAAAGGGGAGGATTTCACCTAGATTGTGCAGTTCATCCTCCTGCTCCCTTCAGGTGCTCCTTCGAGATGGATGCCCAACATAGCAGGGACATTTGAGAGCTGGGTTAGAACTTCCTCAAAATTCCAGTAAATTTAGACCAAGCTACCAAGCATGCTAGGTTTAAATCAAATGCTCTTTGCTGTTACAGTAAACTCATACATTCTCTGTGTTTTCTGGGCTGTTACATAGCAAGAGGGGTGGACCGCTCTARAGGGGGGATCCCTCTCTTGACGGAGGCTATCAGTTTATAACTATGGTAGCAGAAGGAAATATGGAAAATGAACATAGGCTATGTCAGCTGTGTTGAAAGCATTCGGTAAAGCTGCTTCCTTTGAAGTGATTTAGGTAGAGTAACCCCTTTTCTTTTTAAATGGTAAATGGTTTTCCAACTTGAATTTTTTTTCTTGAAAACCTGCTTTCAACAGAATGCGTAATATTCTACAGAAGCAAAAACTGAAGAATAGGAAATTCAATTTTGTTGCTATTGACTGCTGAAAGCAGTACTTTTCCCAAGGGTTGGCTTCATTTTTTCACTAAAAAAAAGTTGCAGTTTTATTGCTGAAAATGAACAACAGAAATTAGCAGGAAAATAAGTGTTTTTTCATCCGCATTTGGAGGTGAAGTAGAGTTCTTCTGATGGTCTCTCAGTATTGTTGGTAAGGTCTTTTGCAACAGATCTCAGTGATTCTAAATTAAATGATTCACTTTTCAATATGAATAAGATTTTCTTATCAGTCAGCTTACATGTAATCAACTTAAATGCAGTTTTAGAAGGAGGTGAACCGTGTCAATGTAATTCCCAAGATGAGAAGTGAATACCTGATGAAGTTCTTTCCTCTGAGATTTAAAAGGAAAAAAAATATATATGTATCAGTGCCCTGGCATTTATTTTTACCGTGACTTTTTTTTTTATTAAGTAGCAGTTGGTACACAGGGAATATTCTCCATATAATATATACATAGTTACTCTTTTTGTACTGTAATTCAACTGTTAGTGAAATATCTCAGTGAAATATGGTGCTTCATGGGTATGTTACACACATGCAGGAAAATACTCTTTCAAAACAACTCCCCTTTTTACCAAGGTCCATGTTAATGGCCCACTGGATCTGTGTTATGGAGTGATGGGATCTTATTGTATCCCATACAAGTATAATAATTCTTAGTTCATGAGAACTAATACTTAGTACAATAAACTCATTAACTATTTTTAATTCCTTTTTGTACTAAATCTTCTTTGTCAAAGGGCAAACAATAGTTAAAGAAAAAAAATCCTCCTGCTGTTGTATCTGTTACATGCTAGTGCAGAATTACTAATGAGAACATATTTATGTATAAATAAATCTTTTATCCTCATTATAACTCCACTGTGTTCCTACAATGAAGTCATCTACCCAGAGCTTCTTATGGTTTGAAAGCCTCAATAGCCTCTTTTATTTATAATAAATATTGCATACTAATGTTAACAATGTCATTGTGTGATGCCTCAATAGAGGATTATGACTTCATGTAATTTTAGCTTGATGTCTCTTCTCGCCGGTAGTGGATCCGATTTCTCCTTAAAAAGGAGATGAGAATCATTTATTTGCAAACCTTTTACCAAATACTCTATGTACAAACTATGTTAACAGAATAATAAGTCAGTGCTATGAAGCTCAAAGCCAGGAAAATAGAGCTAAGCTTCAGTGCCTAATCTTAACTTAGCCCTACTGTGTGCACTAACATACCCTTTAAAGCTAGAAATACTTATTTGCCCCCAAATAGCATTTAAAGTGTGAATTACTGCATTTTCAGGTGTCATTCCAGGTACAGTTTTATGGAATATTCCTGAAATGTGAATGTCTGTAAGTAACGATCATAAAAATGGTTTTGTGGCACCTAGCTAGTGCAAAGAGAGTATAAAATGTATTTGTATTAATGAGCAAAGAGTAAAGTAATTTTCCATCATCTATCAGAGATGAACTGCACGTTGGGGAATAGGGGCCCATCTCGAACAGCACTTATGCACATGCTTAACCTCAATTATTGCATCAACGGGATTTCAGTACAATCTTCAAGTTAAACACCAAGGGGAAAAGGAGCTAATGCATTGCCATGAAGACTCATTTATATAATAATGCAAAATATTAAGTAAACTATAGTGCATTCTTTTGTGATATGTGAATATAGATATCTTGTAATATTACCATAACACAATTCGATGTTTAGCTCCTGAACACGTTCAAAATAATTTATGTGAATGCTCAGGAGAGAAGTATAGGCTAAGATGAAAAGCATAAATCTACCTAGCAGCTAACAAATAATTCACGTAACTGTCTGAAGACAGGTTCAGAATACAGGATTTTATGGTAGTCAAAGAGCAGAATAGCCCAACTCTAGTGAAAATACTAAGTCTTCGGTAGCCTAGTTGTGCCTCAGGGCTCAATTGGAGAACTCAAACAGTAGTCGTGCTAAAACAAAGCTTAAATGGGAACTGTCTTCTCTGACGAAAAACTGCGCAGCTCTGGTAAACTGTTCAGGAGCTGATGCTGTGGTGCTGCTTACATCTGTATGGAAAAGAGCTCTCACGTGTAGGCTGGCACAGATAGTGAAAATGCACAGATGCTTCATATGGGGAAAAGAAGGTGCAATGTTGCAGGGAGAACTTTCTCACCTAAACCAAGCCCGTGTCTCTCTCTCTCCCTCAGAACAGTGCTGCAAACTGCAGCGTTATCCTGCCTCAGGTAGCTGGAGATTTGCACTGTGCTGATATTTTTATCTAAAGTGCAAACATTTTACTCGAGGTGGTGTTTCATTTAGGTCATGCAGACCTGTTTGCTTAACTGGGGCAGGTTTGGTGCTGTGCCACCCCTGGCAGCGGCTGGCTTCATCTTTGTACAACCTGAACTATAGTTTAATGACTGAAAACCTGGACAAAGCTTTTCCTTTTAGTCTGTTTTTTTGTTTGTTTTTCAGAAGGTTTCATTTTCTAAGCTTAACTGCATATTCATAATTTAATAGCATAGTGCTGTTGGCCTTTCTTTTTATTTTCATTGGTGTATGCTGTGGTTAGGAATAATTTTAACCTACAAAATGATACAGAGCACGTAGGGGATGTGGGCACAGGGCACCCCAGGTGACAGAGGTGACGAGCTCCCGTGTGCCCTTGTGATAAAGTGCCTTGGACGTGGCACGTGCTGCCTCGAAGGCCATAGTTCAGCTGCAGAGCCCTCCAGCTGGGGCAGGTAAGTGTGGAGAGCCAGACCTTGGCCACACGAGGCTCGCAGCMGGGCTGCGGGACCCCCTGGGATTTTAGGTTGCGGGTGACTAAAAGCAAATTTTGCAGTGCCTTTGATTGGATTTTCCTTCACTTGCCTTCCGGGGGCCTGTTGAGTTGCGTAGAGGTGAGCGTGTTGGGCACGTTTGCAGGATGAGTGTTGGACGAGCGCGGGCTCTTTGGGGCCGCAGGCCTGGCCTGGCCTGGCCTKGCCGTCGCGTTTTAGCCTGGTGTAAAGAAAGAAGCGACACGGAGGCCTCTAAACTTCAGCCAGGTTGTTGAGATGCTTTTCTCAGCTGGGTTTGCGCTGGTCCCAGCAGACAAGGGCCCCAAGCTCCCTCGTGCAAGGAGGGTCTCCAGCCCTGCCCGGCTGGGTGCCCATCGCAGCTTCTCCCAGTGGCAGCCATAGAGCAACAGAGCCTTTGTGGAGAGGTAATTAAGCGGTGTGCTTAATTACAACTCCTCAAATTGTCTGAGAATGGAAGTTAGAAAGTATTCAGATTTTTCTCACCACTCTCATAAGGAAAATCCTTCYTCAAAAAATCATCTCTGGAATCAATAATCTCTACTTACATAAATAAAGAAGCCATATTTAGACTTTAGTTCAACAAAGTTTGGCAAATTGAATGTTTTCAGATCCGTTCAGTATGTGTTGCAAGAATAATGTCAGCATAAAGGTTACTTGTAAACTTTCCTTACATTTCTTTTAAAAGTGTAATGCATGAAGAAGAAAGTTGGCATAAATAGAGGAAGGCAGCGCTTTAAATAGCGAGAACAGTGATAAGGCAGAGAGTTCCTAAATAAATCTGAGGTGTGATTTTTTTTTTCCTTTTTTTAATTTTACTCTAGATGAAACCCTATATTTACCAGAACAGCTTTACATTTTGTGGAACCAACAGTAGTATTTTATAGTTGCCAGCAAGGAAACAAGAGTTGCCATCACAGAATGTGTATGTACTGAAGCCCACCAAACAGGACAAATAACAACAGTATCTAAAAAGCCTTCACCTTGACCACAGTGGTTGTGTAAGCTAACAGTAATTTTGATTTTACCACAATAAAGGAACATCAGAATTTGGACTTTGATAAAACTGTTCTGCTGGCTGGGAAGTTTGCCTTTCAACTGTGTTTGATGTGATACTCAATTCATTTTGCCAAAATATTTTATGCCAAGTGTTGCTATTAAATCTTTTATGTTGCAGAGGTTTTTGTCAACAGACACACAAGGATAAGGTTTTAAGTGGAGTTAATCATTGAACTCGGAGAAGAGAAACACTGGGGGAGTACTTCACTTACACAAACAAACCACCACGCAAGCTCCAGCCACTTCTGTAATTATTACCTTGTTTTCAGAGCAGTGTAGGTAAAATACAAAATCTGGCTCCCCATCTGATCTCTATTCATGTTTATGTCTTGTAGAACCTATTAGAAGAAAGGGGTAATTAAAGTAGAAAAAGCCACGTCTTTGCTGCAGCTGCTGGTGTATCAAATCTTTTGAAGTCTGCGTTAAGCAATTATATCTGAGCACTTCTTTTTAGAAGCCTTAGAAATAACGTAGAGCTCTTAAAGATATCATTGTTTTCGGGCTCATTCTATTCTTTGTAAATACTATATGTCATTATAGCGATAGATTAAACATTAATCCTTTCAGCCTTCAAAAACAAACTTCTAAAACACAAAGGATCTATGAGAAGGATCCATAGAACAAAGTAATGCCTGTCTTTTTCCCATACCCCCAGCACGTCCCAGTCACATTTTAAAATAATATTTTCAGTCAGTGTTTGCGGTTTCCTTGTACTATTTGATTTACATTGTAAATTTAATGTGCTGTCTCTTTTCCCTGTGCCCTCCAGTGTCTCCAAAACAGTCACGTTTTGAACTAATGCTTTAATTGGCGCTTGCGGTTCCCTGCTCCCRTTTGACGTCCCGGTGAGTGGAAGCTGCTCTCTGGAGCAGCCGTGGGGCAGCCTTGCGGGGGCATCGCTGGGATGTGCAGGCCTGGGCACGGCTGCCCCTTTCCCTGAGGGAGCGGGGGACCCTCCAGGATGGAGAGCACTCACTGATGTCTCTGCTATTGCTGCAACTTTATCGTTCTGAAAGCGAGCTCTGCCCTGCGGCACCCTGAGCCGTGTGGTGTRGTAGTAGAGCGTGATGGGGATGTGGGAGAGAAAATACGTGGCGCGATCCAAGAGAAGAAATAAATTGTAGCCTGATAAGAAGGCGACTGTTGCTGCCTAATGAAGCCCTGGTCTCTAACTGGGCTGGGGTGGACCCTGCAGTCCCAGGTTCCCTGGAGCAGTTGGCAACTGCATAGGGCAAAGGATGCTGATGTTTGTGATGTGCCCCTTGGTGGCCTAATGGTTAGAGGTGGCACGTGCCAGAGGTGGCTTGATAGYATGGCCAGAAAAATCCATGCACAGATGTTAATCTGGCTTCTGAGATGCTGAGACTTTTACAGGAATAGCCCTAATCTGTCCTGGCAGCACCCTCAAATGCTACTTTTTCTCACTGCTCTTCCTGCTCTTTGGCTGCTGCTGCTTCTGCTTCAGCCGTGAGGCAGCAGCGAGTGGGCACCCTGCACCCATGGGCTCCCTGCGCCAGCCACAAATTGGAGTCAGGCAAAAAGCAATCTCAGTAAGGAAATGCCWGTGCCACTTGTTGAGCAACCTTGAGATGATGGAAGAAACAGCAGTGAGGAAAAAAAAGATTCCCTTTCTCTGTTTTTGAGAGAAAGTGGTGTGACTACCTTAAACTTTGAGAGCGTGTAAAAAGATAAACATGTTCAAGTGTTCTCAGCATAGTATTCATCATGATATGTCTCTCAAGTACTTAAAAGCAGATCCCTAAGCTGAGATTTGCTCATTAAGTGTTTGTAATGCATGTGGGCTCTGTGGCTAGCTGCGGTTCCAGGGCAGCGCATGGCGTGGGCAGCTCCATGGCCCAGCCTCACTCGCATGGAGCGGCCGGCGAGCCCAGGAGATGGAGCTGAAGAGCAGCTGGATGAAGGGAAAGACCCCGACTCGTGCCCACCGTGGACGCAGCCGCCGCTTGCACCATCCAGGGGCTCCTGTTTTGGAAGCTTTTTGTTTGCAGGTATCCTAAAGCCACCTCTTACATTGCAGGTACCCTAAAGCCACCCTTGGCACTGCTCTGCTGGGAGCTGGATGGTTGTCTGTGTGGCCTGTGTTAAACAGCAGAACCAACATGTTTTTAAGATAATGTAGGAAAAAATAGTCCAGTCTGCTKTTCAGTCCCACAACTGTCTGTTTGTGGCTGGGGGTGAGTAGGCAGTTCAAGGAGAAATAAGACAGTGAAAAAAACATCTTGTTATTTTTCCCCCCAGAACATACCCTCATGGCTGTTGAACCCTTGTGCTGGCACAGCTGCTGGGTGGGATCCAGGGGTGCAGAGCAACAGTCTGTGGACAAGGCTGCTTCAGCTCTCCTGCTGTGCAAAGAGGCTCATGTGGAGAGACATCCCTGGGTTCAAGTCCTGAGAAGCCTAAATGATCCCAGAATGGCTGGGTCTTGCCCCACTGTGAGTCGAAGTTTCCCCCTTTTTCAGTCTTTTTCCAGAGTACGTGTCCAGCAAATACAGTAATGCTGTGCTGGCTGTATGCTGGTAAGGAATATTTTTCCATACAGAAGTGGAAACAGGTGCTCGGTGATAGCTCTGAGTTGCCTTGAAATGAAAGCCAAAAAAATGCAAYGTGTCCCTTGCCTGCAGAGTCCCTCCGAGTCTTTAACTTTGTACAAATCAAAAGGTTGTGCTCTCCAGAAAATTGTTCCTCGGTTAAAAAGAGGAAAGGTGCCCTTTGCTACGTTTGCCTAGAGCCCAATATCTTCCCCCACTGAAAAGCAGCTGTGGCGGTGCTCTGCCTAATGCAGAGAACATCTGGGCTGCCTGCAATTCTGGGAGAGAGGTGTCAAAAGTGTCATAGACATCCTTGAGCAAAGAAGGATCTTCACTTTTATTACACAGAAGTGTCAGAAACAGCATTATTGAACATCAGGTTCCAATTTGGCATGCAGAATGTAACTCTGAATAGATGTGACAAAACCCCTTCTAGGAAATTGCTGCTTGACATTATTTTTTCATAGTTTCAAATTAGCATTTAAAGAAAAAGAACAAAATGGGGAGCATCTAGGTAATCTTGACAGTGAGGGTTGCAATCACGCGGTTTTGGTGCTTACTTCCCACCCCTGTTGCTATCCGGTGAGCGGCTCTGATTAAGTCATTGTCATCGCTGATGAAATGCACTGCATTGATCCAACCTCTATCCCAAACCCATCTGTGTGGKGCAGCAAATCTGCCATCGTTGGACATTCCCGCTCCGGAAGGTCACTGGCCTGAACTCTTGTCTGGATGGGACACGAGTTATCATTTTATCCTTGGAGCACGCTCTGTTCTCCCGAGCAAATATGAAAGCTTTGGTGTCACATTCTTAATTGCTTTTTCATGGCTCATATAGGGTAAGCCCAGGTTTTCATATTTTGATTGCATTTTTATGAAGGACGGGGAAATAATTATCACCTTTTTATGCTTCCTAGTTATCTATTTATTTTTCTTCTACTAACCTGAGCTTTTGTTTCCTACTGAAGTACAGCCTTGATAGAAAAGCTTCAGGTGAGGGCAGCCAGTGCCCTTAGATGGGGACGGCAGTGTGGCACACGTCATCGGGTAGTCAATGTTAGAAAGGAAAATGCTGCGCTAGTTAAAACATCTTTGTAGCAGTGTTGAAAGGAAGGTGCCGCTCTCCTCTTCTCTTTCCTTATTTGTGTCCCACTTTCTGCCTTCTCCTTCCTTTCCAGCCCTGCTCCCTGGTGACCTCTCAAGGCCAAGGGAGCCACAAGGTCCTGGAAACTTGGGAACTTGGAGCTCGYGCAGCCTGGGGACAAGGGGTTGCGTGAGGATGCGGGTGCAGGAACGAAGGTGCTTTTGCCGAGTTTCTGGCAAAGAGGAAGAGCTGGACAGTGAGTGTGTGGCCCTTGGCCTCGTGCCTCAGGAGAGACACCAAAATTACATGTGCTTTAGGAACAGACGGGTTATGTGGAWCTGTATGTGTAGAACAGGTGCTCAAGAGGGACTATGAGACACTGATGGCTGGTACTGGTACCTAGGGGAGCTTGGAAAAACTGCTTGTTTGGACAGAATTGATTGGRCAACACTAGGGATTGCGGCAGGTTTGGGATGCGCCATAATTCCTTCGTYGGCCCTTGGCTTAGGGGAAACTTAGCACCGTGTCCGTGTTTCCTTCCGTGTGTTTGCTGTTAAAAAAAGTCAACGTATCCCAACAGYTCCCACTGCTTCCCGTTGCAAGTGTGAGAACACCAGCTTTCTGGTGGTGAATGTCATGTATAATCTGTCATAGAAAAAGTTCATGATAAAATCTCTGCAGTAGTTTCTGGTGGCTTTGTTATTCCRATAAATTTTTTTTCTTTTATTTTTGGAAGAGTTCCTTCTATCAGCTCCCCAGATAAAAAAAAAGAGGAAAGAAGAGTCACTGAAATGAAAATGGGCTGGTAAATGAGATAAAGGACAGGCTGTGGTGCTCTTGTGGGGACGCTGGCTCGACTTTATCTTTTTGTAATAGAATARTATACTTTAATATTAGACTTGGCCAAAATTGATTGCTGGGGAAGGATTTTCATAAAACAATTTTTATGATGGTGAACGAAATAGTGAGTCAAGATAGTTGGCTTATTGAGTGAGTATAAGATAAATTTAAAATGCAAATAAATAGTTTGTGGTTTTTTTTTCAAATTAGCACCTGCAGATATAGGAAGTGGATCTGTATCAAACGTGTAAATTCTGCTTTATAAAATAAAGGTCTGATCTAGGCCAAAGGGGCTTAYGTTTTGTAAGGCTTTCGAAAGTTTCATCCTAACAGCTTTTTAAACAAAATTTGCAATTGACAAATCCCACTGGGCTCCTATTTATAGTATCCTAATTTTCAAAGAAAGCAAATCAGGCAACCGTTTTTAACATGAATAATATTGCTCCCAGCATTCTGCCTGCAGCCCACACATTGTGTTTTTTGGCATGAACGTGGCAATTAAAAAAAAAAATAAACAGTTCTTTTTAATTTTTTTTTATACTTAAGCTATTACAGTCAACGCTGACACAGCTGGCAAAGAAATTCAGTGAAAGGTAAACATTCTGCTCGGAATGTAATRTAACATATTGTTGTGTTTGGTTGTTAAAATGTAATCCTCCTGAAAAAATATTTTAGAAGTAAGTTTATTTTGTTTATTTCTCTCTAGCATTTCAAGTGTATCGATATCTGATTTTTTAAAAAAAAAAGCCCTTTAAAGAAATGACATTTATGCCACTGGATATTCCAGTCAAAGCTTATTGAATTTGTTAAAATATTCCTACCAAAAATCAGGAAAGTAAATGAGGGATGATGTTTTATCCCTCAGCAAAATATAATAGCTGGTAAAATCAATTTCTTTTAATAAAATCTGTCAAAAGCAGGAAGTTGGATAATAAATGTCTTCAGCTCTTTTTGAAGAAAGAAAAATCCCTTCCCACAGGATTAAGATCAGCTTGAGACTTGCTTCAGCAGCAAAAGAAAAAAAAAAAAAAAAGAAAATTGTCTAATTCCTTGATATAATTATTGTGGGTTTATCTCAGGTGAGATTAGTGCGTGGYGATGGGGGTGCCCGGGAGCAGACGTGCGAGGACGTCGCCTTCAGCGAGGGCTGGGTTAGAGGTTAGAAGTCCACCCTGGGCTTTGGAGCCTTCCAACTCCCAACTGTTGTTTTTCTTCCACTCAGACTGCATTATACAAATGGTAAATGTGCTGCAACAGAGAGATCTGCCCTTTTGTAATCTGGTGAATAGCTCTCTGGTTATAGACTTGAAGTGGGCATGGATTTGAGGTTGTAAAAGGAAATGAACAGTCATTTTTTAATGTGCTCTTAATAACATGAGATGAAGGGAAGCATCCAAAGCTTTGAGCAATCTTCAAGCAAGGAAACTCTTGTGAATTCTAGTGTTCATCTTGGAATGTGATTCACATGTTAGAATATGAGTTTGGGGGAGCATCCCCCGTCGTTATCCATTGCTTCCTCGTCCCAACAGACGTGCCCCACACAGCTGGCCCCACACCAGCGTGCTGGTGGCTCTGAGAAGAGCCGTGCGCTCCTGAYCCGTGGCCAGTGTCCTGCTGGTCTCGCTGAGTTGCAGAGCAAGCTCTTTGCCAAATGCACATCCCGCATATGATAATCAGGAGGTCAAATAAAGGTAACAGCGTGCTATCGATTATGATAGAGACCGTGCAGGATGAGAGAAAACGCGAGCTTTCAGTGCTGCCGTCTACTTGGCAGTGCGTTCGGTGTGCGCTTTYGGGTCACGGGTAGGTTTCTGGGTGCTCTTAGCAGGTCATCTGGTCATCTCTAGCTGTGTAGCCGTGGTGGGGTGACCTGTAGCCTTCCCTGTCGTGTGAGTTGTGTAGGACTTTGAGCCAAACCTGTGGGGCTGCTGCCCGTGCAGGAGGGCACCCCGCAAACGGCCAGCGCTGTGAGGGAACCTGCGCCRTCCGTGACACACAGCACTGTGGTTCTTCTTATAGACCCCGCATTAGGTCCATGGAGAATGAAGTTGTTGATGTTAAACACAAAAACAGCCACAACAATTTAATGTCTGCTCAAAACAAGGAAGGGGGGGAGAAAAGAGGCAAAATGCAGGGGATCGATGTTTTCTTAATAGAAAAGGACAGCATCTGTAGGGAGAAAATTATATTTCCAAGGTTTTTAAGACCATTACAACGAATGGAGAATAAAAATAGAGAGAGGTGGAAAAAGCAATAAAATCTATAAACATTAATTCATAGCGTGCTTTTTTTGAAGTATATGACATTTTTTTCCACCAGCTCACTAATAGAGTTCTAAATATGAGTGAGAATAGTGGATTGCTTTTTCCATTTCTGGGATCTATATCTTCACCTCTGTACTTGAACGAAAACATTAGCCAGGAGACAGATATTTATTTCTTTTGTTTATACTCAGCCTCAGGAATTTTTCAGCTGAAATCAATAATTAAAATGTTTATTAGCTATTGTAGTGTTTCAAATGCAACTTTGTTACATATAAAGAGGTGTATGCATTGAGGATAAGTGAGATATTTATGTCCAGATTTTTTTTTTAGCAGATTTAGAGAGGAAAAACGAAAAGCAATGCATAATATTGTATTTACTCTGTAGGTGTTGTATTCACTAAAGAGATTCAAACCATTTATTCCTTTTCTTTATAGATCAGAAGGTAATAGTCTGTTCTTAAGAAAAAACAAATTCTCACCAGGTTTATTTTAAAAGTGTTACAGCAAGCATGGGGTGTAATACAAAAGCTTCTAAAAATTCACAGAAGATCCTGGTACAACCRGAATTTCAAACACTATCCTCAATGATTATAAAAATCTGATTAATCAAAAATACTTATGGTATATACCTGAGGTTGCTTATGTATTTTTATATATGCATATGGAGTAAATTAATTTGGGTGTATGTTTGAAAAGATAAAATGAGACCTTAGTGTTAAAATACAACTCTTGGTGGCATTGTCACTGATACAGAAGGGAAGTTCTGGTCAGAATAAAAGGTCTGCATCCATAAAGAGACTCGAGAGTGGCCAGGACAGGGCCCTGGGCACCTGCTCTAGGTGACTAGTGGAGCAGGGGAGCTGATGGTCGAGCCTAGATGACCTCTCAAGGGCTCTTCCAACCTCAACTGTTCTCTAATTCTGTGAAATTTCGTAATGATTTGGCTGAACAAAGTCAGTTCCAGCTGTGTAAGCTGTTGCCACGTGCACTGATAGCCCAGCTGTGTGAGTGCGGGTTTGGGGCAGAACGGGGATCGCGTTCCCATGCGCAGCCCTCCTCCCGAGGGAGGCAGAGGTTAAACCAAGCCGCTCTTCTGCTCCTCCTCTTGCCTTGGCACTCTGGCCAGGAATGGTTTTATTGCTAAGGAATGAAGACACAGTTTTTGCTTGTTGGGCTCCTGGGACTGTAGCACTGAATGCAGTGAAATAGRCCTAAAGATTTTGGGAAGCTTTTCTGCAGATATGCACAGAAGCAGGAATGTAAAAGTGTTTGTGTGGGGTTTTTTTTTTTTCCCCCCGAACTTCCCGTAGCGATTCCAAGCTCTCAACCACTTTGCCCAGATGCACAAAGCGCAGTTTCCTCCCCGCGCTCCCCGGAGCCTGTGGAGCTGCGGAGCAGGGCCGCGTGCCCGGCTGCCCGATCCGGTGCTGCCTCCCGGCGCGCGGCTGAACCCACAGGGCAGGACAGCGGCCCTTGCTCTTYGCCTTGTGCCACCGGCTCCAGCCCGGAGTCCTTCATTCCCCTATGTCTCTGTTTTCCCTCCGAGGCTTTTGATTTGGAATGCTGTAGTTTAATGAACATGTCAAATGCTTTTCTCTGAATCCCTCCTCAAAGCAACGTGTGCTGTTACAGCTCAGGAAGTCGCTCGTACCAAGGGACAGCAGGGGTTCTGTGACAGACACAGTGAAAGGTGGAGATTTTGTTAAAAACTTTCAGATGATTTTGGAATCATTAAACTGTGAAATAGCTGTTTCTTTAGCTTACCTTTTCTTCTGCACATAACGTTTTTTCCTCCTCCTCCTCCTCACTCCCTCTCTCTGCTTCTCACAGCTATTTGTTGCATGTGGCTGCAGATGAAAGTGTAAATTCTGAATAAGCCTCCTATCTTCTTGCTCACTGACCTTGTGCAGCGAAGCCAGTGGCAGCCTGCCCATCCCTGCAGATAACAGGCAGCCCCCTAAGAGGACGCGTGGGTAAGCAAGGCCTTTCTCAGTGTAAATAACCACCAGGCGTAAACGTAGATCAGACTGCAGTCCAGCATGTTTCTTGGGTATTACATTCTCTGAACCGTAGTCTTGTATGTATATCTTAAGATTAAGCTATTATCATATAGGCCAAATTAAAATGCCTATATTTTAAAAGAAAGCTAATAATTTGGATTTGAATATTCTATCTTGTGTTTGTAAGAGCAGAGAAAATTGAGTCTAACAGGAAGTTCATGTTTCCATATCTACTGTAATAAACACTAACAAGGAATTTCTACGGGCTATCCAGAATTATTTGGTGCTCAATTATTGCAGCAATAACGCGCCAAAAAAAAAAAATCCATTTGGTATGAGATTATCCTGCATTGCAATCAGAATCAGACCCTTTGCTGGTGTTGATATTAATCTGCCAAAGTTTCTGCTCTACAAGATGCTTCTTCATTCAAGTTTTGCAAAATACTGGAGGAGCGAAAGGCTGCTCTACTGCTGTCCTCAAAGGCACTTTTTAGTCAATGGCTCCCTGTAACAAGAAGCTACTGCTTGAACATTGCATCCCAAAATTGGCTTTTGGTTAGATTTCTGTAAAGCTCTGGAAGGGTAAGTTTTAAATTACGTATATTTTGTTAGAAGCTAAGCATGCTAGAATATGCCCYTCTCTTAGCTTCATTCACTGTTGCAAATGGGAGATAAGTAGCCTTGCTAAAAACATGGGTTATTTTGAGTTGATAAAGGAAAGTATCATGGAAAAGCAAGGTTATTATTTCTGGATGCTTGTATTTAATTGCCAAAAATTAGCCAGAATGAAGAATAACCATTCATGCAGTATAGAGGCTGAGATGAGYATAATTTTAAATACTCATCCCCTCTTTTCATCTCTCAGCCATAAAGGGCAGGTTACCACAGCAAAGGAAAGTACAAACCTGGTAGACTCAACTATAATTTAAGAATCCTGGGTAGTTGATTCATAGGCTGGCAAATTAGCAAAATATTGCCAAAAAAAAAAAAAAAGTAAACAACCATTCTAAGAATAATTAGTAACTCTTAAAGCATAGCTGGTAGGGAGAAAGCATAAATAATAATTAGTAACTCTTAAAGCATAGCTGGTAAGGGAGAAAGGTTTCTGGCCTCCTGCTCTGCCAGCTGGAGAGAGGATGGATTCTGGGTCTACCATGGCTTTCCATGGCCTGCAAAACGCAAGGGCGTTCCCATGCCAGAACTTCTTCCGGATCTTGCTCAAAAAGGCAGATGCACATATTTAAATAAGACTAAGCAGCTAATCCAAATATATCACAAGCATCGCAGGAATTTGGCAGGACAGGAAAGCTCTTTGTTGTCTGTCTTTGTTTAAACCCCAGGGAAGGTTAATGCTGGGTGTCGATGGTCACTTTYGTGAGGGTGCAGCTACATACAGGCTGGTTTTCCCCCTAGGAAGGTCAGCTGGCCCTCAGGGGCATCTGCACTCRCAGCTGGCCTGCTGATGGACCAATGCAGTGGCCTTGTACCTGGGAAAGGTGCTTCCCATGGGACTATTCGAGCTTGGGAACTTCCAGCATTGCAGCAATACAAATGATATGTCCAGCCAGGAGGTGCTGAAAGGGAAGCGTCTGGCTGCATGGAGCAAGGGGCAGGGTTTGGTGCACCTTCAAGGTGGCGGGCAGGGAGTGAGGCCGGCGCRACGTGGCCGCTTCTCTCAGCAAGGCTCTGTGTGGTGAACAGCGCCTTTGTTTGCCTGCGCCTTGGGTTTTGCTTTGATGTGGGAATGAATCCAGAGCTTCAAAATGAAACTCAAGCTGGGGAAGCAGGGGGGAGAGGGGAAAGAAGGGAAGAAGTCAAACATAGCCTTGRATATTCCCATTAGTGAATCCAGTGAAATGGTCTGTGCACGTGTAGGGCACCCATGTCCTTGCTGTCTGCAGCCATTTGAGGCAGTTGAGGCTTGTGCGTGTACTTGAGGTTGTGTGAGATTTCGCTGCTTGTATCTGCRTGTGCAGTGGCCAGATAATAAGAAATATGGTCTGTAAGAAACCTTAAATTGATTGATAACGGAAAGAGGGGAGGTTGTGGCTGTTGGCGCCCGTCGGTAGCTCTCTCTAGGGTTGGGGCGGCCGCGCAGGCCACGTTCCCCTTGGCGCCGCGGGCCGGGCCAGGCCATGCGCCGTATGCCCAGATGGCGATGGAGCCGCCGGCCGGGCCGGAGCCGCCGCCTCTGGAGCCCTTCGGCAAATCTGCTCCGAGTTTCAGGTTGCAGCGAAACCGGAGGCGAGGCTTCATGTGGCTGCGGGTTTTGTTGAAAACCTTTCAAGCGTCTCCAGTCAGTAGCTGTTGGTTGTTCTGCTTCCTCCCTGACTCCCCCTGCTCCATCTCAGGTTTTTCCTCAATGAAAGCGCCTTGGATTAAGGGCAGTCGGGAATTAAGGGCAGTCGGGAACAGAGGTAGAAGTAACAGCCCCAAAACATGACTCAGCGTCCTGGGAGTGGAGAAAGAAGGAGCTGCTCCTTCTCCCCGGTGCTCCCAGTGCCCCTCTGTGCGGGCTGGCTCCGAAACACCGTTCCCGCACGGGGCGAGCGGCCTGGTGGGCGGCTGGGCCCTGGCCCCGCTCCTGCTTTGGCTTCCTCGCCTGAGCAGGAGGCCAAGAACCTGGGTTCGGTTCCCATTAGCCTGTCTGGTGCCTGATTTGCTTCCTCGGTTAAAAGAGGCAGAGAATACGGATGTGGCTTTGCCAGGGAAAGGATTGAAGCTGAGTGGCATGGAARAATAGAGGCTTAAATGAGCACAGCTCGCTGTCTCCACTGGCTTTTGTCAGTTCGTGCAACAACTTCACTGCCAGAAACCTTTCTCACTAAGCGGAGGGAAAAACAGGGGTCACAGGGAGGTGATTGCACAGCTCTACATTTCGTATTTGGGGTCGGTTTAAATTATTGCAGAGCATTTATAGCACCCCTTGTCAGGCCATGCAATGTCTTAACAGCTTAAGTAGTTAGGAAAGGGTTAGCATTCAGTGATTCCTTTCCCAGTTCGACTATTAGGAGGTTATTTAAATAGATCACAGCTATTTTGTGTGGCAGACAATTCTAGCTTCCTCTGCCCTGCAAGCATACTTGCAGTATATTAATTTTTTAAGTGTGCAGTAGTTAGGAACAGGACAACAGTAGATCATGAGTTAATATGCGGCTAGCTCCATTGTAAAGCCTGATTGTATTTTTTCCATTGCCTGTAGTTATTCCTTTGGAATTCATGGCCTTTTTTAAAAAATCCTTCCTGATTTCCGTGCCAGTCTTTACTGGAGATTGTAATAACACACTATAATTTAGGCAGCTCTCTGAAGTCCCATGTGTGAAGTTATCGGTGTAGCGCCTGCCTGAGCAGAATCCAAGTCGGCCTCATTTGCAGCAAGTATTAACGTTTTTAAACGACTTGAGGTCCACGATCCAGAAGATGCCGGGAGCTGAGCTTGAGCGCGGAGCACGGCAGCAGTAGCACATCTGCTACCTGGCGGCTCCGGGGGTTCAGGGCAGTGTTGGCAGGTAGCATCCGTGCAGAGCCGCAGCCAGGGCGGTCCCTGTAGCTCCCTCTGGTAACGGGGTGTGCTTGTGAGACTGCAGCTTCACAGCCTAATAATGTCACAGGGAAATCTGGGGCTGCAGGTGGGCTCACGGATGCAGCRACTTCGAGGGCCCTCTGAATTCCTCAGCACATCCTGGGGAGCCATGTGCATCCAAGGGCCTCCTCAAAGAGCAGGACTAGGTTTTGTGGAAGTCCTCCAAGCTAGCTGAGGTGCTGGGGCAGTCTTATCACAAAGGCCTGGTTGCAGTGATCAAATAGTTTAAAATTTGGCACTCTGGCACACTTGCTGATGCTCACCAGACTGCTCCGATTGAAACACACACAGCTGCCTGTACGTAAATACACAACTTTCCAGGGGAACGTGTTCACCAGGCTCCACCTTGGCACCCYGAGCCGCACTCCCCCTTTCAAATGCTTTTGTAGACTTCGGCACAGTCTTGGCGCACCACTCGCCCACATAAAGAAACATGCATTTGGCCTGTCGTTGTTGCTACAAAATTCCTTTTCTTTTTCCCCGTAAGCGTAGTTTTAATCATAGTATTTACAAGCTAGCCCATTTTATTTAAAAAGAAAAAACACAGTTGATTGGCATATTATGCGAGCAATAGCCTGTGAACTGGGGATTGTTTTACACTCATAAAAGCTTAAAATAGCAAGACTAATCTGTTTTTGAAAAAGTGATTTAAAAAAGACAATACCTCTCACAGAGACTTCGTACACTACCTTTCCTTCTGGAGTGCATCTTTATAGCTATGTTATAAACCCTTCATAAATGGGTTTTGTAGTAAAAGTGCTGACACAGCTTCTAACTATTGAGTCTTGACAGCAACATTGCAATAAAAGATCAAATTGTAATACTAGGATATAAAGAACATGATATGCAAAAAAAAAGAGCAGAATATTTTATAAGTAATGGACACTAATATAAAGATCCTGGATATGTGCAAAASTAGTAGCCAGCTAAACTCTTACATGATCCCGTGGAACATGAATCACTTGGTGTTTAGAGCGGCTGCCTGGGGAAGCTGGGGTGTCCGTGCGTGATTGAGTATCAGCTGCCGAGAACTGCTGACGCTCRGCTCCCGGCAGCAGGTTTCTGTCCGTCACTTCTGGCGTGTTGAACAGGGCAGCAGAGCTGACTGATGGCGAGCAGCAGGCTGTGCTGCCCTGGGCAAGCCCTAAACCAGAAACGCGCTTCCGCAGAGGGTCCTCAGTGACGTGAATCCCGAGTAGGACTTTTGTGGGGCTCTGCAATATAGTTGCGTCCTTTGGGGTTTTGACAGCACCCAAAACGRCACCCAAGTCAGTCGGAGCAGTCTGTGTTTCAAAGGAATCTTTCTGGGTAACCATTAGCCTAACTTTTTTTTTAACCATTGCTTTGTATTTATTGGATGAAAARGTCTGCTTGAATTAGTGGAGATCATGAGGAAGATTATGAGGCTAGCCAAAGAAAGGTACATGGTGGTTGTGTATTACAGCTGAAAAGGCTGGGGGTCCTTTTGGAAGCAGGCTGAATATGTCAAGTCCTTTTGTTATTGTTCAGCTTGGATGTAGCTGTAATGTGGTCTACCTCATGCAACTGAAAATCAATTTGTTCTCTCTCAAGTCTAAGCTAGCKCTCAAATTAAGCCCTATAAAACACTGCAAATAGAACAAAGAAAACTGGCTGAAATAATATTTCATTTTCTGAAATAAGGAGTCTTCAAAGTCAGTTGCATTACGTGTGGCCAGGGAGGACAGTGCTCATTTGAGCAGCTATTGAGAATCGGAGAGCTCATAAGTTCAAGTCCATCTGCTGCAGACTTCATGCACTACTAGATATTACACTAGCTTGACAATAATCTTAGCATCATCTTTTATTCCAGTCACAAATGGCTGTCAAAAAGCAAATAGTAAGAATTACTATAAACAGCAATGATTCAGTCTCGATGGCAATGGCTCTCTATATTCTTGCAATGTAATCTACTACTCTACCCTTAAATTGGGTAGAGCATATGAAGTCCGTCAGCCATGCAGAAAGTGAAAATGTATATTGTCAAGGCCTTTGCTGTCTGGAAAACTGCTGATGAAGAGTCACAAAAGGAGTTTTAAATGCCCTAGAAGAAATTCCAAGTAACATTAAAGTCGCAAATAGCAAATCTGACAACTCCCTCTGGACTGAGAAAATGCCTTCAAAAGTTTTATATTAGCTTCATGCATCATTGTTATAATTTATTAATGTACAGTTTTGAGTTTTTTCGGTCTGCATGGCTGGGGAATGGTAACTGTAACTTCTTTTTCATGATAAACAGCTGTTGAAAGATTTGCCAATATTCTCCTCTCTTATAATTCAAAAATGCCTGCATTGCTTTTCATATTTCTGTTTCCCCCAAAGCATAATAAGATGCTATATTTATGATTTAATCAATGAAACCTATTCTCTATGGATATTATTATATTGTTTAGATTGCTAATGTGTATACTTGCACCTAATCTGTTAAAAAGCTGATACCAGGGTTGTAATAGGGCATATATTGTGTGAAAGGCATCTTCAGCACCTTGGCGTCGGTAAATCTCTGGCTTTTCCTATTCATCTTTGATTACTATCTCCAGAGCTTGGAAGAAAGACACAAAACTGATAGGCAGTAAAAATACAGAATTTTGAAAAGGTCACTTGCTAGCGGGATTAAAAGTTTGATTCCACCTGCTCATTATAACRTTTCTTGTAACAAACAAGAAATGGCATAGCTTGAATCTGTATTTTTCCAGCAATGATTGCTTTATGAGAGTAGCAAATGCCATATACTATTCTTACAGCAATCTGCACGCAGGAAAAATCCTGTCCTGGCTGGGTGCTGAGCCTGATGTGTGGGTGCTGCCCCAAGGAAGGACACTTGAGATTTTGCCACTGCTGGAGCTGCCGGAATTTGCAGTGCAGGTCTGTTCCTACCACCTCTGTGCACAGTGCTTCACATCTGAGCCTATCCATGGCCCATAAAACACCCTTTCCAGTTTCCCCAAAATGTGTAATGTTGGAACTGCTGTTCATTTCTGTGTAGTGCTAAAACCAGAAGACCAGAGTTGATTTTATGAGATACATTCAAATCACAGAGTCCTGAACGTAATCATACAATAAAGCTTCACTCCTGAGGTGTTTGCTGYGTTCCTTCAGAAGGAAAGCATCTTGCAGTTAAGGGCTTGACTAAAATACTTAATTAAATGTAATGAGCTTGTTAATCAGTATTTGTTACAGGCAAATTCTTCATTTTATCTAAAGCAAGCCTCAGAATAGATTCAGGTAGACGAGAAGAGAGAAATCATTAGGGAAAAAATTACAATTTCCTATTAAATTCAAACCAAAGTACTGCAAACACTAGATAATGCATTTATCAGGTTATTCCCACTCAGCTCAATGACTGAATTCCTGTTTTTATTTCATCTTTTGTGTACCAGTTATTCTGTACAGTCTGCTTTTTGGTAGCAGTTATTGGAAGTCCTTATCTTTGTTCCCGAAATGGGGTGCTGGAACTGGCAATAGCAGATCCATGGCATGGTGTGATTTAGCTGTTGATACAGAAATGTAACGCTTTTCTGCYTGCCTGCATCGCTGCACACACCGCTTTCTGCAGCTCCTTGTGCCTCCTTCCCAGCTCCCTGCTCACCGTATCCTTGCAACTCCTTKCAAGGAAATGCAGGAGGGAGCTCAGAGGATTCTGCCCCAAAACGCTGGTGCTCAGGTACAAACTTCCATTGCCCTTAAATAGGGAGCAAAATTCGTCTGTATTGGAGAAGCACAAGAGAAGGAGGCTTCAAAAGATAATTTCAGGAGAAATGGTGTCACTGCGTAAGGAAATATGCAGTGGGAATGTGCGTGGAATTTGAAGAGGCTGGCAAATATTTTTGTGATTTATGTGCATGTTTTTAAATAGCTTTCCTTTCATGACTTTACAGAAGAGGGAAGGCAGAACAGCCCCCACTTTGGGGGTTTGACACTAACTCGTTGTTCTGGAAAAGCAGTTAACAAATATTCCCGTCCCCAGGGTGTTCCAGCACATATCATTGCACTGATCCTGGCAGACAGTGGGACGAGTSATTTTGGCTTCTGCTCTGCCACGAGTGGGACAAACACTTGGAAACGTTTGCCCAGTACCTTAGGTCAACAGAGTAAAAACAACTAACTTAATATCAGCAAGGGACAGACAAAGCAATGGCACAAGCAAATGTTTGCTGGGTAGGCATTTAAGTAATGACAGTAGTTAGGATAAAAAATATAGGAATAGCTTGTTTTGTTTTCCTGGCACTGGCCTCTGGAATTGCACTCCCCCTGCCACACCTTTCCCTAGCTGCTCCCTGACCCYTGGGCATCAATTCTGCTCATTTGTCCCATAAAGCAGACAGGCGGTGGCACTTATGAGCAGATTTCACCTTCTATTTACCCCGGCCAAGATTTGGAGTAAGCCCATAGATTTCWTCAGTCCAGAAGTGTTTTAAACTGAATGGATCCTCCTGAAGTTTATTGTCATATCATGAAATGCTGTTTAAAAAAAAAAAATAATCCTTCAGATTTATATGGATGTTGCATCCATTAACCCTGCATCTGGGACTTTGTGAGTTTAGGATTTGCTGACAAGATTAAAATGTCCTGGCTGAGCAAGTGGGAGAGGAAAGGGACCCTTTCAGGTTTATTATGACTTTCTTGAGAGTGTTTTGGGGAAGCTCTCCAAATCTGAACATAGTGTGGAGGTTAAAAAAGGTTTTGATGATGCTGTGTAAAGTGTCCTGCTCAGAAATGTKATTCTCCTAATGCTCGGGCTGTGTTAGGAATTAATGTTTCTGTTTCTTGAGGATATGGCTAAATCACAGAGAAGCCRGTACAGATGCACAAAAGAATTAGGACAGTTTGGCATTTTGCTTTCCACATGTTTTGGCTGTTTATTGTCTTGGACTTCATCACTTCCTTTCTTTCTGCCATGTGTTATTACTTTAGAGAGGCAGGAAGCACAGTCTGCTTTTGATATGAGCTCCATTCGGTCTTTATTTCAGAAATTGCTGCATTATTGGTGGATGCAAAAGAAACAAAGGCCATAATGTGTCCACAATTGCAAGTTAGGTGAAATGACTGAAGGAACTCCATGCCTGCAAAAGAAGGTGCCTTTGGCCCTATAATAAAACAAGAAAATATTTAAAGGAAGTGATAGAAAGATTCAGGTATTTAGATGAGTAAATAAATAAATAAAAAGACCCAGTAAATCCATTTTAGTGCAAATATGATGAGAATCTGACCTTGGCTGGCCTGACTTGGGCAATCTGTAAACTAAATTATTCTTGACACTTATTGTTGAAGGAACATCTGACCTTGCCTCCTCCTTTCACCTCCCACCACCCTCCACCCACCTCCCAAGTCAGACAATGCAAAACTTACACCTCCACCTAAGCGGGAATGTGGAATGTGTCAGGAATATACTTAGTACGTTCATGAAACCCTTCTGCAAGTATCTGTCATGTTTTAATGCAGGTATCTTTCTCTTATGATTCCAGAATGAACTATTAAGTGTGCTAACTGATAGGGTGATAATGCTTTTCATTTAAATATTAAAATAATAATAATAATACAGTGCTTTATAGTTCTCCCATCCTACTGGTTCTGTCAGGGTTGATCTTTCAGCTGTTGATGATCCCGTAGTGACTGCCCTTGTTATGATACCAAGCATCCTGACCAGGAAAGCCAGGAGGAGCTACAGTATCTGTCACCAACAGAACAGGACATGTTTTGATTCGAGGTTAGCCAAGTGTCCAGCAACACAAGGGTGCTGAAGGCACAGAAGAGGTTTGCATCATCCGAGCAGACACTCAAAATAATGACGGTTCCAGGGGAGATAAGTTTTCTCAGACAATTCCTTTTTCYGCCCAGTTCAGTTCTGCCTGATTGAAGTCTGGCCACCCATATGGTATGAAGATGTCTGCTTGGGCATAGCTGCTCACAGCTGGAAGCTGGTTTGTTTTTTCTCACCTACTTCCCAAAAGTTCCGTGCTGATAATGACTAACTTAGGAAGAGGCCTGGCTCACGTTAGGGTTTTGAAGGTCAAGAGACGAATGCCCCAGAGGAACCCTCATCAAGTACAAAGGGGAACAAAAATTCTGGATGAATTGAATTAAAAACCCACATAAACATCAGGGGCTAATTAATGAATGGCACAAGGAACACAGTAACAGTCTCTTTGCACATGTGATCCAGAGTAGAACTATGATGCTCCCAGCATGATGGCCAAGATCCTCCTCAGTAACTCCAGCATTCAGTAGGAAGCCTTAGACTAGCTCCTGCTCTTAGCTCTCCCCATTAGGCAYTTTAGTCTTTAGGTGCAGGTAAATGAACACATCTCCAGATCCTTTTTTAAGCCTTGTATCAAAGCTCGCGACAAGATAGAGCCTGGCCAGGYCGTGGCTATGACTCAGTTTCCTCGCCGATATGATATCGTACCATTTTTCCATCAGCATCTCTTCACCCAAGCTAGGTTGCCATTGCAAGCAGCTGAAGTGACTGCCGGAGTGACTGAGCTGATATCAGCTTTTTAGTGCTAAATCTTGGAAATGTTTAGTGCACTCCTGGTTCAGGAGCGTGCRTCGTGCGAGAGAAAATAGGAACTCTCTCTTAATTGTCTGGGTGATAAGAACAGACCTTCCTGAGGAAGTCATCACTGTGCTTTTCAGTTGAAGAACCAGGAGCCCGAAAAGAAACCGACTGAGGCTCCCCAGCCTTAGGTCTGGCTTTGGTTACGTCTCCTGGTGCCCCTGCTATGGGGGAGGAGAGCTGCGAGGCTGCAAGTGCGGCTTCGGAAGCGGTGGGATTTTGGAGCGCTTTGTTCCTTTCCCTGTGGTTTTATTCTAGGTGAATGCACACAGGCAATTACAGTTCCTTCCACAGATAATTGGTATTAATTGCATTCTTAGTAGTAATTATGAAGCAGCTTTTTGACTGCTCTTACAATGGCTGTAGGTAAGTAGTTGCAGGAATCCTCTAATCTAGCTCTAAAATGATTCTTTCAAGTTAAGCTTTCGTGATCACTGTTCCTGTACATCATTTCCCAGCCTTCTACCCTATAAAAGGAAAGGAAACATCCGCTGGAATGTTGTGCTAGTCATTCACAGAGCAAAATCTATTTGGGAATGCAGTTTTCATATTGGTTTACAATATACGTTACACTCTGACTGTAACTGCTTTATTGCAGTTCAGATGCCTTTTCCAGTAGGTCTGAAGCAGGGAAAGTTCTGACAACTTGTTCAAACTGGGGCCATAAACGATGCCATTGGTTTCACCCGTGGAGGAGCAGATACAAGTTGCACAAAAGCAAAAGCACTTTATACTTTTGTCTCAACTTACCCTGCATAATACCCCGACTAATATCACTTGTTATTATTTCCAGTTGTTTTAYACAAAGGCTGTTATATTTAAGACCAGAATATGTGCAGCATATGTTAAGCTATTTATAGATTTACAATTACCTCATCAGCTAGAATCAGGCAGATGGTTAACATTACTACTAGGCATAAGTACATTTAGAATCAGACGTTTAAATAAATTCAGATCTGTCTCAAGCTTATTTAAAGGGTTTTATCTCTTAAGCCATTTGAGGTGTCTGGTTCTGCTAAGTATTTGTATTACTTTGAGATGACCAGCAGCCTATAGATAGCTGGAGGAAGCAGGTGACATYAATTTTGGGATTTTTTGAACCTGACACAAGCAATTGAACTAGTAAGCCAAATTAATAGGAGAATAAAGAGAATAAAACTTGGAGATTGGAAATGACAATGGCTGACTTCTTTTATGGTGTTGAAAGAATATACATGCTTCAGGGAACTTCAATTGGTCTCTCGCTAAAGCTGAAAGACTTCACATAGAGATTAAAAAACTGACAAAGATCCATGCCAGAAGGCCAAATTATAATCTTTCAACTTCAAARCCTCAGGCTATGGTCGCTTTTCACATGAATCTTGCAGAGGAACAAAAATAAGGGTTCAAGCTACATCTGAGGACTGAGCGAGCACTTTAGCCGAATGTGATTGAAGCTACTCCTGACTGCTAAGTATCATCTTTGGAGTCTTCAGAATTGTCATTTTAGACRATTGCAGAGTATACATAGGGTTAAGCAGTGTTGCCAAGTTGTTACCAAGCAGAGAAAGACGGACTRGGGCATTTGAATGGAGCTATCTGGTAACGTGTTTGTCTTGTTGCAGTTGTGGTTGTTTTGCCTCTTGCATTTTGTGTATTTCTCCCAAGTTCTTCACCATAGCTGCTGTGACCGGGTGGCTCCTTGCCCAAGGCGGCCGTACCCATCCCAGCCCTGGCAAGGCGGAGCAGATCCATTGAGTTCTCCTRATGTTCTTATAAAATACAGGTAGGGCTTAACCTCCACACTGCCCTAGCACACAAAAAAACATAGAGAAATAGGGAAGCGTGGTGGAGCCCACAGAGCTCATCCGTGGGAGAGGCCTCACCACACAGGCACGGTTCCCTCTGCGGACACTTGTCTGCGCCGCACAAAAGGGCTTTTCCTCCTTCCTCTCTGGTAGCTCATCCATAAAACAGGAATCCACTAGGCCATGCMCCAGGTTAACCCTCCTGGGAGTGAACCCAAATGAGGATTAAAATCTGCCAGCCTTGTGAGATATWTTTTGGAACTTCTTTACTGTGACGATGACAGTGCACTGGAACAGGCTGCCCAGAGAGGTTGTGGAGTCTCCTTTGGAGATCTTCCAAACCTGCCTGGAGGCCAGCTTCTGCCACATGCTCTAGGTGTCCCTGCTTGAGCAGGGAGTTGGACTAGATAATCTTGAGAGGTCCCTTCCAACCTCAACCATTCTGTGATTCTGTGCCTGTTAGCTTAGGGATGAGTTTCCCTCTCTGCTTGAAGGCTAATGCTTATAGAGGTCTTGCTTTCCCAACTGTTTTGTGGGAGTGCTCTAGCTATGGTTTGAAAGACCTCTTCGGTGTCCCAGAGTTATTAGGCACACAGTAAATCTGTACACAGAGAAGAGAAGTAACACTAATGTGTTTGCAAGTGTTTCTAAAATGGTTGCACTTGCCACGGTAATTGCCACCTCATTGCTGGGAGAGGACTCAGTTTGCYAAGGTGCTGTGTTCCAGGATCTGAGCTGGGTTTTGTAAACCTAGACCTTTAGTTTTTACAGTTGCAAAGTAAATCTTTGAGGCGCACTCAATCTGTCTCAGTGTGTAGGAAGATCCTGAGCACTGTCTGGATGGTTTGAGAAGGATGATGATGAGGAGCAGCAGTGAGACTCCTGAGTTCCTCTGCACATGGGCACATTACTGTGGATACCCCTGGAATATTATTGTTAGCAATTACATTTCTGTGTTAYGTATTGATACATACTGCACAGAATAAGCCATCCTAAACACCCTGTGGACTTGCACATTCAACACCAGAGACATGTTACCATCACTCTTTCTGCATGTTGTGAGATAGCAAACAAGATATCTTTATTTGGTCCACGAGTACATTAAACTCTAGACAGAACAGAGCCTGAATACAAATAATCTTCATACTGCAGCAAGTGATAAATATAAATTGTTTGTCCAGCACTGTCATATCTATCAAGCTGTATTGTTAAAAATGCAGAGCTGATCTGGAGCTTGCTCGCAACTTGATGTGTTGTGCTTGGTTTCTTTGAAGGACTTGCCGCTCTGTCTCTGCATATCTAGAATTGTCTGAGGGCTTTAAACCATTTTATTCTGTGCTGAATTAACATGCTAAACCTAATCTCTGCTGCCAAAGGCGATGAGGAGTGAGCATAACWCTTTTATTGCAGGTGGTTCAAGCCTCATTTCTTGTTTGAAATTTTACTCTGGTCTTGTATTGCTGTACTGCAAAACTTCTCTTTCTTCTTATATTGCCTTTTTAAAAACAGAAATTGCATCAGGAGGGGGGAAAAACAGATTAATTAACTGTCTACAGATAAAAAGGTAATAATAGGCTTACCCTCAAAATGCTGCCTGATACTAGAGATAAATCATGGAGAAATGGAAAACATTCTAGTCTAGTCTAGCTAATTATAAGTGGATTAATACTGCACATAGTCAAACCCTAAATATTTAGTTCTGTGATCACAATAAAATATAATTATACTTATTATCTTGACTGCAGTTTGGTTTGTACAGTATCAATAGGATCACCGTGTTAACGTGCAGGAGGCTCTTGGACGTGCAGTTTCCAGAGCCGTATTTTATGTCAAGTTGTTTTGGGTAAGAGTGTTACTTTTCTTTTGCCGGTTCTTTGCTACTTAAACCATCATTTCTTTCATCGTGTAAATATATTAAGTTTTAATATAGGAAAAGCTGGTCAGTAATGTGCAGCCTTGCTTTAGTAAGTTGTCCAGATAATTGCTAAATGCAAGTTAATCRTTTAAGTCCTTGATGTGTCCAACCTGTTTCATATTAGTGGCTTTAATTTGTTTTTTAATTTTTTTCTGCAGCTACGAGAAGGCTACTTTGATCTGAGATYGCTCTATTTTGTTCAGTATCTTTAACTTCCAATGAGGGTAATTTTCCTGATAAAAGTGATTCCCAAGTGTTGCATCAAAGTCTTTACAGGGAAACAGAGGAATTTGCTCTTTGTGAAGAGAACTAACCTTAATTTTCTCCATGAATCTGGAGGAGAAGAGGGGAAGCTACTGCAGTTGTTGGTGAAGTGGCAAGGGCTGTTTTATCTGAGCCCTCTTGAAGCAGAGCGCTGACGAGTACAGACAGGAAACACTGCTTATAGATTGAGAAGTTTTCCAAAACATGCAGAAAAACCATTCAGGGATGAATTGAAGGAAACGTTTGTATTTTATCAAGTAATTATTGTAAATGCTCAGAGTACTGCGGTAGCTGGACTTGCATACAATATAGTTTTGAAGTGTCCAAAACCAATAACGGTTTTCAAAAGACTTAAGCTTGTGCCTAGGCCCTTAAGTGACAGTGAATTTTGGAAATGTGGCTGGTGGGGTCACACGGAGAACTTCAAGGGGCAAAATGCTTTGAAATGCCTGTCCACAGTCTTGTGCCAGGAGGGAGCTGAGCTCTTTTCATAATTGGGCCTGCTATTTTGTAGTTGCAAGTCCATTTGGAAACACGGGCTTAAAAAGAACTTCCTAAGTTTTTTCTGTTTCCGAATGCCATTATGGGAGCAGGAAGTCTCTGCTGCTTGGCTTTAAAATGAGGGACTTAGAAGTTATATTTCTTTCTCATTTTTTCTTAGAAAGTACACACTAGAAATGAACCATTTGAGGAGGACCACTAAGATGCTGTGGGTTCATTTTCGATCAGTATATATTATTTTCTGAACTTCTAGGAAACTACTTTTTTCACATTTATACTGGCTCTATGTACAGCATAAAACATAAATCAGGAGAAGAGTCGTATATTTTGTGTGTCAGCTACAGACTTGCAAGAATAATTTTCAGAAATTTGGGGAGTTAAAGCCAAAAAGGTTACCTTTTGCCTCCAGCAAAAGTGTTTGATTCTAAATGAAGATTGGTGAGAAGAGATGGAGGAACAAGAGCTACCAGCAATCTCTTCCTACTGTCTCTGCCCCTGAAGCTAGAGGAAATTCCTGAAAATATTAGAAGATACCACATATCTGTTCGCTAATGCACAACTTTTTGGTTGTTGCTGCTTTCTGTTCCCCCCTCAAAAAAGGAAGTTGCTGTGCAATGAAAAATCATGTGCAAGCAGCTCTTCTACTCCCTATCCCACTTGGAATTTACAGTGGGAGCTGGTGCTGGGCTGTGTGGGTGCCCCGCATGTGAAGTGCACTGACTGCTGTGACACCCTGAGGTGACACAGSACTAGCTGTGGGTTAGCAGCTCAGCGTGGTGCACACACCACGTGCTAGCAGGGCAGCCTGGTGCCCTTCATTTTTGGATCAAGTTAGCCCTTGTACAGGTGCCCGCCGATGTGGAGCGCACCAAATGTTTTCTGTGATAAGCCAACTTGCCCCTGTTCTTAAAGCTGAGCAGTGACTTCAGGAGCTAGGCTGCCTCCAGGTTGTATTTCTCTTTATTCTGATGTTTCACTGATGATATCGGAGTCATCAAAATAGGGAAATACTTGTCCTGCCATAAGGGAAAGTGTGACAGGGGCCCGTCTGGCAGCAGAGATTTCCCAGCCCAGGAGCTCTGAGCGCAGTTCCCAGCACTGTGACTTCTTTCCAGAGACCTGCAGGCTCCGAGGGTACCGCTCCGTGTGCCGGGAAGCTGCACACACAGCAAAAAATCCCGCCCTAGGATGAGTGGCTGTTAATGGGGACTGGCAGGAACGCGGGGGCTGGCGGCACCGTCACATTAACTTGACGTCTGCTGACTGGGCTGAAAAACACCCGCGCTGGGACRGGCGCCCTGCGGGTTCCTGAACTTCCAGGGTATCTGAGGGAACACCAGCAAACGTGTTCCTGTGTTGCAATCACCGTTACTGCATAAGCCAATTAGAAATATTAAATGTAGGCAACTCAGCAGCGCTTGCAAAGCGTTACATGAATACAGGCACGTGTCAAGCTGTGATATAAATGCAGGAAACAGGAACTTTGCGTGCAATATTTAGCCACTGACTTAAATCTGGAGAAATGCCTCATTGCTATCCTTAAAATGATGGTGAAGGAAAGAGCAGGCAGCTTGGGAACATGTCTTGTCTGTGCTCTGTTCCGTGAGGAGCCYTGCAATGCACTGGTGGGTCCAGTGTGCTCCCATGCAGGAGTTTCCCCCCTACAAATCCCATTTTATTTAAATTTTGAGATAGTGGGTGATGCTACAAGGAACCGTATCCATAGAGTGTGTTTCCAGAAGGACAGACCTTGAGAGTGGGAATGACGAAGGCTCGAAGGCAGCCTGGCCTGTGGTCAACTCCTGCCTGAATGCCTGTCAGGTCRGAGCCCAGTGGGGTTTGACATTGGAAAAGCGTGTGTCTCACTGAACAGAAGTCCAGACTCGATAGTGATTCATGTTGCTTGGAAAAAAAGATGATTCACAGTCTAAACTCAATAAGCTTACAGGTAGTTTATTTGGGATATGAGGTAAAAACAAGCCATGTCTCATGGTAGTTCTATAAGTATCACGCAGCTGGTTAGCTGTGGGCCCACACACTGTAACGTCATTACAGGATTTCTCTACAGGAAAAAGTAATTTTATAAGTAGATCTTTGCCAGTTTAGGGTTATTTTTTGCCAAGTGCAGGAATCTGCAGAGCAAGAGGTTCAGCCTCCAGGGTGTGAGAGGGGCAGCTCTGTCTGTCCAACCGTGCCCCATGTCTCAGAGGGGGACTTTCAGTTTGAGGCTGGGGTTACCACCTTGGTCTATGGGACTTTGAAGAAAACTGTGAGTTTGGGAGAAGAGAGCAGGGCCGTGGAAGGAGGTGGGTTATGGGGCTTCACATGGCGAGAGGATCTTAGGGCTTTTGAAATTGAAGTTGAGTTTTCTGTCTCTGGAGTATRTACTTTCCTTGTGGAGAAGTGCGTTTGGAAGGAAAGCACAAGCAAAATGGAACGAGTGCTTCTGGAGCCTGGAGATGATAGTCAATAAACAGAAAAGGAATGGGATGAGGCTCAAGGAGSTAAGAGAAAACAAGTGTGAATAACAGGAAGACTGCTGAAGTGCAGACTGAGGCTGTTGGATCTGGACAGAACATATATCAGATGAAGCACGTGCACCCAGAACCAAAGTGCTGAGACAGGTAAATGCTCAGACTTTTTGCACCTTTTGCACCTTCGTACACCGATCACAGTGTGACTGTCACACAGTGTGCTGTTCACACTGTGAAGTCAGGAGCTAAAACTCAAGATATTCACATCTTTCCCTCTCCTAAAAAAAAARGCAATTCAAAACAGTCTGAAGGTTTTTGCTTCTGCCTTTCTCCAGGCTATGGCCAAGCATTTTAGCACAAAAGTTTCTTTGAAGGTGTGTGAAATGATGAGGGAGAAGGGAAGTTATCACCTCAGCCTTAACTCTCGAGCCTTTGCTAAGGTGCATCTTGAATGTCTTTTTAATTTGTGTTAGCTGTAAAGTGACAAAGAGTTTTAAATTATAAATAAAATGTTTGTTTTAACATATTTAGCAAGATCTCATATCAACAGCCTGTCTGAATTGTTAATAGTTTCCATAGCAACTTCACAACTTTCTTCTCTATCATTATTTGCAACCTTTGGTCACATCRTTTTAGAAGTTTGCTTTCTGTGATAGCAGAGCTTAGTTGCAATTCTTTTTATACCCGCCTTTTTTTTTTTTTTCTAAAGGTTTACCTATTCTGTCTCTCTACAGAGTATCAAAATTCCTAATCCTGAAATAATACTTGTTTTTGTTCTTAAAACCTTGGGGTATGGGCAGTGCCTAGGATAATGTACTCTTTAGTCCATGGTTGGTTACTAGCTGGTAGTTTAACTTGGTCTGATAAGCTCAAAGAAGTCTCAAGTTTGAATGGGGAAAATAACAGGTGGATTTCAATTTTCCACCTATAAATATTGCTAAAGTAGATGAGTCTTTTTATGGGTAACTGTTTTTAGCCTGTTCACTATTTGTCTCTTAGACTGAATACTCCAGAGAAAGCGTCTCCTGCCTGTAGGAGCAGCACATTAGATGYGTCCTCACTAGGCTCTTCTCCGTGTTCTCCATCTCTGAGGAAGCCAAGGGCCACGTAGCCCAAAGGTAATTTTTCTCTCTGATGTATCATGGCAGCTGACATCGCTTTCGATATTAAGGATTATTGTCCAAGTCGGTCAGGCAGAGRGTGTTGCAGTAATTTAATGACACATATTAAGTGTTCTTGCTAAACCGCTTCTGTCTCAGGACCATTGTTCCCTGTCATCTGGTAGAAATCTGGTTAGTTGGACTTCATGGGATGTGTCAGGGCCACAGTTGGTCCATCTGGGCACTCTGAAATGCGGTAGTTTAAGGTAGTGGTTGCTTGCTTTTGTGTGTAGGTGTGTGTAACATTACTGGTAATTACAATGCATTGATTGGATAAGGARGGGTTTAATGATTAATCTGTGAGATTGACAAATTTTTCAGTAGACGCATGCCAACAGTGAATGAATGACTGTAGCTAAAAGCTGAATATGTGAAGCAAATAAATGTCCCCGCCAGGAAGCTCTGCGTGCTGTTTCACCTCAGGTGATCCTTCCTTGGGCTTTCTTCCACGCCTCAGAGGGACAACGCATTCAGTCCCTTGAGTCCTTGCATTTTTCACCTCTCCTCCAATGTGTTAGTGCTTTCACCTAAGTAATACAGTTCTGTGTATGTGTTGCTCCTGGTGTGTCCCATAGAGCCCCTCTGTATTCATTCATTCTTTCTTTTGTTCTGTGTCCTTTCATCTGTGTCTGCCATCTTCCAATATTGACTTCAACATCCACTCACTTCTTGCCTAGTCCAGCTACTTTTCTCCCAAGTCTATTTGTGCTTTTACAAAAAAAAGGTGACTACATAGATATTTGATGTCTTTGACTCAGCCATATGGGCAGGCTTATTCTAATGATCCCAGTTGTTTTTCCTTGAATGTTGGACTTAACATCATTTAGCCATTTTTCAATGTACATATTTGTAAAATTATAAATGCATCACATTTTCTTTCCATCTTTCCTCTATACATTTGTGTGGAGACTCTTAAAGTAGGATTAACTCTTCATGTAAGTGGCAGTTGCCTGGCATATGGTCGCTTCCCTTAGACACAGAAACAATAAATACCTTTAAGATATTTAATACTTTTCCTGTATACAGTAGCAAAAAGATTTTTTTTAAGTGCTCCTAGGAGCATTTGAAAGCATCTCAAATGTCCTGCATTACATGCTGCACCAGTTAGTACATGTCGCAATGAACTTTCATTGCTTGGCTTTTTTTATTGGCCTCCCACCGATACATTAGATAAAACCAGGAACAGAATGAGTGCCGGTTCCCCAGATTATCAGCAGGGAGAGAACAGCCAGGTGCTGCCTCCTAGAAGATACGGTGCCGGAGGGGAAAGAACAGGCTGACCTTGAGCTGTATTCCCTGAACGTCCCCGATGCTGCTCCTCCGCTGGCACAGCTCCACCGGGCACCATTGCAGCCTGCCCGTGGGTGCTGCTATGGACACGGGCAGAAAAGAGCCGAGTGTGAGATGGAGAAAAGGCAAAGACGATGGGAAAAAAAGGGAAACCCTTGAYTGAAACAAAGAGGGGGAAAAAATGTGATGGGTGCTATGGGTACTGATGGAGCCGCTCCACAATTTCAGCTTAAGTCGCGCTGCAAACAAGATTTTCTACTGCTCTTCCAAAAGTGTTGAAAAAAACGCCAGTCTTTAAATAGCTAAACTTTACATCTGCAAATCGTCTGTGGAAATAATCCATCTGTATTTTAAAACGGAGCTGTATTATCCTCATATGTTTCAAGGGTTGAGGCTCTGTTTTATTCTACAGCTGTAGTCTCCCAGCCCTCCAGAAGAACAGCCAAGAGTGAAGGGAGGTGAATTAACTCCGGTTCGGTTTGCATATGTTTTGTAAAGAGTCGTTCTGAGCATAGACACGGAAGAGTATCTGAGTRCTTTAACAGAACTGATCTCCTTCCTGAATATCTTAATTCTTACAGCTGCTTTCCCCTTAAAATCCTCACATAGGAAATACTTTTCATGTGCTTTGAAATGTGTTTCCGCCTGTGCCCTCGCTCACCAGCCCTTTAAGGGATTTGCTTGTTGAAAGGCTGAGCAATAATTACTTTTGTTGCTATAAAACTGCGATGGAGGAGGCTGGGAGCAGCGCCCGTGCAGATTCCACATGAAAAGCACCGTTCATATGCGAGGACATTTTAAATGTTGTTTTCCAGGCGCRGAATCCCAAACTGTGGGATGGGAGCTCGTGGTGCGACCTCCCCCTGCACCTGGGGCACAGCCATAGGGCTRCTGTCCTGGGGAAGGGACTGGCACGTCCCACCAGCTTCAGTCTGGTTTGATCTGTGATTGTTTAGTGCTTTTTTCAGGAAAGTGTAGCAGATTGATTTCCAAATGAAGGTAAATGACGGCACCTGCTACGCTATCCATCATTTTGCAAATAAAGGGGATATTTATCGATTTGCATTGTATCCGCTCGTAGCTGTTTGTGACTCCAAGCTGTGTAATGAACTGGATGGGAGGTATCTCATGCTTGAAGGTGTAAGTCCTTCTTTAGGCTCCTCGGGTCTTGTTACGCTGTTGATGGCCTGGTGGCACCTCCTTGCATGTTGCATCAACTCCTGTGCAGGACTCAAGGTCAATAGAATAATACTACCTACTAGTAAAACTGGAAGGCAAACACATCTATCTTCCGATGAAATATTGTGCCTCCTATCAGCTCAGAGAGTGGACAGTCAATCCCAGTTTAAGGCAGATAAGTTAGGATTCTGTTATCTGCTAAAAGTGGGTAATTTTCTCTAACCTTGAACCATCCATGGAGACCAAAATACCTCTTCCCTCTATCTCTAGTAGGTACGTGGTGGATGGGGCTGCTGGTCTTGTACTTTTTTCCCCTGAGGAAAGATAAAGGAGAAGTGGTTACAGCGGAGCAATAATCATTGCAAGTGATGCAGCAATGCAGCGAGCCCCGGTGCAGGGGGCAGCATCCGTCCTTTCTGCCGGCGAGAGAACGGGAAATKGGCCACAATGGGGGCATAAATGGGTGCTGGAAGTGGGAACCAGTCTGCAGTGGTGTTGCCACCATTAGGCCTCATTCAGGAGCAATCTGTAATGTAAAAGTCATTTCACAAGATTGCTTACTGGTTATTTTTCTGCTCTCGGTGCATTAGTGGGAATTTTTAATGTGTGTGGGGGGGTTCTTTGGGGCTGAGTTGCTTTTTTCGGTTTTGCTTCGTCGCTGGCTGGTTGCTCGCGTGCTGCAGCCAGGACTTTGAACTGACACAGGCAGCTCCAAGGGCACTTAYAGGGGCTCACACTGCACAACCAGCCCCTCAGCCTCCAAACCAGACTGCAGCAGCGTGTCATTTATCCCTCTGAACCCAGCCCTTTCTTCCCTCAGCCAAAGCAAGCTCCAGAGAAGCCTTCCCACCCCAAGGGTGGTCCCACAGCCCTTGCAGCAACCGCTTCCCACCTGGACCTGATCATTGGAAAGAGCTGCCTGGCCCCGAGCCCGGGCTCTTTCTGGGGCAGACCACCCCAGGTCCATGTGTCTCCCCTCAAAATGGGATACGTTTTGTTTTGGAGCAAGGAGAGAAACTTCTAAACAAAAGGTGGCAAACACTAAAAAATACCTGTTTCCAAAGCCTTATGTATGATTTTAGAAGGTGCGAGATCATCACAGATTCAGGGGTGGAGCAGACATAGGCAGCGTTTGTGCCTGTGCGTTAGGATCTGTGTGCACGGAGCCGCGATAGCGCCGAGCACGTTCCCTTGAGGAGGCAGCAGGTGGAAAGGCGGGAATTGCGGAGCCCTCCTGGCGTCACAGGCGTCCTGACCTCAGCCTGCTCGTCCCGCTGCACCTCGCGCTGCTCTAAGACGGCGTCAGGAGGGTGTCTGGGGAGATGGAGGCCAAATGATGAAAACGTGATGAAATTCTGCCAGAATTGTCTCTTCCCGTGCATCCAGCTCTTCTCGGTACTATCTTTTGCACTAGCTGCAGGGATTGGGAATGCTGGTTTTAGAGTCTAAATCAAAGAGTACGATATTGCCACTCTCTCTTTCCAACCTAGTGTTTTGTGTTCTTCTCCACTCCCCCGGTTCAGTCACAGTCTTTTATTCTTTGAATGGACTTTAATCTCCTCTGGGGGTGGAGGGAAGAAGCTATAATTTTTCTATATAATGTATAAAAGAAGGAACATCCACATCCACCCCCTCATTGGGGTTCTTATCTTAGTAATACTCCTCTAAAATACCTAGGAATTCAAAAAAAAGGACAAGTTTAACAAGGCCATTTGCTAAATCTAAGAAAAAAAGCAACATCAACTAAAAGAGAGCACCCAAAAGTCACTTAAAATCACTTCCAAAGTGCAAAGAAGACAGCAGGTCAGTAGTCAACAAAATGACATTTTGGTTGTAAAGACTCTTTATTGCACCTTGTTCCTGTATCACTGGAGGAGTGATAAGGGCTCTGTCAGTGGGAATGGCAGCGTTGCTTGTCCGTGTTATTTCTTTTTGCACCTTGTTGTAAGTGCCTCCCTGCTGGGATTGAGCCATGGGCTGGGTTGGAGCTATCTGGGGCTGCTGCCTGATCCAACTTCGCCCCAAGCTCCTGTCCTGGCCTGTGAATCCAGAACATCCTTGGGCCTGTGTGTGGGGATTRAAGAATTTGTTACCTGCTTGCCCCCTTTTTCTGCTAATCTCTTTTATTTCATAATGTTTTAGCAAGTGCACCAGGGAGCAGCCACTAGGAACAAGATGGTAGGAGAGCAAGCAGGAACGTGGTGGAGATGCCCAGTCCCATCCTGGGACATCTCAATGGTTTTTGCCTGGTAAAGTCAACAGTAGCCAGTTATTCCTTTTCCTTTCCCTTCTCCTAAAGGAAATTAAATGTAAAAGATATGTTAGCACAACACTGAAGTTGAGATTTAAGCCTGATTTCCAGTGTTACGATTCCCACAGCAATTGTAATTCAACTTCCTCGCACATTCTACTGTACGGCATAAAAATTAACATCCCACTGTGTACAGCATTATGTATGGCTGTAGCACTGGCTGAAATATTGTAGCAATTTGAGAACAGTATTAGGTTGTGTCTATTCCAAGCTGTTGAATCAATGTGTAACTTTAAGCATAAACATAGAAGTAATTCAGCTTTGGCTTATGTTTGCAGTCCCAGGCTAGCAAGATTTTATATTTTCATGTAATTTGCAGCACAGAATTTTGGATTTTTTTTTTGGTTCTAAGGGATTGCTCAAGTGCTTAAAATCGCATGGCAGCTTAAATACCAACCTCATGAGGCCAAAACCATAATGAAAATTACCTGCCCGTTTCTGCTCAGGGCCTATTTCTGTAGCTGCTTATATCTTTCTGAACCTTTCAGGTTTTGAGCAAACATTTCCCATCCGTGGTGATTCCTTTTTTTATTACGTTTAAAAATTAATTTTAATAAAGCTTGAGCAAGAAATGTTACATTGTTTTTTGAGAATGAGGTGAGGCAAAAAGGTCAYTTTTCCCATTATAAAAATTGCATGTGACTTTTATTGAACAACTCAAAAGCCACAGCACTCGGGCTGGGAAGCTGAAATTTGGCAGGAAAACAGGTGTTGGGGGAAGAGGTGCCTTTAACTGTTCCGGTAAAAATATATTTTGATTTGTTGAGTGTTGAGCGCTTGGAAACCATCGCTCACTCACCCTTGGTGCTCTTGCAGCAGCGAGCTTCCTTCTCTGCTGATGTTCCAGGAGGAAATGGGCTCCATGGCTGGTGAACAAGGGCTCGATTAACTGCTTAGGGAAAATATGATGAGTTTATGTACTGGAAGAAGCAGAGATTCATGGTGCTGCACCTGCCTTTATTACTGCTTTAACTCTCCCTTCCACTCTTAATCTACTGTGCCATCGGACACAATGCTAGCTATGATTTTGCACTACCTAACCCCACACCCCTGCACAGTGCTCTGGCTTTTAAAAGGGTATAAAATACAGCGAAAGCGGCTTGAGAGTTAAACCACTAACACTCTAACAGACTGAACTTAATAGTACTCACAAAAGGAGCCAGCAGCTCCAGGTCAAGGGGTTCTGGCTGGGTGCAGAGGCTGCTGGCGCGGGGCTCTGCGCTGGCCACGCAGCACCACGAAGCCCACGTTGGCCGAGCCGGGTTTGCTGCTGCGGTGCGTGGAGCCAGATGGTGCTCTGCTCAGGGGGCTGCTGGGGTTTGGGGCTTTTATTATCATAAAAATTATAGCGTAGCTAGAAACACCTCTGTCTGGACTAACTTCGTTTATTTCTCTGGCTCCTTTGACTTTGGTGTGTGTGAATGTCCTGGGGAGCGGGCACCCGTGGCCGCTCAGGAAGCCTGGACGTGTGTGGAGCGCTTGGCTGTTCCTGCCAGCAGGTTCCACCATAGGGACTCGCCCACAGTCCGTCCCTGCCCATGCAGCATGTGCAGCCCTGGCCACGTGAGGAGGCTCCCAGCCCCTCAACACATCAGCATTTAGTGCTATTAGGTAGCATTTATTATAAAAATAGCACCGTATCAATGATGTTCAGTTGATATTCAGTTTGCAGTTATATTTTCTTTCAAAAAGGAGGAGGAGCAGGTAAGGGCTTTGAACACGATTTTAGTCCCTGCAGGAAACCTACAGGTTGTAGGACCAGGGAAGTGAATAGTGTTCTCCAACACAGGAGTACAGAGACTTTGCAATGAGAACAACATAAATTCAACATTTCCAGAAATAGCATATACTCATTATTGGGTGCATATATAAAATACAGGCTTTGCAAAAGTGGCTGAGAAGATCTTATTGGAGTATTAATGGGCTCAGAAGCAAGTGTGTGTAGCTACAATCTCTTCAGATGCGTCAAGCCTTGCAGATGAGGATAGTTGTGAACATGAGCTGTTCCCATCTGGGTTTCCTGTACGTAATGACTGTGATTGGGGTTGTTGGCAGCCGTGTGTTGAGTGGGTGTTTCCAAGCCCYGGGTGCCGAGCGCGCTCCGGGCCTCGCGGGGCTTCCTTCCCAAGGAGGCTCCAGCAAAGGGAAGGCTGCAGGACCCGCTCAGCTTCACAGCATCAAATCAGAAGTTATTACAGGGAGGCAGGATAGTTGTGCACACCCAACAGATGAGAACAGTTTATCGTTTAAAGCTGTTTTTCCTTTTTCTAACTGTTCTACAATCTCTTATCTTTACGTGGATTTACAGAAAATTGCTGCAGCATCCCAGGTGAGGGATTAGTAATCCAGTTTTGAAGTTGCATGAGCAGGGAGATGCTACATCTAAAAAAAAAAAAAATAGAAGAATATGACATTTATGTTTTTATCAAAGATTTCTGCCCATTTCTGAGGTTCAAATTATTGTTCTCTTCTCCAAACTAATCTCAGGACTGATAACATTGTCCTACTGACCTATCAGAGAAGCAATATTTTAAAAGTTGTATGGAGTTAAAATTGCATCTGCACCATGTCCYGAGGAAAGCTGATGAGCTGGAGTCTTCTGCCCATGTGTATCAGTCTGTTAGAAGCCAGTTTATTTGCAGACATCTGCTATTAAAGTCATTCTGTGAGTTCGGCACCAAACCCATGTGCTACCTCTGTATTGATGCTTTTTCCTAGGAAGCTCTTTTAACACTGCTTGCATTTTGTAGGGACTCCTGAAAGATTTCTTCTCCTAGCAGCACTTATAAAGTAAGTCATTATTTATTCCACAGTGCTCCAAAATACCTTGATACATAGRAATTTTTCAAATTTCTATTTCTTATTAGTGCTTTAAGTGCACTGAGTGGGGCAGACTTAGAATCATTAGATTTAGGGAGTCTTCAATATTCAGACCCCTGRATAAACAGCTGCACTTTTCAGCAGAATATTATAATAATAAATACAGTTTTATGGAACATCTGTGCCCAAARGCCTCTTCAAAAGCACATTTAAAATGTTAGTGTACTGCAATCTCTTCTGCTTCTCACCACAGTGCTTTAGCTGATTTGGGAAAGAACTGCCCACAAAACGGTCCTGCCAAGATGTCACAGTAATCCAAGTTTGCAGGGGAAAAGGTAGGAGAATAATAGATGAAACACACATGATTACTCTAAAAAAAAATCTTGGTTTCCCTATAAACACCACTTTATCAATGTCACCTGCCTCAGAATATTGGTAATTTAGGTTTAAGGTTGCTCTGTAGTGCCCTTGCCTAGCTGGGAGAGCAGGAAAGCTGCCCAGAAAGTCAACAGGGCAAGCAAGCTGATTTTTCCCTTCTACTCAGCATTTTGGAGGCCACATCTGGAAAACTGCAGCTGTGTTCTGGGTCCCTGAATAGGACAGTGAGCCCAWCTGAGGGCCCCTGAGCTGGAGCAAGCAATGTGTGAGTAGGGACAGAGGGAGCTGGGTTCATTTAACCTACAGTACTGAGGCAGCATGGAGAACATCTGCTGCTGGGTTTGGCAAAGGGAAAAGTGGACAACAGAGTGAGACTGATGAGAAGGTAACAYCTTGCAAATCCAGGATGTTGTGAATGGAGCAGGCTCAGCATTTGAATAGGGGTTGTTCCTACTCCTTTCCTGTTGCTGAGGCCTCGTTTTGGTTTAGTAAGGAGAAGTGGTGGAGACTTTACCCGCAGCACTCATAGGTTGTAAAGCCAAGTCTTGGACTTGATGATCTTGAAGGTCTTTGCCAACCATAACGATTCTGTGACACACTCGGAGAGCTAAACTCAAAGTTGCTCTGTGAGAATGATAAGGAACYGAACTGGGTATTAGAGAGCTGAGAAGAATTAAGAAGCTTTAAGAATTATGAAGAATGAATGAATCTAATTCTTTGTTGCCTGCTGTCCAGGATTTAAATTTAAATGTATTTGATGTGGTGTGAGATCTTGCAGCATGCTATTGAATCTGAATTCTGTTGTAGGGATCATTTGGGGTAGTTAATATAGAAGAAAGACGAAGAGGGGTACTTCAAACTCATCAGGCATACATGACTTTATTCATGCTGCTGTCTCTTCAGCTGCTGTAGATGAAACTCTTTATAGTTTTATCATGCTTCAGATAGTACTTGTGCAGCTTTCATTTATGCATATAAGGATGTAAATATTTGTTTTGCTCGAAGATCTTGCTGCTGATAACTAACTATCAGCTAATTTGTTTGACTCTGCCTCTAAAAATATTTAATGGCAAGAAGAGTTTGGTGGAATAGTGCAATCTAACCTAAGTTTTCAGTTCACAGCAATATTCAGGAACTTTTCATCATTATTTTTGTGTTATATCCCCATTAGTAAGATAATGACCGAGGATCTTACCACTTGAATAAACTGTACTGAGTATCATACCTGAGACTGAGAATTAAAGAATATTTATAATAAAAAGAACAGAAARTGATTTTCCAGAAGTCAGTTTTATCTGACAATAGGAGATGCTGCCTGCTTTTGCATAGCATGTGCAATAGTGAAATATAGCTTCAAAATTTTTCAAAATGGTCATTGCTAAAATAAAATAAGCCTGAGCAGCAGTGAAACTCAGGATGCATATGCCTGAGCTGGGGTTAAGCTAACTAGAATTAAGATAGAAATCTATGATAGAAACCCCGAAGGGGCTCCAAATGCAGCTAGGGCTCTGTGTCACACTGCTAAATCCTCCCAAGTGTGGCTATAATGTTCTTGTTGGAGCACCTGTGCTGGTGTTAAAGGAGATGAAGAGCATCTAGATGAGCTGTGGTCGTTCTGTAGGCTTCAAGAAATACCCTAAGAGACCTCGCAGGCGGTTTGTTACAGTCAGAATAGTCCACAAAGTTTCTGTTGATGAAAGTGCTGTGATAATGSACTGTCTTTGCCAGCATTTTTAATGAAGCGAATGATGTCGATCTTAATGAAAGTATTTGCAGTTGGGGGGATGAACCAAGGTGGTTAGAGCTGGGGCTGGACGCTGGCCTGCTTGGGCTGCCTCCGGCAGCTGCCAGCTCTGCGCGGCCACGTACCCAGTAGTCCCCCCAGATGAACCCACAGCCTCTCATCCTGGCCCCGCGCTGGTACAAATGGCTGCGGAGGGAGCCAGGAGAAGGATGGTGATAAATGACTCTCACAGTATTTTTTGATGGACTAGAGCTGTAGAAAGCCATTAAATCAATTAGCTCAAGAGCCTCTAATTCACTGAAATGTACTTTATTTCAGAACATATCCAGGTGAAACTGCGATGGAAAACTTACACTGGTGGTTTGGCTACTTAATCCAGCCAATTCCTAATAAAGCAATCACAGTCGGTAGCAGAGGAGGAGATAAAGCACTGCCWCTATAGCACAGCAGAGGAGAACCAAGGTACCAGGGCTCCCTCTGTGCAGGAGCGTTTTATGGAGTAGATGGGACAGTGACTCGAGGCTGCCCTCCTCAAAGAGGGCTGATATGGTCATTTAATCTATTTACTCATTGCTGATGTTACATTATAGTCTGAACTGGGTTGCTTTCTCTGGTTTTGTGGTGGGAATTGGGTACAGTTTGAGTGTATTTCTTAATGTGGTGCCTGCCTGAAAACTGAGSTTATGGCCCTCAGATTGTAAAAGGAAAAGACTCTGCAAACCAGTGACCACATCTGCTCTAGCTGCAGTTAGTGCATGGTGCTGCAGTTCATACAGCGCACGTATGTGTGTGTGCATTAAGTACATATGTTAAAGAGCATGAATGAAAGGGAAATGTCCATAGCAGACTGCTGGAATAGACCAGAAATGTGACACCCATCTGGGACTTTATTTTTGTCCTGGCGTAGTATTACCAGCCACCCAAATTTGTCAGCTTATAAATGGCCCCTSTAGCCATAGACTTTGAGAGCACAGAATACCTCCTAATGGGGCACAAGAGGCTGTCAGTTTTCCAAAAGGAAAACTTGATTAATCTCTTTTCACATGGCACATTATGTTTGCATTAGCATGAGCTGTTAGGCAGGCTATGTTGTTATTGCCCTCTTGAGCTATTACTCAACGAGGTATTTAGTGCATCTCATATGCAAACTTTTACGACTTGAGCTTTACCTTTCSTTGAAAAGGTCACTAGTTCATTTCCCAGCGCGACTGACTTTTCAACCCACTTACCTGAAATACAGCGTTGCCATTTTTAGCTGCACTGCCATGTTCATTCCACCAGAGAGAAAAACATCTTGAAAAAGCACTTAGAAATAAAACAAAGAGCTGACCTTATCATATTCTGCTTTGTAAGAGCTTACTTGGTATCTGTGTAAATGGTCCCCATAGCCATGGATATTGAGAGCACAAAATACCTCCTAATGGGTCACGACAGGCTGTCAGGTTTCCAGTAGGATGCTAATTGATTATGCTGCTCTCAGGYTTGCAATATGTTCATCCAAAGCCCAGCGTTTTACCTGCTTGCACAGAGCACTTTTCAGCCACGCAAGGCTGTTTCCCGCCAGAARACACAAGGAGGTGCAGTGCAGGATTTCTTTTTAAAGTATATATTATTTGAACCTAAATTATGTGTTTTTACGGTCAGATGCTGTGAAACTAATTATAAGGAGTCTATGTGCATTCAGTTCTACTTCTTTAAACATGCAAATAGCTCCCTTGTCATTACTGTGGTTCAGTGAATAGGAACAGGGCTAAGGAGGGAGCAGAGCTATTGATCTTTGAGGGGCAGGAACTTCACTACAGAGCTCTCGCTCTTCTGGCTTGGATGCAAACTGTGTAAGACCATGGCAGTAATTATTCTCATCTCTGCTCCTTCAGCAGTGCTTAAACCTGGGCCACGACTCCTCTGGTTGCCAAATAAGGGTGCAGATGAGCTAGAATCATCATAACAGCCATAATTAACTGAATTCAATTTGCACATCTTGCCTGGAGAATTTCTTTGGGGATTTTCATTTTCGGCGGCGCGGAAGGTTGTCAGTAACGGCACATGCCTGGTGTGGGCCCCAGCGTGTGCAGGATGGGACCTCCAGAAGGGGAATGAAGAACAGGAGCTGCCCGCTCTCCCTGACCTAGCGCTGCTCCCTCGCAGGGCCCTTGGAGGACTTCACGTGCTGGCTTTTCCAGTGTGAAACAGTTCAATCCAGAATAGGAATTACTGACCCAGTAACAGCCAGGATTGGAGAAGCTTCAGTCACACCAGAGACAGAGGTGCTGTCCCAGCCATGCTGCAGAGTGTCTGAGCCTTGTGCAGGGCATCTGATTCTGTGCTTCATCAGGCCACGCCGTGCTSTGGCCTGAATGACAGTCATCACGCCCTGGCACAGTGCCCCTGCCACTTTGGGACACATTTTCCAAGGGGCCCTGTATTTTGWACGTGTTGCATTTGCAGATTAATGGTTGTGATGCTTAGCTGCCGTGGTGTTTTTGCTGCTAGTCACAGCTGCAACAAAGGCAACTGAAGTTTTATGGCTGGTGCAGTTAGTCTTTAAATTTATATATTCTGTAAATGACATAACGTTGTTATTTTAATCAGTAATTCAATTTGGCAAAGTTACCCATTAAGATGGSCTCTTGTGCCCAATATAACTCCTAGCAGCCCCAATTTTAGTGGGTAAGTGTTGATTTTAAAAGGACTGTTATGCTCCGAGCTCATCACACCTCTGCCCGCCTCACACCGGTTTTGCTATGTGAGATCAATGGGGAAAAACATTTCTGTTAGTGAAACCTTTATTCTCAGCAGGCACTGGAGCTTAGATGGATTTTCGACTCGAACACTCCTCAGGAGCAAGAGATGAGTCTTCTGCTGGACACCTGGGGCAGCTGCGGGCAGTGAGGGCAGCCCACGTCGGGCTCTCCTGACCACAGCTGCCCTCAGCTTGGCCAGACCAACGTGGCACTCAACAACGTCGGGCATGTCAGGAGGCAGAGGGAGATTGTGGAGGCAGTGCCAGGAGCGCAGGAGGACAAGGCAGCTGCCAGGTCTGGACTCCACAAGCTGTGGAGCAACTAGGGAGCACAGAGCTCAGCTCGCACACGTGACCATCAGGTCGAGGGGAATCTCTTTAACAACTTTGGAGTTTATTTAGGTTGCCTCCTGGAGTTTGCATGGAGTTTAGGTTGTCCCCATGAATATTTTAAGATGCCCCTGAATTAATTTTGCATTTTATCTGTTAGGAGGAGAAGGTGACCTGTGAAAACAGGCTGGTTTATGGTGAGTGGGCATGAATCACGAGTTGAAAACTTGGTCACAGGTATGTATATTTTCAAAATGTCCAGGGAGCCATGAATTTGCAAGACTTGAGTCTGGCCTCTCGTTGATGTTAGTCCTATCCCAGTCTTGTCATTGAGCAGCAGTTCTACCTGCTCGCATCAGCAGCTTTGTCATTCTGTGAGGTTTCAGTGAGCCGTGGTCATGGAGAGTTCTTCTTCTCTGCAGACCTCATCAGTAGTTTTGCATCCAGGTCCAATTTCCCATGTTGAAGATGAAAACAGGTATTTCTTTCTACATCATTTCATTCACTTTCCAATTTAGATATAATTTCAGCAGCATCCAACATAAAGAGAAGCACCTTTGGGGTAGCCTGTTCCAGGGAAGGAAACAAAACACCTATTTCTAATGCAGGATAGATTTTAGATGTTTCAGACTAATCAAGAATAAATAACCTACTTGCAACTTACAGTATAAAATAAAAATCTGCTCATTTCCAGTAGCCTGCATTGAAAGGGTTCTGATAATGTAGCAGTAATAAAACAGATTGTGCCCTCTATGTGCACCCAACTCTCGAATGCTTTATGGGGGTTTTGCCTCCTGATGCTGGCATTCCTTTGCCTCGAGATACTTCTGCCCCATGCAGATGTCCTGGAAGGATGTAAAAAGCGGTGGCTGTATTTGAGTAGATGCACCTGCTCTGTTTACCTGGCGATCTCTCCTCGATTATTTGGGTGGGAAACCTGCAGAGCCGTTACGTGTAAGTCAGTGAGGAGCTCTGAATGGGCACATGTGGTGTTTGGCTGGAGGAGCGAGAGGGAGCAAGCGTGGGTGCCAAAACCCCACGTGGGTGCAAGCGTCTGACCTGCCTTGTGTGCTTTGAAGCCACTGTGGTCAATTCATGTTCCCTTTGACTTCAATATAATTACCAAGAGCAAGGGCTGGCCTCTGAACTGCAGAAATCCATATGTGCTGGGTTCTCCAAAAACCTTCTTCTAGCTGTGTTTGTGGGTAGCTGTGCTGTTTTAGCACTGTGTATTTCTGTGCTCCATTACTAGAAGATGTGTCTGACCTTAGCCCTCTAATTGTGCAGTAATTAGCATCTAAATACCATGCAGAACTCTCTGCACATCAACCAATTGGAATATTAATTCTTAATCTAAATATATCCTTAAAAAAAAAGTACAAGTGCAAATTTAGTCAGTAGGAAAATGGTGTTTCTGCATCTGGTGTCTCAGTGCAATGAGACAGTTTGTGTTTTGAGTGTATCTCTAGAAGCAGGAAACTGCCTCTGAATGTGACTGAGACAGACCCGACATCTCCCCCTACGCTCACAGGTTTAGGCACAGGGACCTAAATRACATTGTTCTTTATATAAAATCTGAGAAGCAGGGCAATCCAAATGTGCATCATGTCAGATCCTGCGTCCCATCCTTATTGACCATAACCATATGGCATATCACAAGTCTTGCATGATTTAATAGAACAGCATTAGTGGTAGCGATACATTTTGTCTAGACAGCTTTGCTGACAAGTTTGAGTCACGCGTACTAATCTCCCAGGGCATAGGCAAGTAATGAATAATTAAAGCTAGGGCTCCTCGTCTTGCCATCCATGCAAAGGTTGGTGTGTCCTTCCCATTACCTACCCAAGAGCAAGAGGAGCTCACCTGGCAGGTAGGCTTGCTCTGGGTGAGCTCTGGACTCAAGAATATCATATTGGCTTTGTTCTAGGATTAGGAAGGCAAGATTTAATCTAATAATTTTATGAACAGAGAATTTCAATTCTGATTTTTGGTTTTGTTTCTGAAAAAGAAAGACTTTTTGACTGTGCTGACTAAAATTATGAAAGGTACTGGGAAGGCAAGGGCATGAAAAAAAATAACCACAGAGGTGAGGCAGCCTCAKAGCAGATAGTGCCTAAGGGAGTTTTCTTCATTGAACACAAGGTTAATCCTGAAATCGGCACCTGAAAATTTAGAGAAAACGCCTCCAAAGTCAAACTGTAAATAAGAACTTTCTATTGCATTTCGGGCACATGTTTCAGATGAGCCTAATCCATTACCATTTATGTAAGTCCCCAAAGTTGTGCAAACAAATGCGTTGATCTGTATGTACATTTTGATAATCAGAAAGGTTTGGGAACTTCGGTCACTCTAATGCTGTGATTGTATTTAATATATGCAAGCCTTTGAAAGCTTTGGGTCGTCAGTAGCAAAACATGAAATACTATATGGATTAGGAAAAATCCAATAACAAACAGCAGGATGCTCCATGCATACATATCACTGTTGTGGTTATGAGCAAATACAAGACTGTACATGATTAACTACGATTTATTCTTACTATAAACTCAGCAGACAGATGCAGAAGACGTACTATAATTGCATACACATTTCCTCCCAGAGCTGAGAACCAATAAAAATATGGTAATTTTGTATAACTTAATACACATTCTTTACTGTTTTAAAATAAATAATAGGGTTTAACCTGCATCCTCTTTTTTTTTTTTTTTTCTTTTCTTTTCTTTTCTTTTCTTTTCTTTTTCAGTTTTTGGAATACACTGTGTTTTGGATGCTGATATGTAATGAATTAGAAACAATGTTTCCTACAGGGACACTGATATCATTCACAGATACTCTGAATTAAATTTATCAGCCCTTTTTTTTTTCCTGCAGTCCCAGCTATCTTAATACATTCTGGTTTATCCAATATTCCAAGTTTTGACTGAAATTGTGTTTTTACATCACATTTTACCCATCTCCGGAAGGAATATTTTCAGTTGCACCGAATGTCTTTGCATAAAGACAAAACAAATACCCAAGCCAAAATCAGCCTCCGGAGCTCAGAAAGTGGGTACAAATTTTGACAGTAATTAGAACTACGGAAACATCAATTGTCTTAGTGCTATTTTAAACAAAACGTTTCTATACAGAGTCCAAAAGTGTAATAAGAGTATATCTAAATATACTGTTAATCGCATCAAAATAGCGCATCCATCTGTGAGCTTTGTGCTAAGCTTGCTGAGTGAGTTCAAAATAAGGAATGTGATCTGCAAACCAAGCAAGTTCCAAAGGAGCTGTGCAAAACTTATCCAAAGAAGGAGGTCGGCTTGCTCGAGTTTCCCACCGCGGCTCTCCCTGCAGACATAATGAAGCAATTTCACGACCGGCTCAACAAAATCAGCTCTGCCACGTAAGTCATTATCCGGACTTGACCTCCGTCCGTGTCCTTCCAGTTTCCCTGCGGATTGTGCCAGGGGTAAGGTAGGCACCTCTTGAGGATGCGTGGCCTTGGGCCAGGCGGCAGGGGCCTTCATCAGCCAACAACAAATTCCTGCCAGGACAAGCTGCAGCTCCGCTCAGGCTTCGCGGGAGCCTTGCGGTCCCCAAAGTGACTTTGTGTCACTTGTATTTGTGACCCGGGGGTCCAAACAAAGAGCATAGAATGTGGTTGCTGAACACTTAGATCTTTAGGCAGAAAAGGACTTTTTTGTCTTTGGTTTTCCAGCCTGATAAATCTTTCTATGAAACGGAAAGGCGCCCACCTCTCTTGGGGGATCCCTGGCTGCCGCGCACCTTCAGGAGAGCGTCTTCCCGAGAGGCCCGCCGAAGCGGGGTGCCTCCGCACATCACAGCAATGTTACATTTTAATTACGGTTGCAGTGCACTTCAGACACTCCAGCAGGACCGCCTAATTAACAAGGTTCTTCAGCATTCACATAGTATCAATCAGCTAGTTGCTGAAAATGTCTTGATCTCATTTTCTGARATTAAAGTCTAAACGAAGGACACTTTGCTCCATTGTTACTAAACTAAGGCTGTACCATCTGGTTTGCAAATGTGATATTAAAATCTCTGGAAATGTCTGAGGCCCCAACTCAACAAAGCAGAAAGCACATGCTTACCTTTGAATATGTAAGCAGGACCATTTCTTCCAAGGGAATTGCATGCTTAAGGTTGAATGTGCACTTAGGTATTTTCTTTTAATCAGAACTTCATAGATCCATTTGAAATACAAAACTGAACTTTTCAAAATAGGCAGTAATAAGGAATGAAGCTGTTTGTAATTAGAGAAGTTGTCTGATCTTTAGCCTGTAGAGCTCCAGGTAGTTTGAACAAGTTGAATCCCCGATGGGTTGTATCATATGAGGCTCAATAATAGTGTCTGATAAGATAAATTGTGTAATTTTAATTCAGAAATCTTCCACAGAGTTTAACAGTTAGTTTCAGACTGTAAAAAAGGCAATACATAGACAGAAAAATGAATTGAAGAAAATGACTGTAATTAGAAATATTTTTTTTTTTCCCCAGAATTTATTATATCCAAACATTGACTCTACTGTCTGTTTGAAATAGTGAAGTTGTGTTGAGAATTGTTATTATACTAACAGCGCAGTCATGTTTTAAATAGATTTGGATTCAAACTGAGATGGAAGTGAATTCGAAGGCTGACCCCTTCCACCACCCCTCTCTGTTTGCTACCTTCTTTGGAACATAACTGATGAGAAAAATGTTACTTGTGACATAAGAACTTAATTCTTTTCCCTCATGTCTGGGAAGGGCTTGGGACCCCAAGGACCTTGGGTGGGAGCTGTGTGTGATGCAGGGAAGAGTTCCCGGGCCCCGGGGATGGCAGGGGCCACCCCTTCTCACCCTGCAGTGCCACAGGGGAGCCTCGTGCAAGGGTGCGGGTGCCACTCGCCTTCTCCACGTCGCCATCAGTTGGCATTTGCTGAGCTGAATGTGGTGGCCACGGGAAAGCAGAACAGAGCCTGGAAATACCAGAAACTCAAGCTYGCCCCTCTGCAAGGAGCAGGAGCGAGACCCCTTCGCCACTAACGTACCACTCCAGGTCTGTGGTGATGGCATATGTGAGCTGAAGTGGTGCTCAGGGACAGATTTCACTCATAAAATCATAAATGGATTTCATTAAACCTGCGTGGTCTTTAATATATCAGGCATAGTTGAGCCTTGGGAGTTAAAAACAAAGAAAGACAAAGAAAAGAGAAGATATATTGGCTCTTTCCTCTCTCCCCCAAGCATGAATCATGGATGTTGCTAAATCAGCAGTGAAAAATAAGCAAAATTAAAGTAAGAGCTGCATAAAAATAAGGTGAAGTGGCCTTCCTGGGAACCAGATGAAGTTAATATATGTATGTAGGCATAGATTCAAATCAACAATAATATTGTTAAGCTTAATTAGAGAAATATATAATCCTCCCTGTTTGGAGCCCTGAGAAAAAGCCAACACAAGGGTCCATGACCGCAGAAGGCTGAGTATTAGTGAAGCAGAACAGACCGTCGTCTTTACTAGTTTCTCTAGTTTTGARAATAAATGTTTCTACATCCTTTTACCTTGAAACACACTCTTTTTCTTTTAAATTACATTTAGTGTTGATGTGTTGCAAGCAGAAAGTAAAGGCCAAATCCATATAGTTTCTGCATTTTTGTCCTTGTTCTTTGAAAAAGTTTTTACAGGCAGAGCATATGCTTCCATTGGACCTAAAAAAGAAAACAAAAAAAGCAAAGTGATGATTCCTATATTCAATGCATGGTTTTGAAGGGAAAACTTTTTTTTATAAACACTGATATTTTATTAATGTTCTGTACATGAATATCAGAGCAAGTACTGCTAGTTGTAATATGCTGAATAGCTCGCAACTATTTAGGTTAAAGAAAAAGAAAAGCCTTCTGTGTTTTTACACAGGAGTTATCTTGAAAAAAACTCTATAGCAGTAAAGCTCTGTAGATTAATGCCTTTGAATCAGCAAAGCTGCTTCAGATTAACAATTCTTTTAGCTGGTGGCATTTTTTTTTTATTCTAGATAATAACAAACATGATTAGCACAGAAGTACCAAGCTCTCCTTAGCCTGTTTGTAATTGGGGGAATCTGCAGTGTGTATTCTCCAGTCCAGCTCACATTGAAGAYTGAAGTGTAATTACAGTATGGGCAATCTCATCTCTGGTAATTACAGCTGTCACCATCGATCCAATTAACCAGGATAACTAAGTCTGCCGAGCTAGAGTTGACAGGGCTTYCTGGCTAGACCCAGACTGCTATATCAGAGGTGTTTTGTTGTTGTTGGGTTTACTTTTGAGATTTTTTTGATTGCCAAAATGCCGGTGCTTGAAAAAGTAGATAACAAATATTGCGGATTATGGATTAGAGAGCTGGAAGCAAAATCTGATTTCACTGTGTTCTCAGGAATGAAACTTCTGAATGTGGCTTGCAAGGCAAACTGTGGGAACAGGAAACAGACCCTTAGGTAAATGAGGTGGGTGTAGGGCCAGCGAGGCGGCCTGGGAGGTGTTGGGTGCTGCACAAGTCCAGCGCTTCCCCAGCTGCATCCTCCCCTTCTTGCTCCTTGGAATTGCTTCTGCTCTGTGCTGTGACACACAGGCAGCTCAAAGCTTCCGTAAATGCAGCCTGACTCAGCTACTGCTTCAGATTTTGCTCTATTACGAACCATTGCTTTGACACTGTCTTGGTTGCTGACACTCCAGATGTAGGACAAGGTTGTGAAATCTTGTAACGTAACACACCCCTCACAGGTGTTCCTCAGAAGTTCTCTGGTAGGCATAATGAGGGTTCTGTGGGATTAAATGTTTGTTATTGAGTTTTGGGGAAACAGAGTAGACTTCCTGATTCTTCTCTCAAGCACTGTTCCTAATCTGAGCTGAACTGTTAATATACCATGCTACTAGACTGGCTGATCTTTGTAACAACAAGCCACAAAGATGTAAACGGACCACAAGGTTTGGTACTGCTTTCAGATGACTCCAAAGTATTGCTAAGGTAGGCTGGTCTTCAGTATTGCATTTCTGCACCTCTGGCTTTCTTGGAAGCAGTACAGATTTTTCCCCCCCCCRTCCCCAGGATCTTTTTCCTGGATCCCAAGTATAGACTTGACAGAAGGTTTTGAACAAAGCCCGTTCACAGCCCTTCTCACAGAGTTTTGTCTAGTTCTTACTTGACCTTAACAACACTCCAAATTATGCAGAATGGCCAGGATGACAACGTTTGTAATGAGGGAGTGGGGACTGTAAACTGTGAAGCTGGAAAGTTCCAAAATAATTTGCCACAGTGCTTATCAGGAAACCTCTTTTTAAAACATCACCAGGAGAAACCAGAAGTGGCAAGTCCTATTAAAACCTGTCCTTACTGCATCCCAGACCACAGTTGCAGCAGGACAAAAGGCACTGTAAATAGACATTTGTAATTGATGCTTAATAGTTTCTCCTTTGGAAAAATACTGGGCATGGARAAATTCACCTTTCTGAGAAGAAAGACATCAATTTAATCAATATGCTGTAAGAGAAGGAATCCACACAACCAAAGTCCATGGCATCTTTCACTCCTCACTAAAGCGATATATGGTTACCTTATGTGCAGTACTTTGCTCTTACTTGTATTTATAGCCTCATTGAATGAAAAAGTCTATTGGATGTACTCACCACGGGACCATATGTACTCCAGCATGAGAGTGGGATATAAAATTGCCCACTGGGCGCAGGGACTGGCTGTGCACTACACATTCTTCTCTGGGTAATGTCAAGAAGAGYAAAATATAAAGAAAAAGAATAGTGAAGCCATGTCCCATCAATAACATAAGGTACCGTAAAAGAGCCATAAATTGAGAGGACAGCTTGTTGATTTGGGCTTTGCTTTKGCTTTATTTTGTTTCTTCAGTGAATGTGTTTGTCCAAGAAAAATCTTGCAGTGAATCAGTCTGGTGCTGGTGGTGGTGGTGGTAGTGGTATTTTTTAGGAATGCCACCTGGCCTTCTTTGGAGCAGTGAAATTAGCAGCCAGGTTTAATGAGGTGATGTTTTAAAGTCCGTTCAAGTCTTTTTGGTCTAGCACATTTGCATATAAAATACTTGTAATGAGAAGGCCACCTTAGAGGCGTGTTCCATATCAACTGTAGGCTGCTGTCTCTCCTTCTCCCACTCTGCCCTGTGCTGCATTGCACCGATCACTGASTTTTGGAGTTTTAGAGGAATACTGATTAACCTCACCAGAGGATATGGTGGTTTTGGAGGAACAGGATGGCTGTTGTGAGAGGATAGGAGCTGGTTCTGCTGCTGCYGCAGGCAGTGGTGAAGCATCCATGTGCTTTGACGGAGCAAAGGCAAGCTGAGACTAGGGAAAATCCTTCTCCAAGCAGAAAAGGCAGTGGTGTGAATGTGGTCCCTTTTCCAAAGACTGTGTGGAAGAATTTAGATTCAGTTCCGTGGTGAACTGAATCTAAAGTCAAATGCAAAGGATGTGGCGTTGCAGAACCGAGCCTTGGCTACTGCCCTGCTTTAACCACCCTGTCCTAGAAGGCTCGAGCAGGTCCGTACAAGCCAGCTTTACGCCCCGTGCTCTAAGTCCCCTTCGCTCTCTGCAGGCCAGCTCTGCTCAGGGGCATGTTTTTTTCATGTGTGAGTGTTTCTGCATGTGCCTGCAGCTTAGGTTGTGCCAGGTGCTCTGAGGGCTTTACATTACCTGTGCAATGCTGTGCACCACCGCGCATCTCAATGCACATTTTCTGGCCACAGCACTTAGTGTGGATGCTTTATTAAAATTCAGAATGAGATCTGTAAATATCCTAACAAATTCTGGGGAGAAAATCATGATACAATTTCTCTTTGTTCAGTTTTTCATTAGAGAATAATTCTGTGAGTTCTCCCCAAATGTAGATCCATAACCTCTGTGAAAAAATGCCATCTTTCCCAGTTCTGCACAGCTCATTAGCACTTCCCCACACACACTTATTTCTGGTACCATTTATTTCTTCTGATATTATATTATGCAAATGTAACACACAGTCTCGCTGTATAAATAAGAAGCCTTCCTCAGCACTCATTTCATTTTTTTTTCAAGCTCTACAAATTGCATTTCATGAGCACTGTTTTTCTAAAACAATAGCACGAATTGGATAATAAATTAGAAAAATGTGTGAGGAGAAAATCCCCAAACAGTTAATCTTAAAGGTCACAGACCAAAGTAGTTTTAACTTTATAAAGCAGGAGCCCGTGTCCCRTAGGCTGGCCAGGAGAACCTTGGAGTGGCTCATGTGAGCCGAGGTGAAAATCTTTGCATGGCTAACGGCAGATTTATGGCTAGGCAAGCTCTATGGTTGTTTTTGTGTAATCCTAAACACAGCTGTTTTGTTAATTGGAAAGACCTTTTAGTAAAACTGAATACTGGGTGCTTTTCAAGTAACCCAGTTCAGCAGCTACAGCCTCGCCTGAAAGCTGAAGCAACAATGCTGCTTTTCCCAATAGTATGCATATTTGGAAACAATTGTTCACTTTTATACTTTTACCAGGATGTGTCAAGATTCGAACTGGATTTTTCTGCTCATGTCTAGCCTGGAAAAAAATATATTAAAATGTCAGTCTCAGTTGACAAAAAACATTTTGCCTGAACTAAGACAAAGAACTACATTTTCTAAGAGGGCTATTTACCCTTTTTTACCCCTAAAAACAAATAGGTCCAGCAGTTTCAAAATGCAATGTCATATTGAAACAAAAAGTCAAAACATTTCACTTAGAAAATGTCAATGCATAACATTTATACTTTTTTTTTTTTTTTTTTGGCTCAACCACTACATGGTGTGGCTTTCTAAGTAGCTAAATTCCCTCTGTAACTGCATAGCTGCACATTTTATGTAGGCTGGAAATATTTGCAGCCTTCTCTTGTAAAAATGCTCATATTTGCACGTCCAAAGGCCTGTCTGCCTGTCATGCTTAGGAACCCTGCCCGGCATGGTGGCCTGGGTCAGAGCTGAGTTACCCTCACAGCCTCACACAGAGTGTGTGGCCATTCGCTCGATGACTCCAGTCCCGTTATCTGCAGCCAAAGAGGTTCCTTTCCCCTCATATCCACACATATCTAAGACATTATCCTGGAAAGTCTTGCTCATACCGTAGATTTCACTGCCAGGAGGTCCCCTTTGAAGACCAGGCAAGTGTTTCTGATCAGCCCAGAAGTGAGGGCGGACAGCGTCAGGGCTACAGTCAATAAGCAAACACTAGCACAGCCAAACGTTGCATTTGTATATGCTAATCTTCTGCAACGTTAAGGAAGTTGTGCTAGAAAATCTCATTTTCCCCAAAGATTGCCTGCCTTAATAAGAACTAAGAAACTAGAACAAAGTCATCATGAATTCTAATGTATTTGAACATATGGCCCTAGGACCTGTTATTACCATATCAGTCAGATAAAGGAGTGGGAGAGCGGTTGCAACAGCACAGAAGGAAAAATGTTAGCACAGCAAAAGGACTCTCTTTAATTTTAAAGAAATACTCAGTTCATGAATTTGGTTTCCAACTTCAAAAATTTCCTGTGGATAAAACAAAAATTCTTATTATTCTTGTTAAATAGTATTTTTGCCATCACTATTGGAGTATTTCTTTTCTGTTTCATTTTTTGTTATTGTTGTAGATTACCTACAGAGAAGTTGTGGGTATTTTTAATAGAAATCCAGTGGTTTTTGACCATTCATGGTAGACTAGGAGGGTAGGCAAAATAATCATATATAGAAGTGAAATCAGGTCAGAGTCAATCTCCTAAGGACATTTTTAAAAATTAATCAGTTCATTTAGTCTTTGTCCTGCAATTCTCAAGCATACAGGCACAAACATACTGTCCCCAAATCTCAGAACAGCAATCAACTGCCAGCTGCCAACCAACCACTGCCAATTACGTGTGCAGGAGAGAGGGAAACCATTCAAATATACTTATCTGGAGGAGAACCAGACCTAGGATTGCTAGGAACTCATTGCTCGGTTTATTCAGATTTAAGTGTAACTCAAGATTCTATAGAATTATAGACCATCGTAGGTAAGTGCACTGTGACTATTGTCATTATTTCATTGCAGAGAGTATGAGATTTGCAGAAATTTTAAGGAAAGAGAAAAGCTTTGTAAACACATTTGATATTATTATACAATTTGCAGGCAGCACGGATGCCTGGCAGCAGGTTAGCAAGTCAGGATAAAAGGTCTGGTTGGATTTCATGAGTGCAGATGGTGCGGAGCCAGGATGGATGATCGTGTCTGGTGATGAACTACTACCACCACGTTCCAAAGCATATTGCACCATCTGGATTGTGATCATTTGAAAAATTTCTGGTTTATATGTCATTAAAACATTTCCAAAGCTTTACTAGAGGTTTAAACCAATGTTCCTGCTAGCTTTACAACTGAGCAGATACAGAAACATTTGGAAAAATGTTTTTAATAACTCTATTGACTTCGATCAACTTAAAAAAAAAATACCTTGACAATGTCCAAATGGCTTCTGTTTTGCTTTTGACAGATACCCTAAGAAATGAGTTTAGTAAAGACAGGTAAAATATATCCTGTTCAGAGTCTATATATCATTTAAGTCTCATGCTTATTTTGAAATAAAGCTGCAATGACATCTAACTGCAGTTTAGGAGGTGCAGAGGTGGTGAACTGGGCTTCTGTACAAGCTGTATTTCACCCAGCTCGTTCCTTTTCTGAAATTCAGGTTGAGCAGAGCAAAGAATGGATRATTCTCTGGTTCACTGATTCAATTGAAAACTTAAGGTAATTGTTTAGACCGATGACAGTGTCTCTGTGGTCCTTTTATGAAGGCTTCAGTGATAAAACAGGAATATTTAAGGTCCCAGACGTATTTGGGAGGGGACAGTATCAGTGTTACTCGTAAACTAAAGGAAGTCTAGTGTCAGCACAATTACAGCCCAGAAGTGGGGTTGCAGTATGCAGCAAGCTCTGCGTTTTTAGATGTTACTCCGTTACACCATTTTCTAAGCATTTGTGCTTGAATTTCTGAGGTAGAAGAAGGAACAGATGAGGCCAGGGTGGAGAGGAGGCCGGGCTACGGTGCTCATCAGGGACTCCTGACTTTTCCACTAAGACAGAGAGTTGTATAGTGAGGAATGTGAGTTTCATTGGGGATAAAGAACGTGAGGTGTTTTCTAATGCACAGAGGGTTAAGTTTAACAGCTAGGCACAGTCTTCCCTGAAGATAGAGTCTGGTAGGAGGGACAACAAAGTGGCTGTAGGAATGACCTTCGGGCTACAACCTGGCTTCTTGCTCGTAATTTGGTTTTGCAGATAAGTCTTGGGCAATGACCATCCCTTTTATTGTTTTTTTCAGCCACTGGTTTTGTAACTTTGTGCCTTGTCTTCATAATATCTTTGAAGAGAATCTCTTACTATTGCCCAAAAAAAGTCAGGCAAAAGCATTTGTGGAATGCTGACTCTTAACCAACTGAAMATGGAGGGGAACTGGCACCTCATCCAAGGAAAGAGATAGAGGCCTGTGCCTCCCTCACATCTTCTTGACACCTCTTGAGTCTTCAATATCCCAAAGACCTACTAAAAACTCACCACATACTAACCTAGGATTATTTGCAGGAATGATTTGCCAAAAGAGTTTGAATTATGAATTAAGCACAACAAGTTGTAAACTGTTCACTGACAGATCACAAACAGAACGAGAGGCTAAATTTGTGCACTATAAATTCACTATAATTTGTTTACTCAGCTCCAGCTAGTTTATAGGTTGTGCTGGAAATCGGCCAGGTCCCGTTGRCTGAGGCTCAGTAATTCAAGAAGAACCCTTGTTACCGCTTATGGTTAAGAGGTTCTTGGTACTTCTTATGATGGAAAGGCAAGTGAAGTGAAAGTAGATCTTGATAGGCTCAGCACTGAGTTTCAATATGACTAGAGGGCAATAGGCCAAGACATCAAGTCACTGGACTTGTGCCACCAGTCCTACCTGCACACCAGACTGAAGCGATGGTATCGCATGTCAGACTGATGATGGGGAAGGAACAATGTGTCCCATGGAGAAGCCGAGGAAGCAAGATACGGATAATGAGAGGTGGACCAGGATGTCTGAAGAGCACTTTCTTAGGAGACTGCTAGAGGGCCGCATGACTCAACTGCAGCCATGGATTGTTGAGAAGTTTCTCTTCATGCCCTTGAATCATGCCCTGTTTCTGCACGGGCTGGAGGGCAGGTCACTGATAGCAGAGCAGAAGGCAGCAGGGGAGAATGACCCTTTGAGATTCCATGTTCTGCCAACACTAATCATGCACTGGGTAAATAAAACACAGAAAGTCCAGGGCAGAACCAAGCCTCAGTGGATCCTCTAGGAGCAATCCCACAAAAGCAGAACATTCAGGCGATGAAATAACTTGGGAAATGTCAGTGTAAATATCATTCTCTTCTCCTTATTTTCAGCCTTAAGCAAATGTTCTGCTAAAAGAGGGTTTTTTTACTACAGATATGAGGAAAAGGGATGCCAAAAAGTGTCTCTGGGGCACGTGCAAGCCCAGTGGTTTAGTGTCATGCTACTGCATTAAAAAAATGCCGTGCAGAAAAGACAGTTCTTTTCCATTGGGTAAGGAAGAGAAATGAGGAAAGCACACTCATTGCAATGAGAAGCCAAAATTTGGTGTTTCACCTTCTTGCACAGTGCTAATTGAAGAGGGTGTTGACACGGTTGACCAACTACAGCTGCAGTGGTTGGAGCGGCCACCTGCAGAGGAGCAACCTCCCCCTGCCCTTCTCTGGCTGTGTCCTTAAAAATCCATTATTTTTAATGAGATGGCGTCCCTCAGTTAATGAAAATAAATAAAGCTTATCCTTACAACACAATCTGCTATATTCAACGGTTTCTGAAACAATCTTGTGTCTAACCGTCTTCCCCCCTCCCCCTTCTTTTTAAGGATTAAACAATTTTGTGTGAGTCAGCTGAGAGTAATCTGCCACAATCAGGGCTCTGGGTAATGGATACATTTTAGACATACATTACGTGAACTTTAGGCAGAGAAGTGTTAGAAAACTAAGTTGGAAGAGCTGTCGGKGGCTGCCCGTGGCTGATAGCGAGTGGGAAGGGATAGCAAAGGGGAGACGGGATCTTTGGGAAGGCTTAATTGGGCAATAGAGAGCACCCATGAGGACACGTGAAGACAGGATTATTACGGTGTCCCAGCACTTGATGCCTGGCAGAAGGGAAGAGGGCAATTTGTATCCATTTTCCTTTGCCAGTCCTGCCTTTGAAGTGATGCGTTTTGGCAAAGGGGGTTTAGGACTTGTTTAACAATTACTAAATGATCCTTTCTGCTAAAAAAATCAAGCTGGCTGGGAAACAGGCTCACCTTTCAGACATGACTGTGGCTTGATTGTATTAGATTAAGTGGCRTCTTGAGAGCCATGTAGCCCTTAGAGAAGTGTCATTTACAGTATTTAACATTTATCAAATGAACAAAGATTTTGCTGATCGAGAAAACAGTAAGCAAAAAAATCCTGGGTGATTATAAAGATAAGTGTCCCGGTATTTGATTTGGAGAGCGGCGCTCTGTCTGCTTGGATGTGCCATGGAGATTTACGCTTTCTACCCAAGTGGTCTTTTGGAGATATTTACTGTAGCTACTGCTGTGGGCTTTGCTGAAACTGCAGTCTTAAGGATACACGTAATGTGATTTGAAATCAATAAGATAACTCCAGTGCTTCACTTTAAAGATTAAACTTTATCAATTTTAAGCAAATTCCAAGTAAAATTCACTCATGCTGCAAATATTGCATAAATTATTTGTTCCCAAGCTTTATCTTAATTGGATGGCAACTCGTTAGCTTCAGTAATCACCAACACATTTGTTTATAACCATATGAATAATAGCAGTGTGTGATGCTTGTTAAATATATATGTGATGCTTGTTAAATATACACATTGAGAATTTTTCCCTTCTGTCACCACTTGAGGTAATCTTAAAATATATGCCTCACTTTCAAATGTGGCAGCTGTTTTGTTTGTTTTTAAGAGCCTCTACCCATATTAGATTAGTCAGTCTTTGGTGTTATACTTTGTGTATTTTGGACTGCTAAAGGAAAGACTATTGTATTTAGCATATCAAAAAATCAAGCACGCTCCCTTCTTTACCATGTAAGACATTTGCTAATCATTTATACAATTTTTGCTGTCAAACGATGTTTGACAATAATCATATGATAATGAAATGTATAATTAATAATAAAAATGCCAACATCTGTTAGGCTGTTATTACAGACTGATTCTAAGGGTACTATTTGGAATATGTCATCATTAACTTAATTCATATTAAAATCTCTTAAATACAATCTGTTTTCATTAGTTATTAATTTAGGTAGGCACAAGGCATGTAGAGATTCTCTTTTTTTTTCCCCCCCTTTTGTCAATAACCAAATTTCACAAAAGCTTTTAAAACTGTTAAATTAACCCAAGTGCCCAGCTAACAGATGGATCCATTTAGGTGCCTATATTGGGCTCAGCTGTGACTGATGAGCCATCACCTGAGTTGGGTTCTGTAGTTGAGGGGAAGAGCTGCTTGTGGAGAGATTGCAGTGTCTGGTGCTCTGCTCACTGGCCTCTTGGTAATATGYATGCATATATAAATATATACATACATACATAGATATGTTAAGTAAATTAACATATGCTAAGGGAACTGTTGGACTCTTGGGCGGGGCGGGGGGAGTTGCTGTGTGGTGAACAAGTGGCAGCTGTAATAGAGAAGATACTTGGATGTAGGTGCTGCTGTGCCATCTGCAAGCAAGATCTCACCTATGGGGCTAGCTGTGGGAGACTGCTGGAAAGCAAACTATAAAGTAAGTCTGCCTCTTTTTTAACTTGCAAATTMAAGTCGTCCTCCAGTAGCCTGAAAAGGCTCTAGGGATTTGTGGAGGCCATCTGAAAGCTGCTAAGCTTCCCAGTAATGGGGGTGAGAACATCTGGSTGTGCATGAAGATCTCCTAGAAATGTCCCATTCTTCTGGCCACAGCTAAATTGAGAAGTGTTTTGTTGTTGTTGTGTTTGGAGTCTGCTCGTGGTGAATGTGCCTGTAGCCTTTCCCTGTGAAGTTAYTAAGTCTGTTGAACCTGCAGCTCAATGCAGAGATACGCTGCATTCTGCTCTCTGAACCTGGTATCTGAATTGTTGGTATAAATGAAGTATTTCTTAACTAGCATGTGCGTTTTAGCTATAATCAATAAATAGATGTCGCAAATCTTGCAAAGAGTTTGCACAGCAGAGGTTGATTACCTTCTGCTTGTCCTGCAGTTAACAGCTGGCTGTAGTTCTGTGTTTTTTGCTTAGAGGGCTTGAGCTGAAGTGAGAAGTTGCTCGTTTTTTCCTCTCTTCTTTTTCTCTCTCCATGAAATTTTTCACCTACCATTGCAGCAGCTCTGCTTTGCTGAATTTAACAGGAAGCAGCTAAGGGTGTTTTTGGGAGCTGTAATATCCAATTCACAAGTTAGTGTATTTTTACAATCTGTTAGTGCTAATTACAAAAAAAAAAAAAAAAAAACTAGTGTTTATGCTACCCAGAGAAATAAGGTGTCTTTCCTCAGTTCACAACAACGTTAAGAAAAGCAAATCCATTAGTGAGGCTTTGTATCGAATTAAACAAAAAGGGAAATATTATGTTTAAAATATGACTTGTAATGGTTGAAACCTTTGCGATGTTTTCTGTAGTGCCTTCCTTTCTGTGGTATTTACTACCCTGCTGCCTTCCACCTGCAGCAGAAAGAGGTTGGTGCTGGCTGGTATCAGATACATGTGGCCTGGCTGGTACAAGTGAGGGAGATGTGAGGCCAGCTGTGACTCTCCGGAGAGGCTGGTGGGGCTGAGGGCACCCCTGGCTTCTGCCTGTGCTCAGGCAGCTGTAAGGGCTCTGCAGCATCTTGAGCTGAGAGTGCCAGGCCCCCGCTCATGCCAGTGCTTAGGTGAGATGAGTCTTGTTGTTTGTGTCCAACACATTGTGAGCAATGTGGGCTCGTTCCCGCTGTCTGTTTGCGTGCGCGTAAGAGGAGCATCAGGCCCAAGTAATTTGTGATGGTTTTTGTGAAGGCTGCAGCAACAACAAAAAAAGCCCTAGTGCTTTAGATCAAAAGAAAGAGCACAGTGAGTGGGTTCCTGCTCAGAGTTTTTGCTGCATGATTGTGTGTGCCATAGGATGACATGATTTTCTTGGGCATAATGTTTCCAGGCAGGCTGTTGCGGTGTTACTAGCAGTAGGCAAGAGCTTTGGAGCTGGTTCCGCTCCAGACTTTTTTAATACTTGCTTGTAATTCAGTCCTGGATATAAAGACTGCCTGATTCAATGGCTCTTGAAGCTATTGCCTTTAATGCACTTAGGAGTACATCTCTGTGTGTATGTATCTGTACACATTCCTTCATCATATCRTCATATGTGTGTCAGATACATCTGCTACCTGAAGTTCCAATCATTAAAAATTGTGCGTTTTTTGTTTCATTTTATAATAATCTTTACCATTTCCCATGTCTGGTCAGGATTATGATATTCAGTACARCTGTTTATTCGGTGATTGAAGTGTAAAGAGATTGCTTTTTTCCTTGTGGTGTTAATGGTTATAGCACATCTTTGCTGAGAGTTTTAGCACATTAGAAGCCTATGAATAGTTTGTGTGCAGAAAGTGAAGCAAAGCCCTTTTGTATCATAAAACATCCATGATGTCTGAAGGAGAGAGCCCATGAGGCCCTGAAAAAATACACTGGGCTTCATTCCTGAGGGCTTGGTAAAGCMCCTCAGATCTCTAGATTGCAGTGTCACGGCAGTTCAAGAGTACTTGTATGATTGTTTTATTTTTCTCTTCTACCTTCTTGTACTGTTCTAAAATATGCTATTCTCAAGCCATTTTTTACTGTAGGTATTCATTCATATATAGACTGCAGTGCAATTCTGTAGAATAAAACCTACCAATAGACCAGCATTTAAAATTACTATAATTTGAGAGTACCTATAGCCCCTTCATGCAAGTTTTTCAGGTCTAGATCCCCTGGAGGTGAGTGTGCAGCATGACTGTGACTCTCCTGCTAAAACTGTGAAATATTAAAATAAAAGGACCTTTAAATGACACGCTCCCACCCTTGGAGTGTCCTGTCTCCCTCTCTCCTTCCCTGAGTAGATGTAGTTCATACATTCCTMATGTTGAATATATTTAAATTGAAGACATCAATTTTCTAGTGCTCTTCGGCATTATCTCCCCTCCGAAGGGAATCGGATCACATGTTTAAGTGGCAAAGGTTCAGCTATTTTGAGAGATGACAGCAAGTCCTATGGAGAGATGTATGTGAATGCAGTCAGGCAGACAGTAGGTGCATCACTGAGGTAGCCTAGTGCCAGACAACGTTTCCATCTGGGATCATCAGGCTTGTGTTGCTCCTCAGCAGCTAGACTCGAGGAATGAATTTTGAGTCATCTGGTAATTGGGAGACCCCTCCATCCCCTCTGATCAGACCTAAAAACCACGAACCAGTAATAGCTGCGTGGGAGAAGAGAGGTTGAAAGTACCTTAAAATATGATTTCCTGGATGTTCGGATCTTTCATAACAGAAGGGCACATGTAACAAACCACTTCAAACGTGTGCAGCTGAAATGATTAAAAACACCAGCAAGTCATCTGCGCACTTATGTCCCTGAAGATTAGTGAGGTGTATCGCTTCCTCATGGGCTTTAAGGACCATTGCAAGCTGGAGGAAACTGGTCAATCTTTATAAGCCCGACACATATCAAGAAAACTTTCTTTTATGCCTGAGTTGGAGTGGCAGCATGGAGCTGAAAACAGAAGCAGGGTTAAAGAGCAGAGAATGCCAGTGTTCATCACTGTGGATTTATTTATTGCTTTGCTAGGCCAGTGCACGCCCTGCAAATGAAAGTGGCGTTAACCGAGGGACKTATTTATCATCTGCTTTGTTTGACATGAGATACGAATCTGGTCAAAAGACTGCTTAAAGGAAATTATTCTTGAGGATTAAGTAAAAGAACACTTCGGTTTGGTTGTTATCAAAGCTGCAGTTGTGGCCACAAACAGGTAAGTAGAATAGCACTTAATTGGGCTGTAACTGACAGCACGTTATGTTCCCCAACCTGTGTCTTGGGCTAGTCACTTCTTATTCTGCCACAAACACATATCTAGCTTATGATGGGTATTCAAAGACCAGATAAAGCAGTTTGCATTTTTTTAATCTAAACTTTGTGATTACATTTTTCCTAAGAGACTAATGTTTGCTATATAAAGTATCCTTTACAATGTATTGGATTTTAACTGCCAAGATATACCCCTTCATAAGTACAGGCTATTAAAACAATTTAATACTGTGTCAACAAGTACCGGTATGTCCATAAAAATAGAATAATTYGGTTTGTTTTAATGCACTGAGGCAATCCAGTGATGCCCCATCGAGTGCTATTGAGAATCACTTTGCACTAACAGACTGACATGCCTGGAATCGTATTCAGCGCACATGGGAAGTCTGCTGAATGATCCAGGGTTGCAATGAATGACTGACACTTTGTGAATAAAAGAATAAAGCGATTGTGCCACTTGCCTTGTGCTGGGGGTGAGAATTTACTTCCATTGCACTGGGTATTAAGATGCACTATGTTAGAGTTCATGAAAGTAGGTGGAAGAATAGGACTTGGTGAATAATTAGCAGTAAGCCATTTATCAGGCAAATTTATTTTGTTCTGCTGCCTGTGGAAAATCCATTATCAGATACAACTGCTTCAAAAGTGCTTGCTGTTCAAGCCAATTTTAGAAATGGGTTTTTCTTCCAATTTTTAGCATTTAGATTGATTGTAATTTGTCTGTTGAGACTATAAGATACTTGCTGGTCGTGTAGCATTGATTAGCTATAGGTGGTCATATATAGGTCATGTGACTGTCCTCTYCTTTCTAGTTGGAAGTGCTTGCTTCCAAGCCAGGGCAAATTTGAATTTGTTCTTCACTGTTATCCCTTCAATGACACTTTGAAGGCCACTTTCAATGAATGTCAGTGCCAGGAAAATGAGATTTGAATTTCTATGAAATGTAAACAAAAGAATCTGGTGCATGAGTAAATCCATTTAAATGATGACAATATTTGCAAAGGATTCCAGTTCTTTATTTCAGGTTCTTTTTTTACTAGATTGTATCAATGAATATTTAAATTGGATACAAATTAGATAGACAAAGACTCCAGGTAGTTATCAACAATGTTCTGACATGCAAGATAGGCAACAGATAGCAGAGCGTTGCAAATGGTAATGCAGAGGTTTGCTACAAAAGGCATGTTTTGAGCTGCGGGACCATGAGGATACCTTTCACAAAACTGGTTTTGTGTCTGTGGCTCCACTGGAGTAACTTGACCATTAACTTCAGAGGGGTCGGGATTTTACCTGACACAACGGGCCCWTGTCCTTGGCGAGTGCCCCTTCCGCAGGATCCCTCGTGCCACGTACGCAGCCTTCCTCCTGCAGTAAGTGCCGGTATCTGGTTCAAGATCAGTGGATTAAAAGCTTTAGCAGAGTGCTGAGGATGGTTATTATGTTGGTTATCGCTGCATTTCAGAAGTACGTTTTGGGAGAGCGCGAGTGCCAGGCCGCAGGGGTCGGGCAGCACTGAGCGGTGGCCAGCGGAGCCGCCCTGACAGAAAGGGTGGCTGCCTCCTAATGCTTCCCACAGCCCGCAGGTAAAGGAGGGTGCCTGGCGAACACATCTGTCCCTGATCAAAAGCTGTATAGAAAGTCATTAAAATTAATTTCTGATTCACAGCTATTGGAAGGAAAGATGCACTTACAGACAGATACTGACTCCAATGGCAAAGCGGCACACCTTTACTTGAATACATAAAGACACTTTATACTTAAATATACTTAAAATATATAAAGCTCCCTGTCAAGGGCTCCCAAGCCTTTTGGGAGCTCTCGCGTTGCCGCAGGTTGTGCCCCTGCTTTGATGGAGGAGCCCGGCCGCGCACCTGGCAGCGCCAGCCCCGCTCCCGCCGGCGGCTCCGGTTACGCAGCGGGCCCGGAGCCCTCGGCAGYGTGTCCGAGCTCTGCTTTTAAGAAGAAAAGCTTCAAATGGAAAGTGTAACCCAACGCTTTCCAAATGCGGAGGCACACTTAAACAGCAGTGCTATTTGGTTTCTCTCTGCTTTAGAGAAATTTAAGTCCTCGGTAAATAGCTCCTGCTCCTCGAGCCCCAAACAAAYGAAAAATCACCTGATGGAAACGTAGCCGAGCTCCCGCTCCTGCGGCGCTTTCCAATTATTTCCAGAAGGATGGGGAAGGGGCTGAGTGTGGGGGAGCGGGGCTGCCGAGGCCGCCTCGCTYGTGGCTGGCGCCGTACGAGCTGGGGCTTGGCTGCGGGAGGCAACGGGGGGATGACAGGGAAAACAGGAGCCACGGGAAGTGTTGGAAGTGCTTAATGTACCGGGAGGAATCCTTTCAAGTTTGCTCTGTAGTTGCAGGTGTGCGCGGGCTCTTTCAGYGAAACTGGGGGGTTTCCCCTCCCACTGGAAAACCTCAGGTGAGCTAAAGGGATCCCAGGCCGCCCCTCAGTTGTGTTCCCTGTGAGGGGCTGCTGGAGCAGGGCCTGAAGCAGGTTTGAGTCTCACCAACGCCGAATGCTCAGACTGCTGAGCTGTGGAATCCATCTCTCATTAAGTTTAATGAATATTTAATCATATCTACAAATTGGAACAACTCAGGTGTGACAGAGAATCGCTCCTTTAGAGTGACCAGCTCCTAGTAGTTACTGCGTGCATCTGGAACATGAAAGTTCACTTTTTTTGATTCCTTGCTTTGGCTTTCTCTAGGTGGAATTGAGGATGTGAGTGGAGGGTCCTAGCTATAAAACTATTGACTGTTTCGTCACCAGGCTTTTTTTCTGACCCCTTTTAGGTTAAAGAAGCAGAAGATCTAGTTCATCCTCATGCAGTAGAGGATCATTTCAGATRCTTCGAGATATTAGATAGAATTTTTTTTTCCTGCCTTCCTGGCAGGAGCAGAAGGGCATTTTTATACTGAGCACAAGTCCAGTGTTTCACGTGCAGAGTAGCTAGATCAAATGCAAGATTTCAGCTCACATATGCCATAGTCAGACATTTGGGATAAAATCAACCATAGGTAGAGGGACCGGGAGTTAGCTTCTGCACTTGCCTTTTTTATTTAATGCCAATAGAAGTTTCTGTTTTACCACAAGGGCTGCTTACTCATTCTCCCTCCCCAACCCTATTTATCTGTCATTGATAAAATCCATTAAATCTTCATTATATTATCTGCTATCACTGTGAGCAGTTGTAAGCCGGGGGTGAAAATTGAGAAAGAAGACAGAGAAGTATGGGCCACTGCTTCAAGACATGCACAAACTGAACTTACTTATATCCTCTTATGGTGTTGGGAGGCTGCTGGAGGAGGGCATAAGAGGTCTCTCAGGAGCAAGAGGCCTTTGGTGTATTCCTCATGTATTTTCCCACAGATAATTTAGAAGGAATAAAGTGTACTTTTGTATGCCCCCAAAGTAAAATTACAACCAGCTGATGGAACAATCTCAGCAGCTACAAAGAGAGTCAGCTCAGAAAGGCAGGTCCGTTGCCAAATAGCACAGATTGTTTATAATGAATATAAACAATTATGCTGCTGACCAGATTCCCAGTACACTTCCATCCACAGAATATACAAAATACAGCTCTGGCATAGGTCTCCCAAATATTTGCCATAATATTGAGCTTTTTCCTGAATGAAATTGTGTGGAAATGGGTCATCAGAAGGAAACCTGCACCATGCCRTTCTCATTCCATGGCACCCTTTTTTTTGTCTCTTATAATCATATAAAAAAATCAAACTGCTTCTTGATCCTTGATGATCCCTTCCTAATTCCTTGAAGCAGCATGCCTGTTTGTTTTCTCTGTAATGAGATGAGGTTAAGGGTGAGGACAGACACACACCTGAGGGGTGTTGGAGCAGGGCATCAGACCTTGCAGCCTTCTCAGCAGCGCTGCAGTCGCGCGTTTTGGCCACCTACCTCCTCCTCTGCCACCTCTGGCTGCAGAACGTGACAACTTGACTTGCCTGCCCTGAGTTCAGGCTATAGGAGCTTTGGAGGCAGTGCAGAAGAAAGGCTTTTCACACAAAGTCCACTGCCAAGGGCTTATATGAAAGCAGGAACTTCAGAGATTTCTAGTGCACGGTAACACTTTAATCCCTTCTTCTGTCTGGTGCCAAGGAGGAAACAAAAGTGTCCTCAACAGACAAGAGAAGGATCTTGTAAAAGGAACCACCCTTCAAAGGTCTAGTGATGGAAATATATTATGTGTAATGTTAACACAAGTAATTTTTGAGGAAAGATCCATAAATCATCATTTCGATGGGTTGTGAACTTCAAAATGTGCATTCAGCTTGGCAATTTCATTAGTGCAGAACAACCGTATTTCCATATGGAGCACAGTCATGGTGCTAATTCTAAAGTAACAAATTGTTCTATCATTTTGATGCTTATTAGCAGTGTCACTGAGAGCTGAGGATGACAGGAGGCAAACCAGAAGAGCAGAGGCCGTTCCAGTGCTGCCCACAAAGGGGAGGTTGAAGGATGATGATGGTCCCTTACTGCAGTGTCCTGTTGCCATCAGGGGAATGTGTTTTGCCAGCTGAAGATAAGTTGCATTAGTTATTATTGGAATCAAAGGCAAATGTTCTGCAGATCAGCTTGGAGCAGGGCTTGTATCTATGCCTAACAGATTTTAGTGCTGTAGTTTATAAGCTGGGTTGAAATGCAACACCTATTAGTCATTACTGTACAGGCAATATCCATTTGCTTCCATCGTGTCCATAGGTACAGTAGCCATTTCTAGTACATCTGCCTTTGACAAAGTTTTACGAATAATAGTCTAGCTAATGCTTCTCAATTGTTCCCCACGTCAAATAACTGCAGAGAGGCAGAGAAGAGCTGGGGTTGGCAGGCACCAGTGATATAGCTGCTAACTTCTGTCCTTACGCTGTATTCACATATAGCTCCTCAGATGTCCTGATCTAGATGAGTTTGAGTGTTTTAGGAAGATATCAAATGGGTGAGTTTTGGAATAAAGTTGTCGCTGTCTTTCTAAAGGCTCTTCTGATGCTCTTGCTTCATCTTGGTGCTGCAGCTCGTGCAGCTTGTTCCCATCTGCRATCTCAGGTCACGCAGGCACCAGCAGGCGCTGGTGTCCTCACCATGAGCACAGCTAAGCCCACTCTTAAGCATTAAGAGGTTTCCCAGTTCCCAGCTTTGGCTGCAGACCCAGTTGTGCACTTCCTGATGACAGTGCTGTTGACTTGATCAAAAACAGGCCTGGGCCTGTGATGCTCTGATTAAGATTTCGGGTGAAGGCAGAGACTTTCCTGAAAACAGTGACCTGTTGTACTGTACTGAGTGCCAGCAAATTAGCTGAGTGGCTTTCTTGGTATCACTGCAAAATGCTGTGTGGCCTTGGATATAGCAACCCGAATACAAATGATAAAGTATGATACATTTGAGTTTGACCTTGAAGATCTGGAGCTACTGCAGCTGTGGGTGCCTTACACTAACTGTATCCTGTTTATAAACCACTGGCCCAAAAATGTCATTTTTCTGATTTGGAGCCATGTACTCTAGTAAAATACATATTTGATGATAGCAGACATTTCATGACCAGTTAAGATTTTGTGTCTCCCTCTCCAAGGAGTCGCCCCTGGTCGGCAGCGGCTGCTCGCTCGGCGGGACYGCTCTGCAGCTCCAGCTCCCTGTGCTGTGAATATGCAGAGCTCTCTTCTCGGTAGTTCCTGAAGTGCCTCTGCTTGCCCAGCTTTCCAGAGCTGGGGTGTTTTGAGCTGTTTGGGTGACAATGCTGTGGCTTAGCACCCTCCACTGAAGACTAAAATGAGTCAAAAACATGCACAAAAAGAAAAAAGAAATGCCCTGCCAGAAAGCAAATAATAGAGTTGACTGTTGAATTTTCATCTTGGCAATGGGTTTTCAGTGCATCRAAAGTGTGTTAAGGGGACACCTCTTGCAGCTGAGCTGCCCTTATGTTTAAGCCCAGAATTTGGCAGTGGGTTTGGCCCGTGCCTTTGAGCCCGACAGGTTGTGTTTGCAGAGCGGGGTGGGTGAGCGAGGCAAGTTCTCGGGATGGAGCTGGTTTGAGTTGAGGTGGCTGCGTGGGCTCTTGTGCTCCATACAATGTCTGCTTTCACTGCACTGCCTGGCTGAGCTCAGCTTTGCCCTCTCTGTTGCTCTGCTTTATTTTTTTAATGAAAGCAGAATCCTTTTAAGTTCCACAGTTCCAAAAAGTATATTTGTATTTAAAAAAGGGAAAAGAAAAAGGAAAGAAAAGAACCTGAATCAACAACTCTTTGTGGCCTTGTATGTAGGCTGCAGGAGCAGGTTTGGTCAGGCTGTATGTGTGTATATGCTGATTTTGCAGAGATTTACATCTAAGCGTAACCTCCCTCGCTGCTAACAGTGCCAGCAGAGTGGCTGTGAACCCGCAGTGCCGGTTACCAAACCAGTCCTGTGCTTTAGATGTTGCTGCTCTGCCTCCCCGGGGACCCGGCCCATGGCAGAAATTTCSCTATGTTTTCCAGTGCTGCTATCCAAGCCTTCCCCCTAATTCTCCACTAAGCTGCCATGGATTAACACTATGTTAGGTTTATGTAACATATGCAGGAGGTTGAGGTGGGTTGAGGCTGAGCAGGGGGTAGGTGGGAGGAGATTCACGGGTGGCAGAGGGGCAGGATGAAGATGTGGGGCCTGGGAATGAGCATCTAAATGAGCATTTATGTCCAGATGGGCAGAGCATGTGATGCCCCAGTGACTATCTGGGCCGACTGTGGCCTCCTCCAGGTTCGCCCACRTCATTGTCCACCCTTTGGGGCAGGACAGTGTCTGGCAAGCAGGTGGCAACGAGCAGTTCGAGCAGACTGCTGCATCTGCCTTGTTATGGGAGCATGTGCCAAAGCCCCGAATGCATCTTTCAATCAGGCTTTTAGTTGGAAAATGGGATCCTCAAAATGATATTTCTCAATGGAGCCCAGTAACGAATAGATGGAAACAGAGGTGTGGTATAGAGTGAAAGCAAAAAAATCAAATTGCTGATTTTTAAAAAAATAGTGTTGCAAGAAGTTGTAATTGCAACAGCCAATTACGAAACTGTACAGTGAGGTGTGAACCTGGCCCATCTTCTGTCTGGTTTCATTTGCAAAACCAAGTCAGGCATGAGCAAGGAGTATCAACAATAATCCTAAGAAAAACTGTGGAGAGCCCTGGCTCCACTATTTACATTGCCATCACTTTCACCGAGCTACGCRAGACAGTGACTGTAAAATAACAAATTGCAAAATACAATCTTAACTTGCTATTCCTCCTTAGGGATTGATGAGTAATAAAAGCAATTAGCTAGAWATGTTTTTAAAACTTGCCAGATAGGTTATTTGAAAAACATATTTCTAAATCGTGGATCAAGGCACAAACTGGGTTAGCTCTGAAAACCACTTCATCACTGAAAACAACTTGGAAATGACATCTCGTCCCGTCGCTCCTGCCATGAGCGTGGCTGCCAGAGCATCAGAGAATGCTTAAGGTTGGAAGGGACCTCAGAGGTCCTCTAGTCCAACCCCCCCTGCTCACACAGGGTCACCTAGAGCGCGGGGCACAGGGCTGCGTCCAAGGGGGYTTTAAAGATCTCCAAAGAAGGAGAATCCACAACCTCTCTGGGCAGCCTGTTCCAGGGCTCTGTCACCGGTTGTCTCCTGTGCTGCTCGTGGCCCTGCGCGGCCACCCGCACTAAGTCGTTCGGGTGACGTAGAAATACTGCAGCGGGAGAAAAGCTGCATGGGAGAAAAGTTGCTGCAAAATGGAATTATTGCCTGTTGCATCATTTTCTCCATTTCACAGACTGAGAATTTGAGTCCTTAGCTAAAAAATGGAACCACATCTTCCCTTGCAGCCAAGRAACGCACTCTCCAGCTCACTTTCTCCTGAGCGTTGTTCCAGTTCATCTCTATTAATTTACAAAAAGCCATACCGTATATTAACAGACAACTTGGCCTTGGAGTTTATTTTGCAGGACATTTTGTTACTGCCTCATAAACACAAAGCTCCTTTCAATTGTCATCAAAATACATCATCATAAAATTACCGAGGCARGAGGAAAAAGAAAAAACCTAGAGCGCTGCTACACCAAATTCTGCCTCTGGAATGCGCAGCTCTCCGATGAAATTCCGGTACCGATAGCCATAGCCTAAAAGAAGCAATCACATTTTCAGTAAAAGTTGATTTAATTTCCACCGGGACGGTGAGCTCCAATCTAGTTGGACCATCTTAACTCTTCCTAAGCGGAGGCGGCTCTAGCTGCTGCCTTCAGTGCTTTGCACCCTGGTGATTTATGTCTGATGAAGGAGCAGTAATTTATACTTGATTAAAGCGGGGCCCTTGATGGGGCAGCGCTTTGTGCAGGTGTAAATGGCAACCCCGAGGCAAAGCTGGCCTGGGAGGTGCTGTCAGCCCCTTTGGGGACATGGGGACGCAATGTCTGTGGTGCAAAGGCCGTGTGACGCTTCCCAGGGGAAAGGACGGATCTGCTCCGCTCAGCGTGGGGTGTCCATGGGATCCGAGGCCTGCGGAGCCCCCGGACACGAACGCGGCTGCGCGCAGGCCCGTGCGCTCATCGGTAAATAAGCTCTGGYAAACGGCGGCACCAAATTGCGCTGCAATAAAGTGTTTGTTTTGCTGYGGCTTTAGGCGGGTTTTAGGAGCGAATCCGTGATGAACTGCACTGCGTTGGCATCCACCGCGAGGAAGAGCATAGTGTGGCATGTAAATAAGTTTAGCATTAGGCCAGTGTCTTTTCCAAATTATGGCTCGCAAACAGTTTTACAGAAATTTGATTACAGCGTTGCTGCATGGAGAATTCCTTTGCATCTGTTTCACCGATATTCACCTTCTGAATTTTATTTAATTTGTATTGATTTTTGCCACACTTTCATAAGCAGACATCACACATCTGAGCACACGCAAAAATGATTACTTAAGTGATGATTTAAAAATAATGGATGTACATTAGCACATGAATGATTAATTCCTTTTTGTGAGCACAAGCATCCAGGCTATGGCTGAGTAAAATATTGATGGTACAAAGGAAATGAGCTGTTTCTTAATTTAGTTTTGTTCTGGTAATGTGTAACTAATGTTGTTTCCTTCTAGCAATATGCATTTAGTGACCCTTTTAAATTTTAATACCTAGTGATAGCTAAACTAATAGCTTCATGGGACGTACAAGAGGGGACTTTGAAAAGATGCAGATACAGTTTGTGTACATTAATTTGGGATTCTGTAACGTGCCGAATGCAGCCGGGCTCTGCAGAAGAGCCCAGATAAGGTGCCCCATGCGTKGACTGGTGCTTTGGCAGTGAGCGAGCTACTTTCGCACAGGCACATGGAGCGATGCAGATCTTGTTGAATCTCTCCCAAGGCTGCTGCCTATGAATCCCAGCTCATCTGGGCCAGGTCCTCTCATAATACACCCAAGAGCAGGGCAGTTCATAAGGCTGGTGCAAAAGGAGGCCCCAACTGCTCTTTCACGTGGTGCTCGGGCACGTGTTGGCAGTAGGGCGGCCCGACTTGGGTGCTGAGATGAACCCTGTGCAGGGTTCCCATGGCCATGGGGACTCCTGTGGCCGCACCAGGGCCATCTCGCTGCTCCTGGGGCCGTGGGGACTCCTGTGGCCGTGCTGGGGCCATCTCGCTGCTCCTGGGGCCGTGGGGACTCCTGTGGCCACACTGGGGCCATCTCGCTGCTCCTGGGGCCATGGGGACTCCTGTGGCCGCGCTGGGGCCATCTCGCTGCTCCCATGGCCCTGGAGGCCACGGCAGCACCAGGGACATGCAGGGCGCCTGGGCCCGGCCGGGCTTCCCGGTTCCCCCCGGGCAGCAGTCCTCCAGAGCCGCCTGTTGAAGGCGGCAGCTGACACTCGGCTCCTCAACAGGCTATTTCGGGATGGGAACAGTTGCTGGCAGCCAGCGCAAAGGGCCTGAATCGGCTGCTGTTAGTCAGGTGCAAAAAAAAAAAAAAAAAATCTCACTTCTTACTGTAGCAGAAAGTTTGGGCTCAAAACTGAAGCAAAAAGTAGCATGTTTGTGGTGGCTGCTCAATCCCACTCTCTCCAAGTGCGTGGTGGGTTGCAGGGGGGAAGGATGGAGACTGCTGTGCTGCTTATGAGGCAGGAAAGGGTGTTATTTAATTTTAAACCATGATCCTTTGATATTTTTCCACTGCTGCGTAGATATTATATGGTAATCCTGCCAGGACATTTCATATGTGAGGAAGAGTTTGAGGGTTGGCTCCTCAGAATGACATTTGAAGGGGGGAAAATAAATGAAGAATTATATATGGATATACATTTTTCCTGATAGGCCCGATCACAGGGTGTTATCCAGGAAGCACCTGGAGAACTGGATAAAATCCCATGCTGAATGGATAGCAAAGCTGCAAGTAACCCGCAGTTGTCTTTGGCTACTGCAGAATAGAGCCTTAATTACAAAACAATTTAGTTGCCGTAACGCGGCTGCCAAATCCCTGGCACCTTGCTATGCAACTGATTAAAGAGAGGAGAGTCTCTGAAAGGAGCTCGAAAACTTTGGCAGAAGCCACAAACACTGTTTCTTCTACTGTTTCCTGGATGAAGAATCTCTCCTTATCCCTGGCGTGGCAGGACAGAGGTGGGTGGCCTCCCGGAGGAGAGGAGACAGATGTGGTGGCATCTTCTCGCAAAGCTACGTTAGGTAACAGCAGGGTGCTCCTACTTGAGAAGCTTCCCCCAAACCAAGAGGGTTTAGTATTAACATGGTGGTGGCTGGTGGGTTGCTTGTTTGTTTTTGCTGTGTTAAGGTTGTACTACRTGCTGCCCAAAGCAAGGATGCCCTGGGCTCGTCCAGAGCTGCCTTGTGCTCCACGAAGCCCCTCTGCCCTTTGCTGGGCAGCAGAGCCGCTGTCGGGCGCTGGCAGGGCAGGAGGAGCAGGCGCTCCAGAGCAAGGAAGGTGCTTGCACTTGCTTTTGCATCTCTGTTTTTACAACAAGGGATGCAGGGGAAAACGAGTGCTTTCCCGTTTGCACCCACTCGCCTTGGGCTTTCCTGGAGGGCGGCACGGGAAGAGCGGGGCTCCCGGAGGCCTCTCTGGCGGCTGCTCAGCAGAGGAGCCTTTGCAGCCCGCAGCTTGTGCACCAGCGGGGACACGGAGCCCTGCCAAAGCTAGAAGTCATTTTTCAAACAAAATGCAATGTCAGATAAGGCCGTAAGTGTTGAAAAAATAATTAAAGGTATCCACCTCCGTGCCGAGAACAAAACATTCCAGGCGAAAGGCAGATAGCGCCGTGTCGAGGGCCGCGTGCTGAGCAGATGCCAGAGGCAACAGCGCCTGGCGCTGCGGCTGCCGCGTGGGCAGTGACCCTGCTGCAGGTGTCACGGAGGCAGAGGTAACAGGCAAAGGTAACAGGTAACACTCGGATCAGCCCCGGGCGGGCGCCGTGCCCAGGGTCCCGCAGGCGCAGGCTCACGGGCTGCTTGTTTACCTCGCTATCTTTAGTGATCACTGGTGTTAGCTATTTTCTAAGCACCCTCCCCGCCCCAAACATGAAGAATGTCTGTCTGATCCTTCACAACTGTTTCCCCACCCCCCAAAGGCTGCTGCTCCGCGCGGGCCGGACAGCTGCTGGGCTGCTCGGCCCCAGGAGTTGCCTCGGCTCGCGCGGCGGAGCCAAGCCGTGCGCCATCGCATTCCTAGGCTCCTATTTAGGGCCTTAATCCACGGGGTTATATCTGGCGGGGCGGTGCTGGGGCCTGCGTGAGCTCTTCTCTCGCTGCCCGTGCCTCCCGCGAGGCGAAAACCTCCGCGCGGTGACAYGTCATGGGCCGCCGGCACCTGCGGACTCAGCTTGGCGCGGGATGCGGCCGCTGCTGGACGAAGCCGCGCTGATTCACGCTGGCGTTTATGGGCTCTGCCATGAGTAACGCAATGCTGATCCGCAGGTAAAGTAACCTGCTGGTGTTTATAACCTGGATGTGATTGCCTCGCCCCTCTACGTGTGAATTTGGGCTAGGGATGGCTGGAGTAGAGAGCAGCCTTCCTCTAGCTCCACRTTGTCTGCTGCTACCTCTGGAAGCTGCGTGACTGACGAAATTTCTAAGGGAATATTTGATTTACCTTAAAGAAACCATCAGTCTTGCCTTTGGTCATTCTTACTGATAGGCAGTAATATATCTTTTGAGCCAGGCCATAAAACACTTAAAGTCTGAGCCTGGTGAAGTAAATAAAAAGATAAAATTATTGTCTGTTCCCATCCTACATTATCACATAATCTACACATAAAACAGTGAAATGATGAAGGTTTTCAGGCCATTTTTTGTTGTGAAGGTCAATGGGYCTCCAAAGGGCAAGGGGGATTCATCACATGCAGGCGATTACAGGATTAGATAATCCTCTAAAATGGGAGGGAAAAGCGATTTTATGTAACTTAAGTTGGTATATATAACTGTATAAATAACATTAARTATCTTGTCATCATATTTACAATTATATACCATAAACACAGATTTGTTACTGGTACCTCTTTTAATTTGTCTGTGCCCGAAGAAGGCAGGTTTTACAACCAGTGAGGAACAGTGTAGGTGAATACAGCGGGTAGGGAGCCTGTGCTGATGGGATAGCAGACTGACAAATGAAATTTTGGAAATTAAAGCCATAGACTGTGATGAAGATCACCTATTAAGCTTGGAAATAAGCCATTAAATCTAATTAGAGCACTAAGTTTATATTACCTCGGATGTTTGAAATGAATTCTCTRTCAAAAGATAGGCGAGGTAATAGGCTTACCTGGAAGGCTAATGACTGCCAAAAAGCAGGGGGGTTCCTGCTTTCCGTGATTCCAGGAGACAGTGGAAGCGCTGGGAGGCTCCAGGAGCACCAGGCATTGCCCCTAGTGGGTCTTTTCCCAGTCCTGCAGCCTAGGCAGCCTGGCCCTCTCTGGGATCTCTCCATGAGATTGTTTCTTTTGCCAGGTCTTGGAATTAATCACGGATTGCGGCAATGGGTGCAGAAGGGCCATGGCCGCGCTGGCTGRCTCTTAACGGCTGAAGGTGGCAGCAGGAAAGACCAGTTTTGCAGCTCCACTGTGCCCAGTTACCTTCCCAGCACAAAGCCCTCCTCTCAGTTTTGATGTGCTGCCACCCACATGTCATTATAAGCACATTTCCAGTAGCAAAAGGCACAGCACAAAGCACTGCAAGGGCCGTATCCATGCCCTTCCCGTCCCTGCTGACACCGGATTCCCTCTGCCAGCCGCCAGGCCTGGGAGCAGCAGGAATTCCTGGCCTCTGGCTGCCACGGGCCCGTCCGTGCCGGATCCCACACGGTCCCTGCTGGCTRAGCCATGCAGCCCTGCCACAGCATAGGGAAGTATTTGTTTTTCAGTTATTTTTATTAATTACTAGCACATGTCCTCCACCTTCCTAAAGGACGTGGGGGAATCGGAGAAGCAAGTGGAGCACGTTTCAGTTGTCCTTTTGCCTAAGTAAGGACTGCGAGCAGATAATACATTTATCACCGAGGAGCGCGGTACAGAGATAGTGTTTGCGTCTCAAGGCCAAGTTGTGGCTGCTGGTCCCGCCCGGGCATCGTTCTTACACCACTAGAAAGACAAATGTGAGAGGGCAGCGTGTGCAGATGCTGACRCAAGGCAGAGCCGGGCCAGGCTCGCCAAGGCGGGTGGCACGTCCCATCCCTGCGGGTGGAARCTTATCCCTCTGTCTTCAGGCTGACAGGAACGCACTACCTGAGATTTCTGCACATCCCCAAAGAAGAGGCAGGCTAGACAGATATAAAACAGAGAACAATGATGTTAAATTGAGGTTTTGACAGTCAGAAATACTCCTAAAAAACAACTCTCAACACGGTATCCATGAAGATTTTCACAGACGGAGTTGAAGCTGTTGTGTGTCTCCTCCTGTTTTACAAAACGCTCATCACTTAGGAGCACCTCCTATAATTTTCTGAAAGCTGACAAGGGGGGAAAAGAGGGTTTCACATCATTTGGAAAGTATGAGATTATTTTCCCTGCTTCGAGCCTTACGAAGAGCTATGCTTCTGCGCTACCTGAATCCGATCCTACTTACAAAGGTAAAATTACAGTGTCTTTTTTTATACTTACCGCTCTTAATGCACTACTTGACTTATGCCCAATTATTTGCCTGTATCAACAGAGCACAGCCGGGTGACATTAGCACCTGGCTATTTTTAGCCRCTCGGTGTAAATCATGGGCCGCCGTGCCCTGAAATGTCTCACTCTGACGCGCTGCTGATAGCGCCACGAGCACCCRAGGAGGGACCAAGCAGGGAGCAAGGAGGGCTGTGTGGAGGTGGCAGAGGGTGGCACGTGCCCATCTGCCATGTATGGGGTGCCCCAGCAAACAAACCACCCCATGCTGCAAACCGCTCATATGAGCTGCTGCCTTCCATGCATGTCCTAACCACGTTCCCATGGCGAACTGGGCCATATTCATAGGTTAGGCTTGCTATTTTTTTCACATTTCTATCTTTGAAGGCAAAAAGGCAGAGGAGAGAATTGTTCGCYGATCAGTAGAGATGAAAAGCTGATTTTTCTTGGAAGTTGTTCCTCATTTATTCATGCTGTGTACATGGCTGTGACAGTCTGTGACATGTGCAGTGCCTGCCTGCCCTGAGCAACTCCCCGCATATTGACAGGGCACGATGGCACGTGGAACTGGAGCTGCAGGAAAAGAGCATTTCCAGGTTGTTAACAGAAACTAATATTATCAGACAGACTAATATTTACCTCTGCTTTGGGAACATTAGTCATTGAAGAGTGCCTTAAATTGTCCCGCTAATTGTATGCATTCATAATAAATAAAGTCTATTTTTTTATCCAAATGAATTACAATTGAGATAAGCCATAACATCTGCACGTTGCAGCTTAGATCTAAATACAGTGAATATAAAACCTGCATATGTCTACTTCATAAATCACAGAGCTAATCCAGAGTAAATTACATATCAATTACTCTCTACACTTCCACCTCGTAGACAGATGGCCGTGAGCACTGTTGGAATGTGCTGCTYTGGGGAGGAAAGAAAAGGAAAATATTTGCTTAAAACATAATGACTCTTACAACGAAACATCATCACATCCCAGCATTGCTGTGTGATTCCGCTGTGCTTCCGTAACCGTCGCTTGCTGTTTTCGGTGGAAGTGACGCCGTGTGTAGGGATCTTTCCTGGCAGTGCCGGGTTTGGTGTTGCTCGYGGCCTCGCGAGGTGCGGGCACCGCTGTCCCCAGCACGGGGGTGACCAGGCCAGGTGAGACAGCACCTCTGCTGTGTGACGGGCCAGTCTGCGGCCAAGGGTGACATCAGCGAGCCCCAGCTGTCCCCAAAACCGGCCCGGCCCTGCTTGCAACCCAGTGGAGGTGGTCCAGTGGAACGAGATGTCCATTTGAGACACCCATTGGCTTAGTATTATTGTGTTTTTAATAAATCAAAACCTCAGTTTGTTGTCCTAACSGATGGCAGGTTGTTTATGTGTGCGTAAATGTTGAATGTGCCGCTTGCATCTCTGGGCTGGTTACCGGGAAGGGTGTTGCTTGGCTCTGCACTGCGCTCCAGAGGGGGAAAGTCCGTCGGGAAGCGCCACGCGCTGCACCCGGGAGAGGCCGGGAGCTGCCCTTGCCCACGCCCCGCTCAGGCCTTCCCCTGCTTCCCAGCCCTGCTGACRTGTGCCTTTTACCAATCAATCACGCTAGAGGTAATTAACATTTAAAAGCCAGGTTCTTTTTAATGCCATTAATATATTTGCGACAAGAACTGTGTTGGCAGAACTCAAAGGTTAAGAGTTACAATGAGGAACAAGTTTTAGGATAAATGAAAGTTAAGGCCTGGAATAGCTTGACAATACCCCATTAATCTGCGCGCTGTTGGCACAATAGTGGGCTATTGTGTCAATGGGGATTTAAGGAGCTTTGCAGCACATGTTACTGATGCTTTATCATATCAATAGGCGCCTGCATATATTTGCGTAAAAACCTGCGGCTGTGTAATTCCTTTACTGATTGCACACGTATTGTAAATGCACATACTTTAAATCCTGCCATAAAGTGGTTTCTAGCCACGCAGCAAGTTTTGAAAGTGTAATAAAGCAGCATATTTAATATTTAAAGGTACATTTATGCTTATGAGCCGAGGCCATACCAAAGTCCTCCACCGCGTTGTCCTTTGAAACCCCATGCCCTCCGGGGAAGCGCTGCGGCGCTCGGCGCTGCGGCGCCAGCCTCGCTGAAGCAAGAGGAGATGTAACCTGTGTGAATATGTGTAACCTCTATGAATATGTGTAACCTGTATGAATATGTTTTGCTGCTGGGCAGGAGCCGGGAGCCGGGTCATGGTAGGGAGCCGCTGTCCTGCCCCGCTGTGTGACCCGCAGGGGAGATGCAGCCTCCCTGGCCCGGCTGCAGGGCGGGCACTGCTGTCCAGCAGTGGTGCCGGGCACAAAAGAAAAGGACACAGAGAATGAAAATAGGGGTGGCCTTCAAGGGCTGCGCTTTTTCCGGCTGGCGCCACCGTGAGGCACGTAGGACGCAGGGAGGCGAGTGGCCGGCTGCGCTTTGCTGGCGCGGGCAGCGCGCGGCCCGGCTAGACGACGCGGCGCGCGGGGCCACGGAGGCTGCAGCGCATCCTGCTGCACCGGTGCCGGCTCCGCTTGTGTCCGCGGGAGCGACGGGCCGCTGGTCGGGCCCCTGGTCTGCACGGTGGCGTCTCCCTGCACGCTGCAGGCGTGGGCGCTTCCCGGCGCGCAACACGGTGTCCGCACACCTGCGAGCGGCGGCAGCGCCCGCCCGCGCTCGCAGCCCACCGCCATCCCCCCCGTCGCCACTGGCAAACACCACAGGGATGCAGCCAAGGGATGGGCTTGCCAAAAATGCCCCATTCCCATGGCCGGGAGCTTTCGCTGGCACGCTCTCTAAAGAGAATTTACTATGGGCCAAATCCCGGCGCCCTTGCTGCAATGAATCCGTCCTCAAGAGGCAGCGCTCCCACGGCGGGCGAGCAGTCGGGGTTGAAACCTGCGGGATGGGCCCCGGACACGGCTCCGGACACGCACGTCCCGTGGGACAGCGAGGCAGGACGAGGGGCAGCCCTGCAGCACAGTGGCAGTGGGGCCACACCAGCAACCTCTCCTCCTGCACAACCTCCAGTTTATTTTCACTTGCAATTTTTCTGTTTTCCCACCATGCAACAATGCACAGATGATAGAGTTTGGCAAGTAATCCTTTTTTTTTCTTTTTTTTTTTCTCCTCCTGTTTTGTTTTTTTCCCTTCCAGGGGCATCCAAAATATTTCATGCTGCCTTAAGCCTTAATTAATTCATATTTCATGTGMAAAATGAGTAAGTGACAGCTATTTCCTGGACTCCGTTGCCGGGATTAAACCCTTTGTTTCTGCACTATCTGACGGGATTTGGGACAGGCACTTAAAAAGATGTCATTTCAAGGACATTCCCCACCGCCGCCACCCCCGCCCGCCAAGTACTCGTCTGCAAAATCGAGTCTCATTAGCCTGCAAAATTACATTGCTCGCAATGACTTTTCTTTCAGAGYAGAAAATGAGAATTTCTGTATTAAGAAGGGGGGGCGGTGCAGGCGAGGGGCAAAGACGGGGAGGGGGGAAACGAAAGAAAACCCACAAAAACAGGCGTTTCTGATGGCTTCGCCCGGCTGTTTACCTTGGTGGTTACGGGGCGGCGCCGGGGGGCAGAGCGGGGCTTTTTGGGGAGGCGCAGGGAGCAGCTCCCCAAGGCGGGGGCTGGAAGTAGGGCCGAAGTTTGGCCGGGGCGGAGCCGCGAGGCCGCGGTGAGGGGCGGGACCGCGCGGCGAGGGGGCGGGCGCCGATAAATACATGGAAGGGGAGGGCGAAAAAAGGAAAAAAAAAAAAAAAGAAGAAAGAAGGGAGAGAGGGGGGAGCGCGCGGGGGGTGGGCTCAGGCGCGCGCGCCGCCCCCGCGCCGCTCTGGGCGCCGCGCAGCGCAGGGGATGGATGGATGGATGGGGCGCGCGGCGGGGGCAGCGCGCGCAGGAGGCGGCCCCGCCGGCGGGCAGCGCGGCAGGTACGCGGGGCAGCGCGGAGGGTGCGCGGGGCAGCTACACGGAGCAGCGCGGCGGCTGTGCGGGGCAGCGCGGGGCGACCGAGCGCCTGCTGCGCGGGCGGTGAGTGCGGAGCAGCGGCCGCTCCCGGGTCGGGTCGGTTCTCTTCGGGTCGGTTCTCTTCGGTTTGGTTCGGTGCGGGAGCAGAGCGCGGAGCCGCCGTGGGCCCAAGTGCGGAGCCGGGAAACTTTTCCGGCGTTCGGGCAGCGTTTCGGCCCCCGCGCAGCAGCTCCCCGGGGGCGAGTAGCGGGGCTCCGAGGGCTTCGTGGTCTCTGCGCTGCGGGGATGAGGGGTGACGCACGCACAGGTGGAGGTTGCGCCCCTGTTTGCGTTAGGACTGTTCCTAGGTGGTTGTCACCGCGCTTTGCCGTTGGAATCTGGCACTAAGCGCGGCCGGGCTGGTGTCCCGCAAATCCTGTTGCGGCGGGGAGCCCGCTTGTTAGTGCGGAGCGGGATCAATTAGCGGTTGTCTGCGCCTCGCCGAGAGCCGTTTCGTAATTCTGGTCAGACTCTCCCTCTGCCACGGGCATTAACCTGCAATTTGAGCAAAACCCGACCCTCCGTGTGTAGAGTCACCGGTATTTATGTGCGCGCGTGGTGCGGAATACGTTGACTCCGGAGCGGCGCAGCWGCTCCGATGGCTCCTGGTGCTCGCATCTGTGCTCCGCGCCGCGCAGATGGAGTCGTGGTTATCCCTGTGCACACACACCGCACGTAGCGTGCGGCAATCGCAGCAAAGAACTTCCTCCAAAACACCAGCCCAGCTCTCCAACTGCACGGCGCTATTTCCACGCTTATTTTCCTCGGAGAAACAGGCCTTTCTATTAGGCTAGCATATATTGGAAGCTGTTAGTGTTATGTGGAAGTGTGCGTATTCTTCACTAATGTTTATTAATTCACTTAAATATTATTTGAAGGGGACAGCTTGCTGTTGTGTTAGAGGCTTTAGTGCTGTTGAACGTCTCCTCCTCCTGCACACAAATACTTTCACAGAGAATTTTCTGAGGTTCTTTCTCTTTTCCCAAGTTCAACAGGAAGCCCATTGTAAAGCTTTGTAATCACTTTTGTGGCAAAAGAAGAATGGACTTTTTTTCCMGCTTTATTCACACTGTAAAACTCTATGCACCTCTAAAGTCTACTTAAGTTACTCTTCAGTAAATTAAGCTGTACGTAATCATGTTTAATGTAGTAAGTGACAGGCATGTTCTGTTATGTTGGCAGATATTGTATAAACATTTAYTCTGAGTTGTATAAATACAAATTGCCAGATGAGTGCTCTGATTTTTTTTTTCTTTTTGTCTATATAATCCTGAACTTTAACACTTTTTATAGTCACCATTATAAAACTCAGCTGTTTGAAAAACAGGAAGAAAAAGTTTGTGTTGGGAATTCACTCGCATTCCGAGTTACGTAGCTCAAATTTGTTTTCAAAAGGAGAGCCAAAAAACCCGGAGGCTTTAAATGGGTGTCTCTGAAAGGCTCCTCGCTTTCATCGGCGTCTTTGGTTACAGCGAGCGACTACCTTCCTCCTCCACGTCCAGCAGCCTGTCACTACCTCTTCTCCTTTATGGCAGAGATGCAACAAAGATAGCATCCCCTCCCAGGCAGGCGGTGCAGGGGAGTGTGCCTGGAATACAGCCCCGTCCAAGCCCTGCACACCAGCTGTGTGGCTGCTTTTTGCATTGTTTTCCTTTTCCTTTTTTTTTTTTTTTTTTTTTTTTCCCTTTTTTTTTTTTTTTTTTTTTTTTTTCCTGCAGTCACTCGCACCCTTTCAGCTGGACCTTCTGAACGTTTCTCCCTCTTTGGTACGGCTGATCTGAGCCGACTGTTACCGCCAACACTTGAGCCTTTGGAACTGCTCTAACTTTGATGTAGGCTTATGAAGTGCACACGTTTAGATAGCGTGCTTAATTATATATGCAATTAATTCTGACTAAACGGGTCTTAGATCTGATCAGCCTGTCATAGGAGATGTATGAAGGTAGAGAAAAGTAAGTAATAGAAGCTTGCTTTAAAGTACATATTAGTCATATRTAATAAGGTGACTGCTGATCTTATTACAGTTAGTCACATGAAGATTGCAACTCTCAGTATTTTTTATTCTCCTTAAAAATATTATTGCACTTAACACAGGGTTCATCGTGCGTTGAAGTCGGGAGGAGCCTGGTTGGCTGAAGAGGGCCTTGTTTAGCAATGTTGAAAATGCTTTGGATATGCTTCCTTCTGAAAAACAAAAATGTGAGCTCTTAAGTGAAGAAAATATGTGAATGTAATCAGTTTAGTGAAGAAAATATRTGAATGTAATCAGTTTTTATCAAGCGTCTTACGAGTGCCATGACAGAGACTTACTGTCTTGGTTTTAGTGCTACTTTTCCCTTGCAGGACCAAGGAAATAGTTCTACAAACAGCTCAAGTGTTCATRTAAGCTTGTGTTGGGCTTATTCACGTTGCAGTCTGGTAGTTTTTAAAGAATACACTGGATGTTTGTTTTGCTTAATGAACATCAGAGATGGTAGTTGATTACATATTTTTGTGTTAAGCATACCTATAATTCCAGTAAAAAGAAAAAAAATGGAGACATCTTTCCATTGGATAAAGTAATAATTTGCTCCATGGGTAATTAAGAAAAGATGGAAGGCATATTATCTGCATTGGGTAGTGCAAGTTATTTTCAGTCTTAGCAGTTCTCTGTATAATTAAAACAGTTCAAATGTTGCTTTCATCTAAACTGCTGTTAGAACAGATGATCTCTTTTATGCATCAGATGAGCTACTGCAGGAACAGTTAGAATATCTCTGAGCTGTTTTATTRGGTTGTCGCCTGCTCTGTGCATGGCTGCCGCCCCCGTGTCCGAGGGGAAGTGGGCTCTGGTTTGCTCCGTGCCCGACACGAGCGGCGCTCCCGCTCTCCGGGGCCGTACGCGGTGTCCGTCTGGGCCCGCTGTCCCTCGCCGCGGTTCGGCCAGTACCAGCAGCGGTTCGGCTTGTTGAACCGGGAAGGCTCTGGAGTCGTCCCGCTTCCCAAGCCAAGCGATGGTGCAGAGGCTGAACCTGGAGCGTGCGGAGCCGCTGCGCGAGTCACACTCGGTGCCTGACTTCCCTCTTCCACAAGGCCTTTGTTCACCGCCTCGGATTAGCATTTTAACAACCCCGGAGTGAACTCCAGCCATTCTCCACACTTGGATAGTGTGTGTAGGCCATCCATCATGCTGTCCTTGGCCACAACAGGCTCCTGGCTCCGGAGCCACGCCGAACCCATCCGCCTGTGAAGGGCTGCGGCGGTGCCTCCCTCGCGCCGCTGGCGGCCGCGGTAGCTAAAGTCAACGTGCAGAACGTGTCGGTGCYGCACGGCCCACGGACACAACGGCAGCGTGTTTGGACCAGGGCTCCTCGCCTGAAACCACGTGGCTGTGCAGGTTCGGTGTCTGGGTGCTAAGTGGCTGCAGGTGCACCCTGGTTCGCCTTGTGGGAGCGGAGATGCTGCTGGACTTGCTGCCTTGACCCTGCTGCGTGGGCAGAGCAGCAGGTAACCAGCAGGTGAAGGCAGTTTTGGCACCACCTGGTTCCACTTGTTGGAATTTTTGCACAATGGAAGCCAGCTGCCTGCTGTGCGCCAGCTCCCCCACCAAAGAGGGATCCAGTGTTGGGAGTGAAGGAGGTGGAGCGGGGAGGTGATGATGGGAGAGGAGGAGCGAGGGCCTCCAGCAAGCCAGCGACATTCGTCCTCTCCAGAATGGTTACAAACCTGGTAAATGAAATCGGTCCCCAGACAGCTTTGATTTATCTCCATGCACAGCAGATTGGCCTTGGTCTGCCCGACCTTGGTAGCGTTGTGGAGGTCAGGATTGCACACGGATACTCCCTCTCCTTGCAGAGGGCTTCGTTGCTGCYGCTCTTAACCATTGTATTGAAGAGCCCAGTTGCAGGTCAGGCTGCTCCCTGGGTAGGCACTGCCTAAATACAGGCTGAAGGAAGACAATTCCCGATCCTTGAGGCCAACGTCCATACGCCCATGCGCTGCAAGGAGGCTCAGGGATATGGGARCAGCGCGGTCAGCTGCAGCCCCATGCCAGGGGCACCAGTGCAGAGCTGCTTGTTCAGGGAGGGAAGGAACCAGCGGCCACCACCAGCCCTGCCCCTTGCACCAGTGACGGGATTCCCTTAACACGGTTTGGCTCCGGTGCCAGCGGCGCCGGCACCAGCGGCTGCATCGCGACCGCTCAGGAAAGCGGCACCGCCGCTTTCCTGAGCGGTCGCGATGCAGCCGCTGGTGCCGGCGCCGCCGTGCAGGGAACCCTCCTGGGACGAGTGTGCAGAGAAAGGTGCCTGTGCGGAGGCACCTCAGGGTTTGTTCCCCCCCAGCCCGCTTCCCCCGTGCGCTCCGTGGTGCCGCCAGCCAACACCGCCAGCAGCAGCTCCGCGGCGTAAAGTGTTGCTGCTATTTCCGTCTAAGTGTATCGTGACAGGCGCGCTTCAGGGTCAGAAGAAACCTCCCGTGCTTATGTTTCGAGGCCTCCAAGGTTTATACGTCCCTCCCTTCAGTGCATGCATACACACACATGCACGTGGATGCTCACGGCCGCTCCGTGGTGCGTGCGAACGCTCGCCTCATCTACCAGGCTGMGCATCCACCGTGTCTATTCATCCTACAGGAGCCTCAGGCTATGGAGTTGAGGCTGTAGTTTTGAAATTTTACACGGTGTTTGAATGAAGTCCAACGCTGCAGTAGTGATAGTTAAAAATAAGGAAGGACCATAACTGCTGTGAGGTCCCCAACCTGGCAGCACCCAGGACAATGACCCTGTGTGCCAGGGTCCCACCTGGCTCTGAGGAGGGCAAGTGATTTGCAGAATAGCACCAAGCAGACACAAGGTGGGATTGAACCCTTGGGAACCCTGCAAACGTGGCTGTTTTCCGTATCACCACCTGGGACAGGGTGCTGGAGGAGGGATAGGGTGAGCAGTGGCGTGGGAGCTGTCAGCAGTGTGCCCGGGTGTCTCGTGAAGGGAGTAATACGGGGAAACAAAAGCCCTCAAAACCTCTGGCAGAACTGAGTTGCTTCCTCCAGTTTGCAAAGTTCTGCTCCCCATGACAGTTTGTTAAACCCAGCACATGCTTATCAAAGATGAGCACTGAAAAGCCAGTAGTTTGTCTTTGCTCGGTACATTGTTTTTCTTTCATAAATTAAGCGCTGTGTGGATATTTTTAGCAATATGTATTTTTTTTTCTTAACAATAACCCTGGACAAAGATGATCAAATCCCCTGCTTTGGGGATTAATCTGATTCCCTGCAAGTGAATGGGGGCAGTCGGTTTGGTCCTGCACACCGCTGGCCAGGGCCTCACTATGCAAGTGGATTATAGCTTAAACTTCCCTGAAAGCATCGGGTTTTTGTCCTCACTGAAGACACAGCAAACAGCTCTTGTGTCTGAACAGTGGCCTGGTGTGGCACACTGTGCCAGCACATGCGYAAAGGTACTGGGACAGCTGTAGAGATAAATACAGCAGGGCACGTATATGATTATTGGTCCAGTGTTACGGATGGTAACATGGGGAGTTAGGGAAACCTTGCGCCTGTGTCGGGGACCGCAGGAGGAGTGTGTGAAGGAATGGCCAGGGCAGGCCCCAATGTAGAGCTCTGCAGTCCTCAGTCTTGTGCCCTGATTTGCCACTGGTTTCTTAGGGTTAAAGCACTTGTGGCCCACGTGTTACCAATTTATTCATTGTTATTTCTAAGCTGTGCCCCATAGTTTTTCAGTGGCGCTTGGCAAAATGTCAGAGGCGATGCCAGTGCTTGTCCGCCTGGCAGGTGGGTTTGTTGCACCGAGGCCTCGCAGCCCGACGAGCGCCAAGCTGCTTCCTGGGATCTGTCCGAATCCCACAGCTTCGTCTGACTGCGGTCGGCACATGAAATAGCAGCATCGCAGAGCAGCTGAGGCTGGAAGGGACCTGGGGGTGACCCCAAGCCCTGCGCCGTGCGGGGGCTCCCCGAGGCAGCGGGGTGCCGGGCAGCGCCGCACGTGCCCCAGTGTCGTCCCGCACCGGGCGGCTGAGCTTGCACGTAACCTACCTTCCTGCATTTATGTCTGTTCAGTAACCTCTGCCCAGGGAAGTGCCAGTAATGCCACGTGGACCCCGATGCTGGTGCCTGTGGTGTAAAAAAGGTGTCTCGCTACCCCTTKGCTTTTCTGGTACCCCTCAGGCTCCTAGAAGAGCTGGGAAACACCACCCAGGATGAACTCTGGGAGCGCCCCTGGTGGCAGGGGGTCCTGGGGGACACAGCCCAAATGCCAGCGTGCCCCTCTGCCTGTGGACGTGGGTATGTGCATGATACATTTACAAACATCAACAGTCACGGATGGCGGGAGCTGCAAACGTAATAACGTGCTCCTGTTGCTCAGTGCACGGCTAGAAATAAACGTTTTTCTGCCATTATGTGAAAATTTAGCATGACCGGAACAGAGTCTGCATTTGATTGGGCAATTTAAGAAATGTAAGAGACTTTTTACTGTAGGGCAGCGCAGCAAAACAATTGCTCGGAACATGTTCTGAAATYGGTTTGCCTTCCACCAGCTTTCCGTGTGTTTCTGCTTGCCAGCTCCCTCGAAAACATGAGCAGTCACATGGCAAAGGGCTGCATTTGGGTATTATAGCAAATAAAAGAAACAGTTGACATGATTTTGCCAAACTTCTGAGTAGCCTTTGAGAGGAAGAAGATGCATATATGTATTTAAAAACTCTCCCTGGATTTACTTTCACGCTCCAGCGTGGGAAAGACATTTCCCAACACATCCTTTCACTGGGGTGGTTAATCTTTAACGATGAACAAGGTGACAGTAAACGTTAACTTTGAGCCCAGGCTTCCTCCCCTTTCCATACCTATGCTCACACGTAGCAGCAGCAGTGCCCAGGGAAGGGGCAGAGCTCGGGGCAGGGAAGAACACGGGTAGTGTGAAAACTTGTCCTCCTGCCGTGTGTGCGACCCCGCCGGCTCCGCGTGGGTCTCCTGTCCCCAGGATAAGGGGCCGGTTGCCCTCTGGCCACCGTGGGCAGCGCTGAGTCCAGCAGTGCCCCCTGTAAGTGCTGCCTTGTTCCTGTCCCAGCGCCGCCTTATCAGATGCCACCTCGTCGTGCTGGAACGAGTGGCAGTTTTGCCATGTAAATGCAAGGCCCGYGGGAGGAATAGTTAGTTATTGCAGCCGTGGTGTTTGCAGGCAGCCCTGTTAGCGGGAGGAGAGGCTGATCCTTGGGCCAGGCTTAGGCTTTCATTTGAGGGTTGCAGCCAGTCATGCTGGGGATGCAGCACGAACCCAAACGCCTCGTGCGCCATYGGCACTCTCGCAAATAGATGGAGCGTTTGCCAGGGCAGCTGCCGCTGGGCACAGGGGGTTGGGTTAATCCCTGCAGCCCAGCGGCGCTGCTTAATCCAGGGCGCTGCCCAGGGGCAGGGGCTTGCACAGTAGCACCTGGCTCTGCATCGGGGCATGCTCGAGGGGAGCGCGTCCTGCTGGAGCCTCCTGCACCGAGGGCAGAGCTCGCCGTGGACACGAGCTGAAGCCCTTTCCAGCTGGAGGAGCTCTGCGTAACGTGGGTGAAACAGCCCCGTGCGCTGGGCCTGTGTCCCAGAGCTTCGCCCCCCACCACCAAGGCCCCCCAGCAACTGCGGTGTAACTGGTGCCACCCTGAGACAAGATCCTGATCCTTAGTGGCAGGGTTTCATCCCTTCAGTGTGAGGCTATCTTTTTTACTTAGGGATAGATGAAGAGGCGTTAATGCAGAATCCTTCGAAGTGAAGCATTATCTTAAAATAACAGACCTCTTATTTGCACTTTCATGCTCAATTATGTATCGTGCTTCCAAATACTTCTAATATTTTTCCTCAGAGCTGCAGATTTTAAAATTGTTATAAAAAGTATGAATAGTTAGGTACTACATATTAAAATTTAATGCRCCTTTATAGGACAGAAACATTTGATTCTTAGCATTTGCTCTATCATGCTGTCTTACCGTTTGCAATCATGCTCTAACTTTTAAAATGGCTACAAGAAGTGTTTGAGTGTGCATCTTTTCTTAAAACCACAAACATTTCCCCATGTTATTTGATAATTAGCTGAAACAATCTGTCACCAAACCCTGCAATGTGGATCTACCACATCACAGACAGTCTCTGAGATGTGAATGTACAGTAACCCCCCGTGTCAGGCATTGCCTTCAGGAACTTAGCTGAAGTCAGTCCTCATTAAAACAAATGCCTCTGCACCAGAATGCCATTTAAAAAACTGGAGTGCCTCGATGCTGGGTGCTGCTGCCTTGATCCAGGAGCCCTCACCAGGCTTTGAAGGAATCATCTCAGCAGAAAACCTGTGTGTAGACRTGACCTCAAACAGGTGTCTGTGTCAGTGCTCGTATATCAGGCACTCGTACACGTTTGTAGGGCAAATACAGTGCTTTATGTGGAATAGTAGCTGGCATGCAAGCAAATACTTGCTTTTATCTTTTTCACAGCATGAGACAAAAAATAGCGGTAGGATGCGGATTTGTTTCCTCYCTTTCCAGAGCTCACCAGGCCCTGGGCCCTGCTGCTCTTATTTTGGTTAGGATCACACAAAAATGTTGTGTTTTCGTGTCATCTGCCAGCACGCACCGGTGCAGCATTGGGTGGCACTGGCTTTAKTCCACAGGGAGCAGGGGCTGGTGTGCACGAGCAGCACAACGTGTCCATAGCCACGCGACGTGAACGTTTCTGCACGAGCTCCAGGCGCCGCGGAAGGAGGTTGTGTGACCAATCGGTTTAAAAAAAAAAAAAGGACAAAAATATAATTATTTTTGTGCGTTCACCTAGTCGTGCGTGTGCAGAGGTGGAGGATAGGCACGAGCAGCAGTGAGCTCCCCTTTGGAGAGCGGCACGGGGTGGGCTGGGCCGTGAGGGGAGTCCTGGGTGCCCGGCTGTGCCCGGGGCAGCGGCGCGAGTTTGTGGGTGCTCTGTGGAGAGCAGCTCCTGGATGGGCCCCGCGAGGCTCCCGCTGGGGGCTGCGGCTGCCCCGGCACGGGGCTGCCCTGGCAGAGGAGCTGCCGTCCCAACGAGGGGCTGGAGAAATGTGTTGCGTGGCCAGGAACCAGCAGCAGCCAGGACTTCTTGTTTGGTTACTTTTAAACTTTGTTTTGTGGTACGTGTGAAGTTTCACACTCAAAATTGCATCAAGCACCCTGTGAGCAGCACACCGGTCACTCGGAGTCTTCGGGACACCCTGGTGCGCAGTGAGGAGCTGACGGGCACTGGGATTTGCTGCTGAGCCCAGGTCCAGGCCCCTGGGATGGCGGGAAACGCGCCACATAACSGGGCTAAGCTCAGCTCAGCAGGTGGCTGGGTCACGCCTGCACGGCGCTGGTGCAGCCAGGACTCGGCTGCGTCCCGCGSAGAGGCTTCACAGCAAGGACCTGACAGGCTGCAGCTAAACTTGCTCCCAAGCCCAGGGAGGCCCAGGAGCTCTCCTAGCAGCCGCATTTCCTCTTGCATCCAGTGGAAACCAACGGGTCTCATCTAGGCCTTTTTATGTTCCACATCCATCTTTCAGCTTGCATTAAGGTTCACAACCCCTTCTCCTTTGCCTGTCCAAACACTCTGCAAGAGACTCAGCTTTCAGGATCTCTTTTTCATTCAAACCTGCCTTCAGCTTCTGCTGGGTTTGGCCATACCATGCACCAGTCTGCGCTGGGTGTTTTTGAGAAGCATTTATTGTGTTAAGGCGATTTTTAAKAGTTTTTTTTCTGAGCAAAAAAAAAAGACACTGTATCAGCCTGGGTTGAAGCTGTTTTATGTATTGCTCCTGTACGGCTGGCTGGATGCCCTTTCCCTTCCCCTCCTCTTTTACACGGCGGAGCAGGCAGAGATGATTGATGGCRTGTCACCAATAAATTGTCAAAGTCTGGAGCAGATTAATGAGTAAGAAACGGTGGCCTCTTCCCCTTCATGTGGGATTGTTTGAAGGAGGGCTCGTATTTTACCAGGACTGATATCCTGCATCTCCGGATCCCCCCAGTCAGGAATTGAAGGAAGGGATTCGTACCTGAGCTCCAAAGGGGATGGCCACGAGCAGCCAGGCCAACCTTTGGGACAACCAAAGCTCATCTTTCACTTGACCAACCCGCCGCTGCCCAGCGCCTCTTTTTCCGCTCAGGCCGCTGTCCAGGTGTGAATCTGTGCCAGCGGTTAATGTTTATACCGCTCCATGTCCTTGCAGACACAGCAGGTTCCAGAGCGGATGCCGGGAGCCCCACTCGGTGCCTGGTTTCCAGCTGGGGGACGTTGGAGGTGACGGGAGGGGTAGCGCCGGTGCCGCTCCGTGCCCCRGGGGAGGTTCTCTTGGTGCCTGGGCTGGTGGATCCGCAGCACCGGCCGGAGGCGCCTGCCTTGGCCTGAGCCTCCCGACCAGCCGCGAAGCAGGGAGGCACCCTGGCAGCTACCAGACCTCACGCCTGCCCCAAGCTACCGGTGTGGAAGTGCTTGGAATGCAATTCCAAAGAGAGATTCCGGCCTGAATCCTGGCTGTAGGGAAAAAATTCAGACCCGGAGTGGGTTGTTCCCTGCCTTTTCTCAAGGGTAGGCAGCATTTCCTAATCAGCTGTTCTGGTCCAAACAGATACCTTAGCATTGCTGCTTGTGCAGGCCCCAGTGGTGGCTTCCATCTCTAGGCTGGACTGAGGCAAGAAGGATGCCCATGTTCAGGCCAGGGTATCTGACCTGCAGCGGCTCGCGGGAGCCCTGCTGCTGCTCCGGACGAGTCTGCGTTTCTGACTACCCCAGCAACAGCTTTTCTTCCAGGGGAGCCACTTCTTGGTGGTTCTGGCCTCAAGTCTGTGGCTAACCAGCTAGAAGGTGGTTAGGCKCGATTGAACTCCTCTCAACACAAGGGCCTTTTCGTGTGCGGTTAGAAATCAGAGCTGCCGGTCGTTTTCTCATGGCCATTTAACATGCAACATAACAGAGAAAKCCGGATGTTTTAGTCTCGCAGGGTGTCTTTGCTGATCCGCTGCAGCCGTTTCCTTCCCGTCCTCCTGGCGGAAAGACCCGCGTGGCCTCGGGAACGACTGTCACCAAGCGCTTTCCAGATGCACTGACCCACCTAGAGCCCCGCGCCTGCCCTTCGCCTTCCTCTCTGCCTTGGCACGGGGCTGGCTACTTGGAGCCTGCTTGTCTGTTAAAAAAAAGGGGGAAAAAAAAGGCTGTGTAACCATTAATGATTTGTTTTTGTGGCCGGGAGCCACTGTGCTGCAGGACTTTGCTCTGATGGTGCTTTCACAAGAAAGAACTAATTTGCCTAACTTTATTAATTCCAGTTTGTTTTAAGTTTGCTCATTAGTAATTTCATGCAAGATGCTTCAGCTTGAAGAGGCCATGTCAGGACAAGGAAGAGCAGAGGGAAAGTGCCAGGAATCATTAGTGTTTATTAACCACTGCACTCATCAATCTTGACTAAGAGCACAGCCCATCCGTTCTGGACTGGTAGACTGAGACACAGAAATATCATCAAGAGTAGAAAAATGCTTCTTTTCAGGTCAGGCCATAATGGACAGGCTCTCAGACCCCTTCCCCCCAGCCAACCACCCCGTCACCCAATATTATCTCATTTAAGGCAGTCTCGTCGCAGACTAGCACAGCAGCCTTGCAAAAGGAGGGAGTCTTGCCCCAGCCAGCCATAATATCAATTAACAAATGCAGTCTTTTCATCGCAAGTAAACATTACTGAAAGGTTAAGTGTTGTTATGAAGGGTTTCTTGTTGTTGTTTTAATTGCTTTTCAAATTATTAAATGATTAATACTTAGGTACTTTGCTGGATCAGGCCTGGCACTCCGTGCTGGCAGCGTGTGCCTCTCCCAGCAGTTTATGAAATACTGGAATTGAAAGTTTTCCTTTTTTTTTTTTTTTTTTTTTNCCTCCTGATTAGCCAAAGAATTTAAGAAGTGATTTCAGCAACTACGGGCATTGGGCTGGTGACTCAAAGCTTTCTGAGCGGTGACTCAGGGCTCAATGAATGCCCTGAATCACTGGAGAGGGAGCAGAGATGCATCTGCCAGGTTTCTAATGGGAATCATAGCCCCTTCCCAGACCACTTGTGGTCATTAAAGATCACATTTCACTTTGAGATGCGTTTCCTTGCATCCTACCCAAATTGCAACTTGAGTAGCTGCATTCAGCTCTCTAAAATATCCCTGTGGTTTAGTTGGAGAAGTTGTTTTCCTTCCCCTCTTAAAAGCTTTGCTGTGTAGTGTTGTGGTCCTATCATAATACGTGCTGTATAATCTATAGAGAGCTAAAAAAAAAAAAAGAAAAAAAAAGGAAAGAAAAAAGCATCTTAGAAAGTGCTGCTCAGTTATCTGCTGTCTGCCCTGCTGCAGAGATTTGGGAGAAAAGGAGGATGTTGGGGACCCGGCTCAGCATCGTGTCCCCCTGTCAGCCTCTTTGCCACCCTGGGACGTGTGTGACAAGCCCTGTCACAWGCAGAGGCAGCGTTTTTACACTTGCTTTGCACGTGTAAATCTGTGCACAGGGCAGAGTGCCACGTGTCGAGTCGTAGACATAAGGTCTTTGGCACTGAGCGTGGTAGGCTTCGTGTTAGGATGCCACAGCCTAGAAACACGCAGTAAATTTAAAACACAGCATGGATGTTCAGACAGATTGTGTGTGTCATGACTTTTGGTGGAAAAGATTTAGGTATTTTATGGGGAAACGGTTTTATTGGCTGACATTCCGTGATAGAGAGGATGGAAAGAGATTGCAGTTTAATTAAAATTCTAATCCCAAGTTTGACAATTTTTCTTGCCAGGTCAGCAGCCTGCACGTTCTGTTTGTGAGTCTCACGAATTAAATGGGCTGACAGTCGTCAGCTCCCCCGAAATGCTGCAACTGCAGCTCAAAAATTAGCAAACATCAATATGTCACGCAGCAGTTTTCCACCAACGAACATGCAGAGGCCTTTCCATAAGCTCCAATTTATTCCATTGCTGCCAATGATTAAACACAAGTGGAGGAAAAAAAAACAGAAAAGACAAAAAAACCACCTTTTTATTCTGTCAGAAGCCACATTTATTGCCCGTGCTGCTGAAATCTCACGGGCACCTTTGTGTTTTGCAGGTAGTTAGCTAGTGTTGCCCGCGAGGCAGCGCCCGCCTTGCCCAGCCATGAGGCTTGCCCTGCTCTGCGCCTGGCTGCTGCTGCTCGGCCCGTGCCGGAGCGGAGCCGTCACCTTCCCCGAGGACGAGGACCCCATTAACGTCGTGGACTACCACTGTAAGCGACCTGCAAGTGGCACCGGCCGCCGGGGACAGCCTTCCCAGGAGGGGTTTTTAGGGATTGGGGKTTTTTTTGCCTTGGGAAGCTAAAAAATAAATTGTTTCCCTTCAAATTGAAATGTGTTTACTGGCGTTGTATCCTTAATAGAGCGCTTGATCACTTTCTTAAAAAAGCAATCAGAAATACAGCAATAACTTCAGGAAAAAAAGAACATTTGCTGACATTAGCCATCTTTTTTTTTTTTCATTTATATTCAAGACGGTATTCAAGGAATTTAGTTTAAACCCTTCTACACCTAGTATATACAGCTAATCAATGCCATATATTGATTCTTTAGCTCTATAATCCTGAGTGATGGTGTAGCCCATTTTTACTTGCAGATTCAAGGCAATATCCAGTATTTAGAGGACGCCCTTCAGGCAATGAATCTCAGCACAGACTGGACTTCCAACTGATGTTGAAAATTCGAGACACACTTTATATCGCTGGCAGGTAATTTTCCTTTAGTCAGTTCATTAGATAAAAATTCTTTTCTCTCCTGGTTTTGCATTAATGTGTAAAATTCATTTAGAAAAATCTGCAGAATATGATAAAAATTAGAACTGGGAGGAGGGYTTCCCAGAGAAATATGCCATGTCTGTGGTCAGTGCATGAAAATTGGATTTGAAGGCTGCAGTTACTGCAGTTATGCTAAAACCAATGATCAAATACCCTTTTCCCTCGTTACTGATGAAAGAGCTCTGATAAAAACCTCTCCTGATCATTTTAAACTTGCACTGACACATCAAGGATGTAGGAATAAGGCTGAAACACTTCAATATTTACAGTCTGGGTTGTGCTTCAGTAGTATGGAAAGACAAGAGCTGGGTAACTGGAAAGTAGAGATGCTTCCTGAGGACCACAGCCATGAACACAAAAATCTCTCTCTTACCGTCCATGCTCAACCTCCTCCTGTTTTTGCTGAAAAAAGAAAAGCCATGCAAGTTCCAAAGATATTTCTTGGCTGTCAAAACAATCTATAACGATAGATTTAGCTCATCAAAAGAAGTCCAATAGACTGATAAATTCCTCTGTATCTTTTTACTCCATTTGCAAACAGGGATCAAGTTTACACTGTAAACTTAAATGAAGTTCCAAAATCAGAAGTTACCCCAAGCAAGGTGAGTAGGGAGTGGCAAGGGAMGGTTTGTTTGCTATTGTTGTTATTGTTGTTGTTGTTATTATTATTATTAATTACTAAGATTTTTGTGGAGAGTAAGTCGGTTTCTTTTCTTGTTTGCTTTGAGCAGAAATTAACGTGGCGATCCAGGCAGCAGGACAGAGAGAACTGTGCCATGAAAGGCAAGCATAAAGTAAGTTTATCCTGTACATGGTAGAAGAAAACAACACTAATATTATGTGTGTATGTGAAATCTGTGATTTTTGTATCTTACTCTCTTTTCAGGATGAATGCCATAACTTTATTAAAGTCTTCGTTCCAAGAAACGACGAGATGGTGTTTGTCTGTGGAACAAACGCGTTTAATCCTATGTGCAGATACTATCGGGTAAGAACACTGCCTGGTATAAGTGTTCTTATACCAACCCTGGTGCTGCTTTTGCTTGCACTAATTATGTTATAGCAAGAATATCTAGTGTGACTATATGGAGACTGCTTCCAGGTGAGATACAGACAGAAGCCAGTGGGGCCAATTAAGTTTTGGAGGAAAACAGTATTATGCTCGTGTGCCACTGTATGAAACAGAAATGACACTATTACCCATTTATTTATTTTTTCTCTAGCTGAGCACCTTGGAGTATGACGGGGAGGAAATTAGTGGTCTGGCAAGATGCCCATTTGATGCCAGACAAACCAATGTCGCCCTCTTTGCTGGTAAGAAGTTTTGCTTGTAATGAGTCTAAGTGATTAATGACACCTAAGGAACCAGAGGGCTTTTAAAGAAGGCTTTGAAAAGCTAAAGGTGTCAAGGTGCCTCTGATCCTAAGTTTTTTTTAAACGGCCTCCAAAGGATTAGAAGCTGAACTGTTAATAAATAGGTTAGAGCAATTTGGGGAAGAGTGACAGCAAAAAAAATGGGAAAGAATACAGGTTCTCTGTATTATTAAAGGCCTTTTAATACCAGGTTTCAACTTCTGTTTTAGATGGAAAACTGTATTCGGCAACAGTAGCAGATTTCCTGGCAAGTGACGCTGTTATTTATCGCAGCATGGGGGATGGATCTGCCCTAAGAACAATAAAGTATGATTCCAAATGGATAAAAGGTAATTTGGGGGTTGGAGTAGGGGGTGTTTCTCATATGTAGAGTGAGCAGAATTTCAGCAGTGCTGGGGGGCAGGTAACTCACAGCCAGCATCTTCACCCGTGTGCCACAACATCGGTGTGTATGTGGCTTTTGATACAGTATGATCATAGTAAGAGCAATTTAATGCCCATAAAGCAAAATGTTGGTTAAATGCATCAGTGAATGACTCTGCAGTAACAAAGCCCTTAGCTGAAATTCCTGTGAGGCCCTTTCAGAGCCCATTAGCCAGCCCTGAAGGCTCTGAGCTCACTTAGGCTCAAAAGAGGCCGCGCTTGGAGATGCCCAGGGCAGCAGGATGGGCACAAGCCGGAGCTGCAGGGGCTGTGGAGCGGCCGCTGGGGCACCCAGTGTCTTCTACCAAGCAAACCCGTCCATGAAGTAACCTTCTCTTTGCTCTCTCTTACAGAGCCACATTTCCTCCATGCCATAGAATACGGAAACTATGTTTATTTCTTCTTTCGAGAAATTGCCGTAGAGCACAATAATTTAGGCAAGGTAGGTGTCRTCACAATAAGCCATCACATAGCCGTGAAGTCTTAGAATGAGATCTACCTGAAACAGCTTCAGTAACAAGCCTAGTTTGCARTATCAAGTGGGCATCAGTAGTTTTCCCATCATTATAATTTACAGGGGAAAAAAAAAATAGAACAGAGCAGTCTTCAGCCGTAAAGTTGTTTGTACTTTCTCTGCCTTGCCTTAAGAGAGTTCTCTACAGGTATCTTTTAATGCTGCTGTTTCTTTAGCACTTGTGGAAAGTCGTGGATTTGTTTATGTATTTCATGCTTATTAAAGAAACAACAGAAAACACCACAGAAGAGGGGTTTCAAAGAAGGTTCTCATGTTTCTAGATATTRAATAATTCAGTCATACCAACACAGCACATAATACTCTTGCCTCACCATGGAAGGTTATTCTATAATAAATTATTCAGTCCTTTACATGTGGTTAATTAAACTCTTTAAATCTCACTAACRATATGATTTTGGTGGGGGAAGAAGAGGTGGGGCCAGGCTGGAGGAGCTGCTTTKGCTCGGCGATGCATTAAGATGCCCGTGTGCGAGCAGCTAACTGTTGTTTACTTTCCTCCTGTCTCTGCAGATAAATGGCAACTATCTTCCCGTTAACAAAATTATCCTCAGTGTGTTATTAACAGCCCAGAAAAAAGTGCCGCTTTCCTTGCAGCTCTCAAGCCTTCCTCCCTTTTTCTCTTTTGTCCTTGGCAGGCTGTGTATTCCCGGGTGGCTCGCATATGCAAAAATGACATGGGGGGCTCCCAGAGGGTCCTGGAAAAACACTGGACCTCCTTCCTGAAGGCTCGGCTCAACTGCTCCGTTCCTGGGGATTCGTTCTTCTATTTCGATGTGCTGCAGTCCATCACAGACATCATAGAAATCAACGGGGTCCCCACCGTGGTCGGTGTGTTCACCACACAGCTCAACAGGTGGGAGCGGYGCCACGTCGCCTCCAAGGCCTCTCTGTCCCCCACTTGCTGCTGTAGCCCGAGTTCTCAAACTGATTTTTCTTGCTCGACAGCATCCCCGGCTCAGCAGTGTGCGCTTTCAGCATGGATGACATTGAGAAGGTCTTCAAAGGGAGATTTAAAGAACAGAAGACTCCTGACTCTGTATGGACAGCTGTACCTGAAGACAAAGTACCAAAGCCAAGGTAAAAAATTCTTGCTCCGGACACAATAGTTTTACCCTTGTAAAGAGCTGCGTTAAAAACAGCTACGCTCTTGAGTGTCTCATTGGGTAGCAACAGAGCCCAGCTTTACACTTCAGCCATACAAATGCTCATTAGTAGGCTGGCTGCTCTCATTAACTAAAATACCAAGAGGAAAAACAATGTTGTTCTCCTTTCAGACCTGGCTGCTGTGCAAAACATGGCCTAGCAGAGGCTTACAAAACCTCCATTGATTTCCCAGACGAAACGCTCGCCTTCATCAAGTCTCACCCTTTGATGGATTCAGCTGTCCCCTCAGTCATCGAGGAGCCCTGGTTTACAAAAACACGTGTCAGGTATGGCTTCATTCAGAGAGAAGAGATGTGAAAATGAAAACAAGAAAGCATGCTGGTAATTAATGATAGGCCTTTTGGTTTTGGTAGATACAGGTTGACGGCAATTGCTGTAGACCATGCTGCTGGACCCTACCAGAACTACACAGTCATATTTGTTGGCTCTGAAGCAGGAGTAGTACTCAAAATCTTGGCAAAGACCAGATCTTTTTCTTTGAATGACAGTGTATTACTGGAAGAAATTGAAGCTTATAATCATGCGAAGTAAGTATTACTAGAACGCCTAAAATACTTAGCTCTTGTTCTAGTCCTTGGTAGCTAGCTTAAAAAATAATGGTTGTAAAACAAAAACAACTCATTATCGCCATCATCGCTTGTTTGTCATTCCACAATGGGTTTTTTTTGTGTGTTGGATAACCTGAAAATATTTGGGTACTTGCCATTTTTCATGGGTTGAGTGAACAACCCAATTCCACTTGAGTGACGTCAGTGACACAATCTAATACTTCTGCAAGTAGATACACTTTTTCCCTGAATATCAAACATCAGAACTATATACTGCTATTAAAAAGAAATGATGTGAGCTTATCTTGAGGGTTTCTGAAGAGTGACCAATAATAGATAAGCCACTTCTAATCATTTTAAACTTGTTTATTCTGGAGCAAAGACTTCTGGAACGGAAGCATTCCAATTAGGCTCCCTGGGCACCCTGTGCAGGACTCCTGTTCTGCTCCCTGGAGATGTTTATGCCAACTGAGAGAACAAAGAAAATGGGATGTGGATTTTTTTCTCCTACATAGTTCAGCGAGATTGTCACCCAGCTGTAAATAAGAGCCAGAAGCCAGCATTTGATAACCCGTAGCACTGTTTAATAATCACTTAGCAAAGACCAGTAAGTTATTTTTATATACATAAAAAGCTGCTTTTCAGAGCCTACACAGACAGCAAATGAAACCGTTGCCAGTGTAAGTGCTGCACAGAGTACCAGAGGTGCTAAAACCAGGACTTTGCCTGATTTGTGCCAAACAGGTGTAGCGCAGAGAGCGAGGAGGACAGGCGAGTGCTGTCCCTGCAGCTGGACAAGGAGCACCACGCGCTCTTCGTGGCCTTCTCCAGCTGCGTCGTCAGGATTCCTCTGAGCCGGTGCGAGCGGCACGGAGCGTGTAAAAAGTATGTCCTTCTTCCGCACATCCTCTTTAAAGGAAGGGTACAGCCGTCCCCGGGGAAGGAAGTAAAAGTGCCTGATTTTTGTCATGTTTTTTCTCTTGCAAGGTCCTGCATTGCGTCCCGGGACCCGTACTGCGGCTGGTTAGACCATGAGGCTTGTGGAAGAGTGAAGCCAGGCATGCTGTAAGTGTCGCTGCTCAGATTAGCCCGGCGTCCCTGCCATGTTTTATAGACCACAGGAGCCCCGATCATACGCCTGTTCCCTTGCACTCAATTAATACCTCTCCCTTCTTTTCAGAGCTGTTATTTTCATGTACTGTCTTGATAGAGGAACAGAATGCTAAAGTCTGACCTAATTCTGAAATCTCTGGGTGAAGACTGGCTTTCAGTGGGAGTGTAAGGACAAACAGCCCTGTAGGAAGAAGAGGGGGAAGCAGGAAGGTGACAAGTCACTGCCTGTAAGCCCAGGCAGTTTGGTGCAGTATCCCCTCYCAGGCACACTCATGGCCCGGGCTCATTCAACTGAAATACATGTTTTGGAGMGGGGAAAGGAGATGTTGACTCCTCACAGAAGCTATGACAATACATACACACACACACACGTACATATATATATCAAAGGCATTTTGCACAAATCAAGCCTGTACTACACAGTGTATTAGCAACCATAGGTAGCAAAGGTAGCACTGTATAGGCCAGCTCAGTTAGTGGAAGTGGCTGGCAGTATCCAAACCAGGAGCAGTCCCAGTGTAGAAAGGATCATGAAGTTACTGAAAAAAATTGATCTTTTCTYCTTTGTGGCATAAGCAAATACAATTTTAAAGACTTGATGTCACCTGTGCACTTTGTAAATAATTTTATGACCACATACTAGCTTTTGTATCTCTAAGTTGACTGAATAAATATGTTTCCATTTGTTGCTTCCAGAARAAAAAAGAAAATCACCCTTTGTTTCCCTACCAATACTGTTAATTGCAGGTTCTCTTTGTTTGTTTCATACAACCACAGCACTGGAGGGTTCATCCAGGACGTCGAATACGGCAACACAGCGCAGCTTGGGGACTGCCATGGTAAGACATAGCCACTGCCGCTCACTTTTGTAACGTGCCAGCACTAGTTTGTGGCTGCACCTCACTGTGGATGTTAAATTTATGATGAGCTTTTCAGTAACATGATGAACACATCACCTGGCGTTACTGTGAATGTTCACAAAGCTGAGCTTTTTGGTCCTGGGTGGCAGAGTTTACCTTTCTTCGCCTTCACCAATTTACAACTGTTTGGGGTCTACAGCAAAGTACTGAAGAATCTATTTTTTAAAACCAGTAATATTTTAGTTTTTATTTTCCGTCACTCAAGTTTGAGATCTTTTGCTTTCTTTTTTGTTACTTTTCACTGATTACTTGTTCCTTTAATTCTTTTAGAAATTTTGCCTACTACAGCTACACCAGATTACAAAATATTTGGCGACCCAACATCTGGTTAGTTTTTTTTAATTTTTTTGAATTAATGACCTTTACTTTCCTTCAGTTCAGCATTTTCAGCCCTTTTTTCCTTCCTTTTGCACAGTTGGCAATCCTCCATTTTTGTGCTTTTACTCATGTTCCCACTGATGGTAAAGATAGYCAGACTCTTCTCACTCAGCACTTCACCCTGTGTAGTCGCATGTTAACAGCTCATTATTTATTGAGCCATCTTTTAAAGAGCCTGATTAACATAGATGACATCTTCACTGCACGAAAGTCCACTAAGCTTTACTCTTCTCCCCAGCCATGCATTTGTGAATGCCCCTCTTGGTCATCTCTAGTAGATGAATGGCAAAAATATCATCATCTTCCTTCGTACCTCTCCTTTCCTCTTTCCTTCTTCCCCAGCAAACCTTTTGCACAAATACACATTTTCTAAAATGTGTATTTCTACATTTTTGAAATGTTTTAAGGAGTTTGTGCTAATGGAAATAATTGAACATCACAAATTTTGTAGCTGAATGAGGACTTGTGTAGACAAAGGTGGATCAGAGAACYTGATGCGTTGCTATTAGATGGACAGATGGACTTTCACATCCTTTTCTCTGTCAGTGATTTTTCTAGCAGTGTTTCCAGTCTCAGGCCCTGCTGTGCAGGGGGACAGGACCCAATGCTCCTCTGTTGAACTCAAAAGCAGAACCTGTATTGACTTCAACAGGAGCAAGCCCCAGCCATTATTTCCCAGAGTTTCCTCCCGGAACGTGGTTTGTGGTTTCAAATTGAGACACATTTCTGATTGTTAGATCTGAAACAACTCTGCTTGCATGGTGAACCTGTAAGAGTGCGACAAAATATTTTGTGTGTTGGTTTCTGATAATATTTTCACTTCTGTAGCTTGACAAGAAGTAACGTTTGAGACAATTATTTTCCAGATTTATTTACCATAATGTAGGCTAGAGAGTCCTTTAGGAAGGAGTCATTACAGGAAAATGCTAGCTTACTTGCCTGAATGTGTACTGTATCGATTGAGTTTTCCAAGGGGTATTTTAGAAAACAGAGATAATTGAACCTGATTTTCAAGCCCTGCATTAGCAAGCTTTTGGAGTACTTGCTTTTCTGGGTCAGATCTCAAGCCACTGCCAGTGGTGTCCACACCGATGTGAGCAGCGTGCACGCAGTGCTGCTGGGGTGGCCAACAGGCTCCAGCTGTAAGCCTGGCTTGAGCTGTCTCCACCTAGGCCATAGCAACTCCATTCAAATGGAATTATTATTAGCAAATAAACTAAAGGAGAGCCCAAATCCGTACAGCTTTGTTCCTTAGTTACATCATAAAAGAGAGGCTAAAAAAATTCCCTCCCCTCTCTCCAAAGGAAGGGCTCGCTTCAGCAGGTCCTGGTAGGCTATAGTGGCACTCATGGAGCTCATCTGGTTTCTCAGATAACCTGTCAGGAGCACGTGTCTTTCTCAGAACCACAGGATGGTTAAGGTTGGAAGGGCTTTCCAAGGCTTTTTTTTTTTTCTGAAGATATTTAAAAGACATAAAAGATAAAATGTTGTCTCCAGTGAACAATATACCAATTAAGTAGAATAAATTGTGCTTTTCACCTCCACCAATTGCTCACTGTAACTTCTGCACTGCTTTCATGTTTGACTTCTCTAGCTTTTTGTCTAGCAGCTGTTGATGTTTTAATGTATTTTTTTGTACTTAAAGTTTTCAACTGATTGATTTTAATCAGCCCTCTGTACTTCTGGAAAGTGTCGGGGTCACGTTTTACTCTGACATGTAACTCCCATTAAATACTGTCTCCAGCTATAGCTTAGATGTGCCATGAAACACTGAGGAAAGCCTGACTGTAATACACATTAATAAAAATCTGTTTGCCACCACAGACATGGAGTTCTCCTCAGCTTCCATTACCACAATGGCAAGTATCCCAGTTATATCACCTAAAGTGATTGGTTCCTGGAAACCTAAAGTGCCTGGCTCTCGGAAATTTGTAGTTCAAGATGACCCAAACACTTCTGATTTTTCTGATCCATTATCAGGTGTCCCAAAGGGTAAGGCCTTACCAGGGAAAATATATTGCTGCTGAATGGAAACCTGATAGTCTCAGCATTTTCTAAGATTTAAACACAACAGCCGTGATTGTTGGGCTGCAGTTTATATCCATTTCCTGTGACTATGCAGACAGTGCAATCATGTTGCTCATGCCTATTTATTTGCTGTACAAAGTGATGCTTAGAGATAAAATGTTCAGCCTCTTTTCCTGGGGGGCTCCAAAGCTCCCATCAAAATCAGCAGGAGTTCTGTATGCATTAAAAAATATATATATAAAAGTTCTGCCTTACCTGCACTTCACTTGTTTATTTCCAAGCCAGTCTAGTTTGGATAAGGTTACTAGTGCTTAGGAGTAGTTGTTTACAAGCAGCATCTAAAATTTAATGCTTTGGGGCAGGAGAGGGGAAATTAATCACAGGGCCCACTTGACAGATCCGTGCTCTAAGTGGGGCACATGCCAAACCCGTGCTGCCTGCAGCAGGGCTGTAGAGATCGTGGCTCCCATCTGAGTGAGGACACGCGGAATTTTTATTCTCTGGTGTTGAGCACAAGTTTACGAAGCATCTCAGTGCACACACACACAYACACAGAGCTTTTAATCTGAGCCCTAAAAGAAGCATCTCTGACTGTAATTCATCTTCTGTAAGATGTTCTTTCAGCTAAGTGAAGCTCAAATTACAGGCGCAAAGATTTCAGTTCAACCCAACAACACTGCCCTCAGCTACAGGAACCAGAGCTTCCCACCCCATGGCCAACATTTCAAGCAAGTCTTTACCAGTACAGGAGCAGCCGGATGACAGACATGTTTGCACAATTCTGTATTTGCTGAAAAATCTCACCTGCTAAAAACCATTCCTGTTTTATTACCATTCACCAAAACATATCAGGTTTCCTATCAGCCATTATGGCAGTGCATTTGTCATTTTAATTCGTTGCTGTTGTTTTCCATTTTGCTTTGTTTAAATTTTTGCTATCATTTGCTCTTGGTTCTCAGTCATAATTTGTGTCAAAGCTGCTAGTGAACTTTACACGTGATTTTTTTTCTTCTTCTGCACGGTGCCATTAAAACCTATAACCCTGAACATTAACGATGTTCAAAGGCCTTGCCTCTAACAAAAGCAGATCTGTTCCTTCACTCTTGCTCTTTCATTTTAACATCCTCTGGGATAGTTAACAGAATTACTTTCATTAAAAACTAACATAGTCTTAGCTGCAAGATGTCTGTGGTTGCGCTATAAATCTCAAAAAAACAAAGGGAGCCTGTATTAATATGTGAATCACAAACTAATCCAATATTCAACTTCTTGGTTTAAGCTGAAAGTTTTCTAAATTTTAACAAGCGCTTATAACATCATTTAACCTTGCAAGGTTTTGTAATGATGTGCCAATGTGTTTGATCATTATTGACTAAAAAGAGAGGGGAAAAACCTAGTGCATTAATAGAATAACATAGTGTTGAGTTTTAAGAGTTATACACTTGCCTAATACAAAGTGCACCTCTCCAAGGCTAGCAAACTATTAGTTGGTGTCGTATTAACATAGTTATAACAACCCAGTATGTTTGCTACACACTTTTATACAACRTTTGCATAATCTTGTCTCTCTTTTGATACTGATTTATGAGGTGGGCAGGAAATTGAGAAGGAAATCTGTCCGTGAGTTATTAATTGTTGTCTGGCCAAATAACACCTTCTAACCTCAATTTTCTAGCAGAAATGGTTAGAGTTAATAACATACAAGCCCCTGTTCTGTGAGCCTTAAAGGAAATTTGGGGACAGACTAAACCAATATAGCTTATAACCAAGCATAATACAAGAAGTGAAGCACTGACGAGCATTCCTCGTTAGCAAAGAAAATGGGAAGTCTTCATTTGGACTGCTACTAACATAGTACCTTCTATGTATAAAGCTGCTGGCATTCACCAGCTCGCAGAGCGCAGCTCAGTTAAGCTAACCCTGGGTGCAGGGCTCTTACTAAGCCTGCAAGTAGCTCCTGCTGCCCTTGCCTGAGGGGTGGCTGCTGCCTGCTTCTGAAATGCAGCCGCATGTGCATTTATCATATACTGTGTGTCTCTTGCAGGTGTGAGGTGGGAAGTGCAATCAGGAGATTCCAACCAAATGGTACATATGAATGTCCTAATCACTTGTGTCTTTGCTGCTTTTGTCCTGGGAGCCTTTATTGCGGGAGTGGCCGTTTACTGCTACCGGGATATATTCGTGCGGAAATCCAGAAAAATACACAAAGACGCCGAATCGGCGCAGTCCTGCACCGACTCCAGCGGCAGCTTTGCTAAGCTCAACGGGCTGTTTGATAGTCCCGTSAAGGAGTATCAGCAAAACATCGATTCACCCAAGCTCTACACAAACCTGTTGACRAGCAGGAAGGAGCTGCCCCCGAACGGCGACACCAAGGCCATGATGATGGACCCCCGGGGCCAACCTCCCGAGCTCGCGGCGCTGCCCACGCCCGAATCCACGCCAGTTCTCCAGCAGAAGACCATGCAGGCCATGAAGAGCCAGTCGGACAAAGCGCACAGCAACCTCAACGCCTCGCGGAAGGAAGCGCCTCTAAAAAGCCCTCAGTTTTTTCCCTCCAGCCCTCCACCCCATTCTCCTCTGAGTCACGGCCACATCCCGAGCGCCATCGTGCTGCCCAACGCCACCCACGATTACAACACATCCTTCTCAAACTCTAACGCGCACAAGGCAGACAAAAAGATGCAACATCTTGATCACCCACTTACAAAACCCTCCAGCAAAAGAGACCACAGGAGATCTGTGGACTCCAGGAACACCCTGAATGATTTCCTGAAACACTTAAATGAAACTACTAGTAATCCCAAAGCAATTATGGGAGATATTCAAGTGGCCCACCAGACTTTAATGCTGGATCCGATGGGAAATATGTCGGAGATCCCACCTAAGGTTCCCAACAGGGAGGCRTCTTTATACTCTCCTCCGTCGACTCTTCCACGGAACAGTCCCACCAAGCGGGTGGACGTTCCCACCACGCCTGCGGTCCCCATGACCTCTTTGGAAAGGCAAAGAGGTTACCACAAAAATTCTTCGCAAAGGCATTCAATATCTGCCCTTCCTAAAAACTTAAACTCACCAAATGGTGTTTTGTTATCCAGACAGCCTAGTGTTAACCGCGGCGGGTACATGCCCGCCCCGGCGGGCACAAAGATGGACTACATGCAAGGGACGCCCGTGAGCGTCCACCTCCAGCCTTCCCTGTCCAGGCAGAGCAGTTACACGAGCAACGGCACCCTCCCTCGCACAGGCATAAAGAGGACACCCTCCCTAAAACCTGACGTGCCACCAAAACCTTCCTTTGTTCCCCAGACAACGTCAGTCAGACCACTGAACAAATACAGCTACTAGGACTGGTCTGGGCTAGGAACGAGCGTGGCGGCGGCCTGTGCAGGTTGTGAGATGCTGTTTGGTGTGGGAGACACGTAAGACAGAGACTTGCTTGTAATTAAAAAGAACAAAAAAAAAAAAAAAAAGTGGCCAAAGAAACTGTCTTTACTTCAGCAACATCTGTGTCTTGCCACCATGTAGCTATAGCAAGACTTGGTGCACTTGCTAGGAGCAAACTAACAAAAACAAAGGAAAGTGCTGGTCATTACATTTCTTTTGTTTGGAGCTAAGGAGACATGTAGCACAACGGGGTGGGGGCTACTTTACTGTTCTAAATAGCTGAAAAAAGTTCCTGGAAAGAAAAAAAAAAAAAAAAAAATCTGTGAGCAAATACTTGAAAAATGGGTTCCATTTTAGACTGCCGTTAAACGTGGTCCTTCCCATTAAATGTGAACATTTTAATATGTATGCATTCACCTTGCCTCTTGCACAAATGTCAGAAAATGGAAATGTCTCTATGAATATCTGGGCTAATAATCGATTTGCTGGAATTCAGTCTCTGGCCCAACTGTAGCATTATGGTTTTTCTTTTTTGTTTTTAATTCCTGTCCATGTGTGTGGCATGTTGTTGGTGCCACCGATCAAGCTGTGCGTGTGTGCGTGGATGTGCGTGTGTACTGTACACACTAGGATGTACTTAGGTTCCCATTGCATCTTTTATGCTATGGAATTGTTTACATTGAGCACGACTGAGCAACCAGGCAGCTCTTCCTCGGGCAGCGCGCGGCTCGGGAGCGGCGGGAGCCGCCGAAGGAGCGCGGGGACGGTCAACCCTTCCCGCCCCGGGCGCGCTGCTCTGGCCTCACAGCTCTGCATTTCACCCCTTGGGCTGCCGTGGGGGGGTTTGCTGCCCCCCCATCCACTACCCGGCCACTGTGAACTCGAGCCCTGCACTTCTCCTCGAGGGCAGCTAATAATCAGCAATTTGCTTGGCAGCGGCCTGTGTCACGCACCGGGCTGCGGCTTKGTGGCGTTTCGTGATGCCCTGCACTCTGATAGACTCTTGTCAGTAGAAAGGAAGAACCAGTAATTGGCCTGGCAGAAGCAGCCTGTGAAAACTCAACAGTAGTGCAATCAATTTGTTTTTGTTGTGTAATGTAAGAGGTTTTTTTTTTTTTTTTTCCCGAAGTCATGCAGGTAATGACAATATTCTGTAAATATTATGTGTGAGTTTACCTGAATCTGTGCATTTTGTGCCTTATCCATGCAAATGATAAAAGTACTAAAAAAAAAAACAAAAAAAAACCTGTCAAGTGTTCTCACTATAGCACATATTTCCTGAGTGCCAGTGTAAAAAAAAAAAAAACCTCTCAACAGCGCCCAAAAAAAAAAAAGAGAGATGAAAGGCAAGAATAATTAACGATAACTAAAGGCAGCCTACAATCCAAGAAGACAGCAGCATTAAATCACCTTGCCATGATAAACATTCCACCCCAGCTCTCCGAAGGATCAAACAGTTATAATGCGAAATCAAATGAGGTTTCTAGGGTAATGGAACACCTGCTGAAGTTGTGTAAGCCATTTAGTAGGTTTTACAGTATCCACTTGCAGCTGATGTTCAACACAGATGGCTATTTTAGCTTGCAAACACAGACTACCACATTGTTTATTGAACATAACTCTAGAAATAACCGTGGCAGAGGCGTAGGCATGAATTAGCGGGACAAATAACTGTGATGGGTTTCAGAGCCGAAGGAGACTTATATGATCTGTTTGAAGGGGAGAAAAGGTTAGTCACTGAAAACTGGATCTCTGTTACAGAACAAAGAATAAAGGATAGAAGTAGTCATTTTTTATGGTAAGGCTGTAAGGGACATTTATTTCCTGAGACCTCTGGATCCAAAAATCAATGATCTCTCTTCCTAAACACTTCTGTCTTGCAACTAAAAACACTACAAGATTAATATCTATTAAAAATGTACTCAGTTGTCAAAAGACAAAAACTGATCCGAATTCACTTTACAAATATTAATTCAGACTTGTGTGAAAACAAAAGATAAATGTATGTGAACCCTGATAACCTCCTGTAACATTGTGCTGCCTTGTAGATGGTAATGTGAGTTCTCTCAGTATTTATGTTGAAATTTCTAACATTCAACCTAGTCTTTATTCTGTTAATTTAATAATAAAAGATGCTTTATCCATTTGTGCAAAGGTAAACGCAGATTGTATCTTTTTTAATGGTACGGCATAAAAAAGTAACCCTTAAATGAAGCTGCTCTATACTATAGAGTACTTTAACATGTATAGATATCTTGTAAACTTGTATTGTGGATGTGTAAATAATACGTTCTTTGGGTTTTTAACACCGCATGTAAAGTCAAAAATAAACTATTCCGATGTAGCACCCGTGTGGCTTCCTGGTTCCCGAGGCAGTGCCGGCTCCCRTTCAGGGTGAGGAGGGTGCAGGACCCTCCTGCATCAGCACGTGGGGGAGCAGAGAGTTTGTGGGGTTCACTGCAGCCCTGCATGGACATGCAGGGTCGTGGGAGCCCCAGTTAAATATAAAACACCAAAGGAACCAGCCTGGCTCCGGAGGAGCAAAGCGGAGCCCGCTGAGCCCGCAGGAAACCCACACCGTGGCTGGATCCCTCTTTCAGTGGGTTCCTCTGAAGCTTCTTTYACCAAAAATACTCATTTTGTGCAAATACAATCCTGTTCTTCTAAGAGTGAGTCAAAGAAACAAGAAATCACTCCTGGCAAAATTAATGGCAAACCTACAGATCATTCCTAAATACTTACTAATGCTTAGTAATTGAAATTCATGTCTCAGACAGATAAAACAGCCCAATAGAAATATACGTGCCATATATTCAGTGTGTGCCAATATCATACGTCATTTTAAAGTAATCAGGGTAATTTAGTATCACAAAGCAAATGTGAAGTATTCTTTTAATTAAAAGTTGATTTTTAGATAATGGAGTTTATGCTGTCAAGGTATTAATCACTTGAAATTACTGTGCGTGTTAATGCAATAGCACTTAGCTGTATTTTACTTAAATAAATAAAGTTCTTTTAGGAAGATAGACGCGAGGAAAGTACATGTCACAGTACTAAACAATAACCCAAACTCGTAATGTCCCAATGTGTACTTCCTAACGTGCATTCCTAATGCAGAAGCCAATATAAATTTCTTATTACTGATGTGATTTTCATTGGATGCACAGAAGGAATGCAGAGCCAAACATCCAGAGCTGCCATTTGCTGCAAACCTGTGCTGCTGCTCGCTGGAAAATTACCTGTAAGGTGGAGGTGCCAGTGCTGCATCCAGCGGTGCCCCTTCYGCCAAGGAGCTCCTGAGCCTCGACTGCCTCCATCCGCTCATCTAGACCTTAGAGGGTATGAAAAACCACAAGGAGTTATTTTAACTGCACACACACATACACAGCCGGGACACAAACAGAGGCCTGTTTTTGCTTAGAAATAGCTGTATTTATTCTATCCATAGCTGTATTTTTTCCTACCCATTTAGTCTATCCATCAAGCAAGCATTTTCCACCAGCAGCTTTTTTGGTCTACATTAAAGCAGCCGGCCCTGCCCTGGAGTCTGTCCTTGCTGGACACGTCTAACAGAGCCGGTGGCCAACACCACAGAGATCTGTGGAAGGCCATAGTCAACAGCAGTTGGAAGAACATAGGTGCAAGAAAAGCTCTTTTACATTATATATATATATATATATATATATATATATATACTTTATATACATATATATATATAAAGTAGTCTCGCCATCAACTAACAGAGTTAGGGAACACAGCAGCTCATGGCTAAAACTAGCTGTAGCTGCAGCTTTGAAACTACCTTGTTCCCAGTGATGCCAGTGCGGACATCAGCAGCGCCCTCTCGGACAGGACTTGCGACAAACGCTGAGGCTGGGCAAGACAGGGAAAAAGGCCATTTCAAGGAGTTTTCTCCTCAAATGCTGTGCTGAATGGTTGGCTCCATGTATCAAATAATTTCCCTGGAATGACAACTCACGGCTCCRGAGGCATCGTGTGAGTGGGGTCCAGATGCCCCACGTGCTGCCGGCTGTTGGGACAGGCCAGTCCCAGCTTGAGRCCTTGCCCGGGCTCCTCTGCCTCCCCTTGGCATCCGCAGGCACCCGGAGCTGCAGCGAGTCTGAAAGACGAAGAGCACAAAGGCAAGTTCAAAAAGAATGAACGAGAGAGAAAGAGAGAGAGAGAGAGAGAGGGAAGGAAGGAAGGAACGAGAGGGAAGAAGGAAGGAAGGAAGGAAGGAAGGAAGGAAGGAAGGAAGGAAGGAAGGAAGGAAGGAAGGAAGGAAGGAAGGAAGGAAGGAAGGAAG
>NW_020455655.1:3121826-3220341 GCF_003342845.1 Nothoprocta perdicaria
GGAAGGAAGGAAGGAAGGAAGGAAGGAAGGAAGGAAGGAAGGAAGGAAGGAAGGAAGGAAGGAAGGAAGGAAGGAAGGAAGGAAGGAAGGAAGGAGAAAAACCCCACAACCCTGCAGGCACATCGTGGTGAGATGATTGCAAGAAAAGCAATTTGTAAAGCTGAGAGAAGTTATCGCCGTGACTGTGCAGCCAGCACAAACTTGTGGCCTTTCAAATTGGGGTCCTAAAGCAATCAGAGTAGTTAGAAACATCAGGATGCCTCTGAGCTCGTGCCACCTTGCTAATGACTCACTCGGTGACCCCAGGAAGATTATGCAGGGCTTGCTCAGTGTAATAAGCACTCGGAAGACAGTGTTCCTATTTAGAGAGCTGTTATGTTTGTAAATTTTTCCATTTATGAAGGTTTTTTTTTTTTTTTTTCCTCCTCCCTCTGTGGTTATGAGCACTGGCAAGGGCATCCTGCAGGTAAATAAAAGTGAAAGAGAAATCCTTTTCCTTCTGGGAAAAGGTTACTACTTGCAGGAATGGGGAAGAGCTGGTTGGTATTTCCCCAGGTAGCTATTAATTTCATGGGATGGAAAAATGTTTTTTAAAAATTGATCAGGAGGAAAAAAAAGCCTCATAAAAGCAGCATCTGGACTTGAGGCAGGATGTGGGAGCTGTTGATATAAAAAGCAGCACCAAGAGACCCACCTACCAACACCGCATTTGTTGTTCAAATGTCACCTTTGCACAGTATGAAAGAGCAAGAAACCAAAGGGTTTGGGGGGGGGGAATAAAATAAAATAAATATTTAATTAGATTCAGCTTTGCTTAGTGAACTAGAGTTGTTTTGTATTTCTGTTGAAACATGCTAAAAAATGCCTGGTGTGGGGGCTGACTGGCCAGAGCAGCCACCGCCGCCTGCAAACATTTCTGTGGACACGTTGCGCTGGCCTTCCACACATCTGAAATTATAATCTGTCCTGAACTCTCCACTGAGGAGACGTTTCTACTCTGCCCAAAATGAAATTTATTGGAAGCTCTGATTTTATTAGTGCCTCCTGAATCCATCCGATGACCTGATTTATGCCCCGCTCGCTTGCTTTTTTTCCTACCGTCACCAGCAACTTTTCTGCGCTCTCCTCATTAAAATCCCAACTGGAGCCAAGTCTGTGTCCAGCGGCCAAGGCWGCTGACCCCGATGCAGATGCTGGCGGCTGCTGCGGCGTTTGATAGCATTTGAGACACCCTGGATGGGAGCGGGTGCTCCTTGCAGACAAGGAACACCCGCTCCCTGCCCTCCCACATCTGCCCTCCGCGGGAGGAGCTGCTCCAGCTCCAACTCCAAGGACAGGGAAGGAGAAAACCCACAGCACAGACCAGCTGGGAGAATGATGGGCCCTGCTATTGAAAAGGACAAACCAAGTTTCCCTTTCAAAGGACAAACTTGAATGATTAAAAAGAAAAAAGGAACCAACCCCCTGCATGTCGTAGCTGTGGTTGGCAAGACTTGGGCAGCACAGACAGTTTTTCCAGGGCTACGTCCCGCTGGCTTCAACAGAGAAGAGCAGAGGGCACCAGCTCCCCACAGAGGCTCTTTCTGCAGGGTCCCACCTCATGTGCGGCCACTTTCTGCAGCTTTTTCCAGGCACTGACCTTAAGCCTTGGCAGCCGAGGCGCGTGAGCTAAGGGCTGGGGCTGCACTCACAGTGATGCAAGGGAGCGCCGCTGAGGACAGGAAGGCGGCGGCTGCTGTTTCATTTGGGTCATTTAAGCGCAGGCTTCCTTCTCGCAGCTTTGATGGTTCAGAAGGTGCTTGAAAAATGACATTTTACTGCACGCGAGCAGCACAAGGGCTCCTCAATGGCTGCTGCAGTGGAGCTGCAGCGCTGGGTGAGAAGCCAGATTTTCTCCCGCAGAGGAACAAAACGGGAGCCGCGGCACCTCCGAACGCTCCCTGCGGCCGTGCAGAGAAGCRGGACACAGGAGTCCACAAGCGAGCCTGGAAAACCACCAGGAACCATCCGTGGGGACGTGTCAAATGCCACRGGTGCCTCCGCAAATCCCCGCAGCTGTTGGGCCCGGTTCATCCTTGCTCTCCACGCGCGGCAGCCGGGATGCCGGCGTCGTCCTGCCGAGCACGGACCTTGCCGGCGCCAGCCCGCACTCCCACGAGCTCCTACCTAGTGCCTTAGCATTGGGTTTGCAGCCTAATTAGAGGTTTTCAACCAGCAACCACAGGCCAGGAAGGCCCAGGTAGCCTAACTGAAGCATTTCCACACGAGCCAAAGTGGCAGAACACGTCCTCGGCTTGGGGGGCTATTTCCCCAGTTGGTTTGCTTTGCTGTTATTGCTGCTGTTTTAAAATTCTACATTATTATTAAGTCTGCAGGTATTTTCCCCCAAGAATATTGCAAAAGCTGACATTAAATGTACTAGCCTGAACTCAGTTTTCTTCTCATTTAATAAGTTTACGTCAGCCCATCAGGAATACATATTTTTAATTAACCCCAGAGGTTAAATAGACGTTTACTAAAATAATAATATTTTAAATGAATAATTTGTTTTGGTTTGTTTCAAGAAGACTCCATCTTACCCCAGTAATCAGTTCAGCTGCAAAGAGATCAATGGGGTCCTTCAATGCAGTGAGCAGAAAACGTGCATAAAAAAGGGAGGCAACAAACATGACAGACTGGAGAAGCCARCACAGTCTATTATATTGTTTTGACACTAAATCTATCTGCTAAAAATTCTTGAGAAAAGGTGACTACCCATATAATAACTTTGCCAAATGGAATAATTTGTTAGCAAGCCTCGAGCAGACTTCCTGGCATTTATCCATACCCACATATCTTCTTCTCTGTTATATCCTCATTACAGAAGAAACCCGAGTTTCAGTTCCGAACCCCAAAATAGTTTCATAAACCAACCTCGGCTGTGTCTCCTCACCCCATACATGCACAAAGCAGGCTACCACTTCCACACCTATAAAATTACATGTTGCACAGGTTGTTTCCCTGTAGCATTAAGGTCAATGCTCTGTTATTAAGGAGGTCSCAGGTCCCAGAGCTCCCTGTGTACAGGGCCAGGTCCAACGTTCCGGCTCCCTTTCCCACTCGGATTGGTCTCACATACCAATGACTGTTTGCTCTCCCCTGGAGTAGTCACTCTAGGCAGTTCACAGCAGGTTATGCTCAAGAGCAAACACTAAATTCAAGGTGATTTGATGTCAGCCACACTGAAGTACAAGGAGAACATTAAACCCTCTAGTTATCTCCTCTCTTTCGCTCTAATTAGAATGATAGTTTTAGGTCATTAAATATAGCTACCATCAAATTCCTATCAATCTCCTAAGCCAACCGTGCAGGCCAGCAAGGAAAGGGAGCGCATCTCCCAGCGGAGCGGCGCGTTCCCACCTGCATCCCAAGCAGCAGAGCTAACGTGCCAGCCAACCTCCTGCTGCAGAATCCCCTCCGCGGACCGAGACCCCCGGGGAGAAGTATCTCGCTTTATTCCCCTGATTTTGCTACAGAACAGAAATCACCCAGTGAATTACTTCTGGTCGGATTCAGTAGGGATTTAGCAGCAGCACTGGGGGCTCGTCACCGTGTCAGAGTTGTCCTCAGCGGCCCCGTTTTCCTCTTGTTAAGTAAACAAGAGCAGCACTCCGAAAAGTGCTCCAAGTACTTCTTCATATTAGGTGCCTGACTGAAAGAAGCATTTCAATTAGATTCATTAAGGAAGTTATTACTTGTTAATTGAATAGCAACAGACTGCTAAGGATCACTTATTGAGGTCTAATAAGAACGTAAGAGTGAATTCTACTCCTCATGTAATTCCATCAGCAGTAAACTAGTGCAATTAGCTCCTTACTAACAAACTTAAATTGTCAGGAATGTTGAGGCAGATAATTGGCACTTAGGAAGACACCTATAGGAAGTTAGTGCAGTGTCAATTAACATACTTACTTATTAAATGTCCGCTTAAACTGAGCAAATAATTCATACCAATGGGGTGTGGATTACCTGGCTAAATGCTATTTAATGCTTAAACTTTAATATCTGGGGGAAAAAGAAAGAAAAAGGCTTMCGATTGTTTAAGTTTCCTGGATATCACCTCAGTCCCAGGTGCACAAGCCGGGGATTATGTGCAGCACCCAGGAGTAAGGACCGTGGGTGCACGCTGAGCACCCGCGCGTGGGCGACCCGAGCAGATGGGGCTGGTTTATCCGGGCTGCCATCTGCTCCGTCCGCTCTCCCCTCTCCCTCACAGGTTCCTCAGTGACTGATTTTCAAGGACCTTTGTTCTCCTCCAGGTGGGCAAGGCATCCGAGGACAGGCTAAKCCCAACCCCTGCGCTTCCCTGCACTTGGCCCCTCAAGCCCCTTCCCGGATGATCCAAAGAAGGTTCACCACAAATCCCTAAGACTGGGAAGTCTCATTTTACAGAGGAAAACGTGCAGTTGACTTGCCCATAGGCCACGCAGAGAGATGAGGAGCTCTGGAATCACAGAAGTCCCCAGGAGCCGGAATACACGGATATACCACACAGGCTCCAGCCAGGAGCTGGAATACATGGATACACCACACAGGCTCTAGCCAGGATGCTGCTGCCAAGGGCAGCGCCTGCCATTTTAAGGGCATCTGTGCAAACCAATTTTAGAAATGTCTATTTTAAAACAGGGTGTGCCCCTCACTACACATACCTCGATCCATCGTGTGGAAATACTTCAGGCTCATCCATTAGGAAGAACTGACAGCAGATCCCCTGTCAGCTAGAGGGTGATTTTTTTCCAGCTATGCCAGCAAAAGCCCTTATGTCGGCACAGCTACACTATGAGCAAAAGCAGGGGGAAGTTTGTTTTTGCCAATACAGCTTCTTTTGTTCAATCAAATGATAAAAGCTCTATTTTTCATGCCTTTTTCCTAGTGTAAGCTCCTTCTCCCCTCAGAGCAACTGCACTGTCAGTACAACTAGACCCAGATAACAGGGCTGCAGAAACGGATCCTCAGGTGCTAGATGATGCCCGACACTGGCGGGAGACACTGGAGTAGCACTGAGGGTAGAAAGGAAACAAAGYGTGCAGGCTTCTAAGCACCGCKGATTGATTTTTCTTGTTTTAATTATGTTTAAACTGTTTTAGGTAGTCACGACCTTCGTCTTAAGCAGTATTTTGATATGGCGAAAGCACACAAAGTCACAGTGTACTTTACCTTGCCGTATATTCCCCTGCATATCCTGCTTGAGCAGGGGGCAGGGGTGGACTAGAGGATCTCTAGGGATCACTTCCAACCTTAACCATTCTGTGCCATTGTAGCTCAAAACCGAGGCTGGCTCCGTGGCCAAGAAAGACTTGGAAAACCTAGAAGTACAGGAAGKACTTTTCTGTTCTGCAGGAATGGAACGAAATGCATTTGGAGGAAAGGCAATCTCAAATAATAAATAATGCAGAAACTCCAAAATACCTTCCAAAGCTTCAGCCCCCTTTATAATTTCATGTTTGAGATGCTGTGCCATTCCTTTGGACGTCCTTTCCCTCTCCACTGCTGCTGATGGTCTGTCATCTTAGACACTTGAATAATTTCTCTCTTATAACATCTTCCTTGACTACTCCTCATGCATAGCAATGCTAATAATCTTGCAGCTTTCAGCAACATTTTTCTCCCTTTAAATGAATACCTGGCTTAATGCAGGCCTGTTCCACTGTTCGCCTCATCTACCACGTGTCTTTTCCACGACACGGGGTACCTGGGTACCCCCAATGTCTATTTACTGCTGCCCATTAGGAGGCGTTCACGGCAGAATGCAGCAAAATCAAACTAATTGATTAACTATATCATATAAATCATAGCCGAGCACAGGTGATACAGTCCAGAGTACCCTGCTATTACACCGAATATTACACAAATGAATACGTAAGCACAATCCCTCCCAAAGGAATTTATGCCATGATTAACTAGGGACCTTTTGCATGTGAAATGGACTTGATGTCTAGCAAATTATGCAGTGGGCAATACTATGTGCAGTCATGTAGAGGGACATATTTTATACTACCTGACCACCGCTGAGTTTTACAGCTCTTTCCTCAGAGAAGATGGATTCCGAGTCCATCATCTCAAAAATGTAATAATGTAAACATGGACAATAGATGGGTATTACGCTCATTTGTCAAGGGGAGCTACGCAATTCACCTCACGTCTTGAAGCAAGAGTGGACTAGAAAGGCAAGTGGGATCCAAAATTGAACTGCTAGTTCAGTCCTGTAACTGGACGGTGAACACACTAGTGCACTTCATGCTTCTAAGTTATTTTTAAGCACCTTCTCAGTCATCATTAAATGTTAAAAGGATCTTGTGTCTTTTGGAGAGGGTGCAGCTAAAGATCCTTGCTGTTTCCAAAGTTTCCTGAAATAGAAATCCTCACGTGTAACTTGCCCATATAGGATTTCAAATGCTTTTTATATAACTAATTCTGGTGGGAGCCTTGACCAAAATCATTCTGATGGCTTTGACRCAACTGCACAGTTGGTTGGGGAATTTACAGGCACTGCAAAGAGCTATCACGCCAATCCAAGCACCATCCCAAAAGCAACCAATGAAGAAAAGACCTCCAAAGCCATCAGCTTGGCCTCCTCCTGCCTATTTAAACATTCCTCCTGCTGCACTTCGTATTATCATCATAAAAATCTGCAGAATTTTTTCCCTGTTGTTATTTAAATACAGGCTTGGAACAAAGTTACATGCAGTGTTCTCAGAAACAGTCACATACTACTAAACACAAGCAGCAGATCRTAAATAAGAGCTTAGAATAAAGGTGAAACACGCAGACACCTTCAGAACATTGAACATGATTAAAGAAAATGTCCTCGTTCGCTCTTCCTTTGAATAGATGTTAACAAGTAAAGCATTTTACTTGTCTTTGTTTACTGGGGGAACATAAATACTGCATAAAYGCTGTTTTCCTGCCAACTAAGCATTGTCTACATGATGGCAGCTTGTTCTCTAACTGTGTTTATACTTTCAAAGAGCCGAAAGCTCAGTGACTGAGCAGGAACAGTTTGGGCTGCTATATGCATGTGAAATGTGTTTTTCATTAAATAACTATTTGAGAAAACTTGAAATGTCTCAGTCTTAGATTGCCCAAACTTCTGCAGCACAGTTCAAGAGGATGTAACCTCAAACAGATCCTTCACTGAACACTTTGAGGTGCTTAMGTCTAAAAAGCAGCTTCCTAAGGGACTCAGGCCCAGTTTCTCCAGGTAAGTAAAGACAGTGACAGACCCTCCCAGGAGAATCATGACTGCTAGAGCAGTTAAGAGCACCTGCTCTTAACTGCTAGAGCACCTAGGAGCTCYACAGAGACATACAGATAATTTGGTGAAATATCTTAAGCCAAAACCTGGAGATGCCCCGAAGACCATGCAGAGCAAGCGCTGAGCGACGTTGCAGCATCCTGCAGTACTCTGCTGTTCGGCGGGGAAAGGAAAAAGCCCTGTCCTAAGCCTCCCATCAGGCAAGCGCAGGGACTTTTGCCAATTCCACATGAGCTGATCTAAACTTAACTGTTTCAATCTGCTTATGATGGGCTCGTTCTGCCTCCAAAGCTACGAGTTGGCTGGAGACCCATTGCTCGGATCTGCAAATGAGAGGAAAGTGAAACAACCTCCACAGCCTCTGTGCACAGGCTCAGCCTGGTTGGGAAGGAAATGGCAGCAGATTTTCATGATACATCTTTCAGTCAGACCTAGGAAGTGCTCTGGGTGCCGCTGCCTTGCTCAAACACTCCACTTCTGATTGCCCATTTCATGTGGAAGCCAGTGATACACCTAAGAGTGCCTCCTCAAATCGGTTCTTACGAGCAGGGCTGCGCTCTACGGATTAGAGAGTGAAATATCAGCATCAGGCACCACCAGGCAGCGTGCAACATCTGGAAAAAAAGTTATGGAGCAATTTTCATGATTTTTATAGGAGAAGAGAAAACTGCAAATGGTAGAAGGTATAAAAGGGAACTCTGACAGATTGCATGTTGTCGGGGACTCTCTTTCCAGCTGTAGTAAACCTGATAATAAAAGACACCATCACCTCGGAGCTCAAACATCAGCAGAAAGAAGGCAGCCCCTGTGGAGAGCTGCCACGAGTGAGGGGCTTTCAAAACGGCAGCTCCCCACTGCCAGCAACCAGTCTAGATGCTATGGAGAAAGCCTGAAAAGACTTAAAGGATCAAGGGACTTAAAGCCCAACCTTGAGTGCGAGGGTCCTTTCTCTTTTTCTTCTTTGGGGGATGTTTTCCTTGTTTTGCACATGGAGAGAGCGCACTCTTCACCTCTGAGGCCGCCAGAGAATCTCTCTGATAAGCATCTATCCTTGGGAGAATAAAGTGCAAATGATTAGTGGGCAAGAACAAAGCAGACAAGAGGAATTCTAGCAACAAAATGTTCTTGACTGGGGAGGAAGGAAAAAAAAATAGAAATAAAAAGCCCATCGAGAGCTGCTAAACAGCAGCCCGTGTTATTTGCAAAGCCRCGGCTCAGAATAGCCACGGTGACAGCTGCAGCCTAATTGACAGGAGACTCGCCTAGCAGGTTGTCAGCCGCTGCGTGGCGTCCGTCCAGGCCACGTTGCTGCAGGCGCAGTGGTAGAAACACTGACAAACGTTTACTAAAAATAAATAAAAAATGATTCCAGGGCAAAGGGAAAACACGGCTCCGAGTGACTGCTCGCAAAATTGTGTTAGATCTCTAGGAAAGAGGGAAGCGAGCGGCAGGATGCGCGGGAATCCCCCCGGGGCCCGCGGGACGGACGTGGGCCGCCTGCCAAGGCTCTCCAGAGCTGTGTGTCTGTCGGGAGCATTGGCTCCGGGTGCGCTACGAGCGCCGGGGAGCTCTGCAAAAGCAACAAAAATAACCACCAGCTCAGCAAAGAGCCCAGCCGGGAGCGCCGGCAAAAGAAAAATGGTGTTTGATGTTCACAGGTGGGCCTGTCTGGTGGGAGGAAGGAGGYCAGGGGACACGTCTTCCACATCCTCCCTTCCCAAGAAGGAAACAGGAGCATCATTTGCTTGGCCAGAGCTGGGGAACGGCTCGGTGCGTGCATCCACGCCAGGCAACCTGCCAGTGCCCAGGACCCACGTCACGAATCTGCCAATGTGCCCCACTGTGGCCTAGGAGGCTTGAAAGGAGCTCTGGACTTGAGCTCCACATGAGCAATGCACCCAAGCAAGGCACGGAGCAYGGTCAGGAAATGTGAGCGCTAAAGGAGGGAGAGAAAGAAAAGAGAGAGTCACGGAGAGAGCAAGAGGGAGGGAGAAGCCATATGGATGAAAGCCTCTTAGGACTCTGAAGACTGGTCCCTTTGAAGGGGATCCAAGCCTGGTAAATCTGCTATTCTGACTGGGAGGGAAACAATCTCCGAGGGTACCTGACATTTTAAGCTGCGCTATTGCTGGGCACGTGTGCGCAGCGGGGCTGGGAGCCGCGGGAACGCTGCCCCTCCGGATTTACAGCTCTATTAAGGAGACAAGTAACAAAGCTGATGCCTGAAGAGAAACTTCCCACATCAAACGCGGGGAGGAGGGCAGAAACCAGCAGCTAACTGAGCAGTCCGGCTGCAGCGACGCTCCAGCTCTCCCTGTTGGCTTGGGCTTASTGTGCTCCACACTGCTCCCTCCAGCTCTGGTTAATAGTGAAGGGCATCAGCAGTTTAACAAAGTCAGAAAATTCTTTAAAAATACCTTGTTAAGTCCTATAAAAAGAAACTTTCTTGATTTGRTCACACCAATGTAGTTGTTTCCATCGCTGAAAACATCCAAAGAGGTTGTGAAATATTTGTAAACCACRTTTTGCAGAAATAACCAAGTGATTTTTGCCTAACAAAAAAGTTCATAAGCCACACTGTTTCCCCACACTGCAAAACAAAGGCAAAATTCACAGAAGAATCATTAGCTCCTTTTTCCTTTACAGAAAAGAGACAACATTAGGGCTTTACGAGGCCCGAATCAAAACTCAGAGGGAACATTTCTCTACAGCAACATGCAGAAGTCTAGCACAATACTACCATGAAAGTTAATGGAGCGGTTGCTCAGCTAACAGCTCTCTGCAGTGCTCTGAATAACTCAGCACCAGCGAGTCCATTGGCAGCCCCATCAAGGGGGCAGGACTGAGCTGGAGGGCTCGGTGTGAGGGACGTCGCTGGAGCCAAGGGAGCTGCTCCAGCTGAGCAGGACACTGGCAGCAATGGGCTTGAGAAGGAGGGTTCCTTGTTGTCCTTCCAAAAGCCAGCCTGCTGATGACCATCTCCTATGGAAGCACAGGTCCCACCAGGCCCTTCTTCACTGTGTTAGTTCTGCAAGGCAGTCTCCATCATAAGTAATATGGAAAAACAAATAACAAATTCTGAGTAAGGATCACAGCACAGTTACCAAGCCAGGGAGATGAATTTCTCAAGAGGCCCTGGCTTGAGGGATGCATGTAAGAGTGTTCCCTCCACGCAATATCCAATTTACACGTGCAGACACATCAGAAAGCTTTCTAATAACTACAGCAGAGGGTGAGCCTATTTCCAAATTTTACAACCAAGTGTCTCTGGGTTGTGTKTGTTCTGAGAGCATCAACGTAAGAAACTGAAATCACTCAAAATTCTGCAACACATTCCCAGTCCCAGATCTGGCTTAAAGTATTAGTTACCCCTGTCTCCTATTAGCTGTAACAAAAACTCAGTGCCTGGACCTTGGAGAGCACAAAATCCTACTGAAGGTTAGACTTCTGCCTCATCAGACTCAGTATTTGATGAAGTGCAAGSTGCTGTGTGGTGAAAACGCTACACATGGAAAGACTTCTCTTGTATTGCCTATGAAGCAACCTCTGAAGCGCACGGTTGCGTCACGTTACTGCATGAATCCGTGCTTGCACTGGACACCAAGGTCTCATTTTTCCATACAGAGTCTTTCTTACCCCGTGTAAAAGACCCCTGACCAGACTGGGTGAAATATAAGAGCATGGGCCTCTTAGTGACTTTAATAGAAGCAGGACTGAGCTCTACAATAAGCTTCTATTTAAGGCAGGCATGCTCTTTTGTACAGTGTTTTTGTCACTTCACTAGACCTTAGAAAGCATTAACCTGCTCTGAATGCACACCACAACTCCTTAAATAGTGGCCTCTCACCCCAGGGGCTCAGGATGTTCACCTCTTGCATCCAGGGAGTTTGATCATCAGTTTGCATCCCAAAAATGCAGGTCAGGTTTGGACCACAGCATATGAGCACATAGAGGGAGTGAGGAGTTATTTTCTAGGKCACGTGAGTTAAATGCTCCATGCTGATAAGTAAAATGGCATGGTTACAGAATGCAAAGGAATTACTGCTTCTTTACAGCCAGCCCACTTCAGCAGAAATCTCTGCAGGAAATAATGTAGAATCACTTTCTTACTGAGCAAATCACTGAAAGCTCTTGCTCACTGACAGGCAGCAAGAGGCAACAGAGTAKAGGTGTATTAAAATGCAGCTACGGACTTTATAATAAAGATATTTTTGAGCTCTTGTATAGAACAAACTGAGTTAACCCATTCCCTCAGACAGCAAAATCAGAGTTTTTGAAAGGCTACTCAGCCGTTGCCTCTGTGTCATCCCAAGAAGCCCATCTAGACCCAACGTTCAAAATCAGGGCAAGAGCTGAGCACCTCAGAAGGTGCCACACCAAGCTAGGGTAGCAATCGGCCACCCTCACCTGCCCTCTACATGAGCTGCAACCAACCTGCCTTTGATTCACCAAGTGAAAATAAGTTTCACTTGGAAGTGAATAATAAAATAAGTCCTACCATGGGCTCGGCACTGTGGTTTGTAATTCAAGTAATTTGAGTTTCAATTGCATTTCAATGAAATTCAACAACCAAACCACTAAAGCCCTACCAAGACACAATCYCCTGTAGTCCAAGCGACTGCTGAGGGAAAGTAATGTGTGATTAGCTTAATTGTATGGGACATAAAAATTATTTCAGGCACCACTTGAAGGTACCTGCAGGAAGGGTAAGGCAGTGGCAGGGCAGAGCACGGCTATCACAGCTTACCCCGCTRTTGGAACAGTTACAGGGCTAAGGAAAAAGTGAATGAAACACATGGAGAACATGCATGGAAAATATCAAAGTGTGGCTTGGGCAGTTGTGAGGCTGTAAAAAGAAAGCTGCTACAGTGATATTTCTCCTAACCGGTACGGCTTAATCACAAACAGATTTAATCTGATAGAAAATATGTGCTGTTGTCAGAAAAATAAGCTTGGAACTTTGTGAGCAGACGGATGAGTCCTTGCAAATCCGTCTGGTGTTGCTTAATCGTTGCTGTCTCCCCACACCTGCTAGCTCTTGGAGTGCACAGMCTGGCTCAGGGATCCCGCATGACCTACCAGTCCACAGACGTCTGCCCACAGCRGAAGAGCTGCAATATCCTGGTCTCAGCAGCCCATGCCCTTTGCTTGGTCCTGTTTCCTTGGGCTTTCCTCTCCGTTGGTAGGAAGGGTTGGGCAGSAGGAGGAGGCTGGGTGGTAAACAAGCCAGCTTTACTGGGCTCCTGGAGGAGGAAACATATTGGAGCATGTCAGATCCCTCCGTTAACTAAGTTTAATTTTGCTTCAAACACTTACTTTTTTCTTGCTACCACAATAATATGATAAAGGATCACCATTCTAGCATACAAACAAATTCTATCTGTTTTAGATACAACAATAACTTATTACATGTAGTATGGTAATTCAGGCATAACTCTGTGAAAGTAATGACTACATTTCCTAGAAGGACCCCAAAGCTCCCCAAACTCTGTTATTATTTAGATGGTTTTCTCTGTATTTGTCAATTCACCTAAATCCTGTGTACAACTCAGCAAGCTTTAATCCCTCTGCATATTTCCAATTCAGCAATATCACCCTTTTAGCTATTGCATTTGCTCTTAATAGAATTTYTTCCTGTGGTTCATTTATATTCAAGAGACTATTCAGGTCACCCAGTGCAAATATTTTTGGATCACTGGCGATGTCATTGTCCAGATTCATATTCACTCTATTTCCCCCGTTCCCAGAATGAACTTAGTAGATATGAGATGCTGAGAAAAGCCCTTGTTCTCATTCATCTCATATTTAGCCGAAGAAGCAAAACAGAAAATAAATGAAATCTGATTTGCATGAAATTGTGCATTCTGCATCTCAGTGCTGAACAGGAGACTCGACAGGCTGGGAGTTCTGGCACGTCTGTTGTCTAGATTTAATTATTCTTCTTCTTGTCACTTGTTGGTTTCCATTGAAATGGGGGATGATGCAGGAAGTTTTCCACACCTTAGTATTTTACTGCTTCACGTGGTTGCTCCCCCTACCCCATTACCACCACTTCTAGCCCCAGCTCCTAGGCTTGTGTCCATCAAAACTTCCCATGCCTAAGGACTGAATCTGCAGGGCATCCCCGCAGGCTCCACAGCTGTGGGGCCGCCCCCGCTTCCCCTTTCCAGCTCCTGCTTCCAAGGGGKGATGCGGAGCCCCTCCGTGGTGGCCACGCTCCAAGTGCAGCCTCGCTCGGCCTCTCCCGGGCTCTGCTCCAGGGCCAGCCCCAGACCAGCCTCTCTCCAGCAAAAGCAGCAAAGCAACAGATCAGAGCCCCCAAAATACCGCTATTCCTAAAGCTCCTCCTGCAGCCAGTGCTTTGGGGGCATCCTGGCACCGGGCTCTTGAGCCYCTCCAAGCACAACCCGTGGCCGAGGCAGCATCGCCGGTAGCACCAGGTGATCCAGGAGGTGCCAAGCCCTGCAAATCAGGCCCTTGTTCCTCTCAGAAGAGACAAAGCAAATGAAAGGGGAGCTGGGAGCAAGGCCGACAGCCCATCCCCTCCAGACGTTATTTATGGAGGCAGCGGAGCCRCTCGCTGCCGAAGGGAAACTGCTGAGGTTTGGTCTGCGCTCCTTGCAGGCGGCACAAGAGCACGAGCCGTGGGACATGAGCTACGTTGAAACTGCTGTTGGGAGGAAAAAGAAAAAAGGCTAACTCTTCTCAAAGCTAGGAAAATAATAACAAAAAAAGAAAACTTCCCAAGCAGTTGTTTTCTTTCCAACTTTAAAGAGCAGCTGCAGCTGGGCTGGTGCCAAGCGTGCAGCCTTGTGCAGCAGCCACAGGCTGAACATCACAACAGCTCTGAGCACTAATGGTTTTAAGACCTGAGGAGTTGGAGCGTAGTCAATGATTCCCTTTCCAGCCCTTTAACCCTCAAGATGCTGTTGTATTTTCCGGGCCCCAGTTTGGGGATTACTTCATGGACTCAGGCGTGGGTGAGGATGACCTAGAGCCAGGAGGAGCAGGTTTAATCCCAGCACAGCCAGCTCAGCTCTTCATCTTGCAGAGGCAGATAACTTGAACACCATGCAGTTCATTGAGCAGGGGCTGCTCAGAGAGGGCATTAGAAATGGAGTGGATTGGCTTTGCAGTATTTCTCCGAGTGTAGCAATTTGCTTATAGCGGTCCAGGGATAAAACCTCCCCTTCCCTCTGCTGCTTTGTTAGATGCCAGATGAGACGGTGGCTGCCACTGCCATGTGGTGAATTTCTGTGACCCGTCAGGATGAAAACAGCTGTATAAAATGACACATAATCACAAATGCCTGCAGTCTCCAGATAAAGGCAGCGCACAGAATAATACAACTTGCTTAAATAATGTGATTGTGATCAAAAAAGCACCTTTTTTTTTTTTAACCTGACACCACCGTTCAGATGAACAAACTTTATTCAAAAGCAATCTGTTCTTTGTAGGTGAGTGGGTGTCTGTGTTTTTATTTTAAAAATATCTTCCTAAGCCTAAGTGTCCCAATTTCACAGCTGCTGGATTGCAAGTGGGGTTGCTGGTGCCATTTCACCCTGTGGTGGGTTGAAGTCCTCAAGGAGAGCAGCAGGYGAGGCCCCCCTTCAGACAGAGGTTTTAGCTGCAGGGACTTTTCAGAGCCACGACGATGAAGACACCCCAAACGAGGGCAGAATGACAGGGTGCTGTGCTGCCAGCAAAGCCTCTTCCACCCCAGCAGACTGGGTATAGTGATASCAAGTTTCATACATGTTTTCCTACTGCTGTCAGACAAGCAGGAATAGTTATTTCCTGTATCACTTCCTCTCTCCTCCCTAGATGGGGTGGAGGCCTCAGATTCTCTTTCCTGCTAGGGAGGTAGGAGAGAGGTAGGAAGAGAAGATCTACAGCGCTGGCAGAAGCAAAGAGCAAAACCAAGCAAAAACAGGGAAAACAAACAAACAAAGACATCCAGGCCAGGAGAGGAGGAAATAGCATAAATGTGCAGCAGCACCAGGCAGTTAAGTCAATCAGGAACTAGCAGTCACTGGAAGGGGAGTGGAAGTCTCTCTTACAAAGTTTAGTCCAGTTAACGCATGGGACGCAAGGCCCTAAAAGGAGAGGTCTTCCATAGGTGACACTGTGTGCAGAACTTGGTAATGAAGCCAGGAAGCACAGGGATCTGGAAAGACCGAGCAAAACAAAAGAGGCAGGCAAAAGAGATGCATTAGGAAGGTGATATTAYTCTGTAGAGCAACACAGAACTCCGGTGGGTCACAACCAGCCTCTGAATGCACCTTTAACTCCTATTTCCCATTTTTTTCCCAGTATGGTTGRATAATTGCCTGACTGTAGAATTACAGTCATCATTTTTATGTCTGTGATCTCCAATGCCAGCACAAGGGGTGCTTTTACGTGAAGCTGTGTCTCACCATAGGCTGCAAGACCAGAACAGGACCCCCGTCCCCTTCTGTATTTGAGATCAGTCTCTAAGAAAAGCACAGGAAACATCAGGAATTCCCAGGGATCGATGGGGTAAGATATTCCTACAGTTTCAGGCACATATATTTTATTCCTTCCCCAAGCCTTTCACACAGAGCCTGATTTATTAGCCTTAGTCAGCATTCTGTCTTGTAAGGCTGCCAGAAAAGCACAGTGGGATGAAACATCTGGTAAATTTGCTCAAATTCTATTATGAAATATCTTCAATTCAAGTTTCAATGAAAAGTAAACAAGTCATTGTCTCTAAGAAGTGATTCACTTTGCTGTCAGAAAACACTGGCAATCAGCAGTAGGCATTAGTCCTTTGCTAGTGCTGTCAAGGGACAACTGCTCCAACTGCAAACCACTCTGGGCTAGGCAGAAGCCCATGCAACTCAGGGCTGGTTCGATGAAATCCAGCTTGTTCACCMGTGGCTGCAGTGTTTGTCACTGTCTCAGTGCCGTGCAGTGACATTTGTTGACATTAAGAGTATCTGGGGGATGCCCAAGGACACACAGCAGACCTGCATCCCCTGCGAGGCAACATGCTGCAGGTGTTCCTAGCTGAGCTGGCACCAAATGAGCTAGGTCCAGGCCTGTGTGGAGTTTAGCCATGTAGGAGCCTGCTCAGAGCTCACATAGGGTTTCTAAAATAGCACATCATGGTGTCTCACAGACAGTCTTAAGTGAGGACTAATGCTAAGTGTGGTGATAAACAGGACTGTACGCAACAAGGGGAGGTACCTGCAACACCACGTTGCCTGTCTCCAAGCTGGTTCCAGGCTTGCACCAATCCATCAGCCCAAACTCCCACATGGCCCTTCCAGGTGAGGCAGCAGGCACCATTTCAGCCTCTAAATTGGAACAGCACCTATARAGAAGCTGCTTTTGGTTTCAGCAGCTGAATTCCAGGCCTCCTCAATCAGTTGGGTTGTTTTTGGGGAGAGGTGAATGTCCCCATCAAAGGCTTCTTTAGTAGTAGTTTTATTTCAGCAGAAAGGCATTTCGCTCTTACCATCAGCAGCTTTGATAAGTGGATGTGCTGTAGGAAAAGAATCTATTGGTGAGTCAAACTAGAGCTCTTTACTGTACTCATCCACAGGGGATATGTTTTAATTGGTAAGGAGCCCTTATAGAGCCATTTGACTTTCTCATATACCTGTGGGGCATGGTATATGTGAAAGAAATTTAGGTAAGAAAAGACAGATCAAAGAGACAGTGAACACATTATAGATCATCATTAGAGGGAATAGAGTGAACTAAGAATTAATCCATCTGTAAAGAAGTAATTACCTGCATTTAGGGCAGGTTATGCACTCGATAATGATATAGCAAAGGGTCTGCTTATCTGTGCAATCCACACAACATGCTGCCTGCAGTCAACAAACTCCCACATGCACTGGCACAAGCTGCTTGAAACTGGTTTTCCTTTTATGCCCATTCTAACGTTACACCATGCCAAGCTGCTGGAACGTGGCCACCGAATGAGGCAAATGGCTGCCATGCTCCTTGGCTTAAGGTGATCCCAGGACAACACAAGGCAATGGGAGCAAAACAAGACATGACAAAAAAGATAAAAACCAAAGTCATCAGGAGCGGCATCAGAGCTGCAGTATCTCTGGATGATAACTCAGAAGGGTTAGAAAGAGCAGGCAGTAAAAATACCTTCAAAAATGGAGAGCAGCATTCAGAATGGGAAGTCTTCTCAGGCCTGGCCTAGCCCTGAAGAAGTTGATGTTTTTCGCAGSTAACCTGGGCAAGAGAGGCTTGAGTGGGGAGCTGCAAAACAGAGATAGCAGCAGTGCCACAAACACAAAACATCTGAGAGATTTTTTTGAAACACAGTCTGGAGAAGAGGCTTCTGGCAAAAGAGGGAGAGACTGGGCCAGTCTCACAGCAAGGCACCAGCCCTGGCTGGGAGCCAGTTGGTTCTGATGAGCAGAGGAAGCCGGGGAGCCCTGACGGAGCTGAGGGGAGAGGACAAGTCCTGCTGCAGGCAGGGTGCAGGATACAAACTGCCTCTGGCGTTTGTTAGAGCCTCCTGGATCTGCTGGCATTCTGCTCCCYGCTTCTGGAAGCAGAAAGGAGCAAGAAACTCAGAGCAGGAGCTAAAAAACAGCTGCCAGGGTGAGCTCTGCACCAGGCCGGGGCGCAGCGGGAGAGCCGGCCGGCACACTCCGGCCCGCACGCCAGCAGCCGCGCTCCTGGCTTTAGCTACGATCCTCTATAAAACTAAATATGTTGTGTCTGCTGCTTCTTACCTCCATGCAGTACTTAAAAGAAAAAAAATGCATATAATATTTATATTATACATATCTCGTTATACATTATATATATATATAAAAATATATATATCTTCTGGTCACCACATGTGGAGGAGGGATGGCTCTGCATGACCAGACATTACCCCCCTACAAAAGCATCACATAGATCAAGYGCATTTTTGAAGTGTTAAAATTAAACAAAGGATATTTCCATATTCAAGGTAACATATTTCCTCTTTGCCGAGCAAAGCCAAGAGAACAGACCGGGTCCATCACCTGCTTCCCACTTCTGCGGCAGCAAAGAGGAGCTGTAATCTCACAGCCCCGGGCAACCTGCAGGAGCCTCTCTTTACCCCATCCCTTTTCCTCACATTTCTGCGCTGTTAGGTAGAAGAAATGATGAGGTCGATCAGCAGAGAGAAGTAGGAGATGTCAGAGACCTCTCTCGCAAGCCCCTGTAGCTCACACAGCTTTAGCAATCAGCAGAAATCGAGCCCCTTGTCTGGCCCCGAGCTCAGAGCTTGGGAAACAGCAGCAGGGAGAAGGGGACGGATGCGGAATGGGGCAGGGAGAACAGCAGGGCGGCCGGGGGCAGTGYCGCGGGGCCGAACAGCTTCTCCGTGGCTCCACGGAGGCAGGAGCTCGCCCCGTGTCGCCTCAGCTGCCGGGGTGGCTTTCTGCTTCCAGGGGCTGGGGCTCTTGCAGGCTCTGTTGTGGGTTTTCTTTCTTTCTCTCATCAGCTGCCATCTCAACAGAGCCTTGTTTTCCATGACTTCCAGTATAACGGCATCTTATTCTAATCAACAAAGATAATGCTGAACAATCAAAGAACGTTCATGGAGGAGAGAGGAGAAAAGCCCTTTTCCCCTGAGGGCGCTACAGAAGGGCAGCCGTGAGCCCAGCCAGGCGGKTTGCCCGGACCCTCCTTGCCCAGGCCCTGGGACTCACTCTGCGCCTGAGAGCCGGGTCCCCACGTGGGCCGGGTCCCCACATGGGTCATCAGCGCAGCCCCAGCCATGACCAAGTGGCCTCCCAGCCATCCCGCACCTGCCTCCGCTCTCCAGCTCCTCTCCGCTTCCCAGRGCTGCTGCTCTGAGCTTGCCCCAAGGCAGGATTGCTCAAGATGGTTTGAGGCAAGATGGGCAACAGAAAGGGGCAGTCCTGTTTATTCTCCCCTGTTCCCCTGAGCTAGCACTGCCTTTCCCTCCTCTTCTCCTTCCCCCTCCTTTCCTTCGGCCTTAGAAGCAGCAAGACTTGAGCAAGGGAAAAAAAAAAAATCTTTTAAGATGCTTTAGGGATATGATCAATATAAATTAATGGATTTTCCCCCCCAGGGAAGCACAGGCTCCACACTTCCTTCTGTCTTTTCTTGCAGCCCCAGGCCTTTTGTTCTCTGGCAAAAGCTCCCCATTGAAGTGTATGGCATTTTCTGGGCACTATATCTTCAGTATATTCTTTGCAGCAGTGTAATTTTTTTGATAGTCACTTGAATAATCAGCAGTCAGTGCTAAAATACAGCATTGTACATTGACACCCCTAACCCCGGGGAAGCAGCAGAAGATGAAGAGGAAAGCCTGCAGTTCTTACTGGCCTCATTCTTTTTTCCTTTGAGAACTAACTCTTTCTTTCCTGCACACAAGCACCCCACACAGTTAAAGCCAGACCTAGTTATCTATAGCCAGCTCTTGTTCCTGCTCTTAACAACACGCAGCCACAGGATGGGGACTGTTTAAGCTAGTAAGAAACTACCATGAGGCTTCTGAAGTTGTCCTGGGACGAGCTGTTTGCACAACAGCTCCCTGTGCACCTAAGCTGAGCACCTCTTTAGGAGGGAAGACACCCAAAAAGAGCTGGAGAGTATTTTCAGTTGCTTATCCTGGTTAATTCTCTAAAACAGACCATTAGGGTAATAAGAAGCTCTTAGGTCCTACACTCTCAGTGCTAGGATGTATTTTATAAATAATTTAACAAGGCAGCAGAAATGAAGGAAGGAGACACAGAGCCAAGTCCAAAGGAAGGAAAGACTGTGCTCTTATCACAGCTGAAACCATTTACTTTTGTTTCATGTAGTTGTATTTTTTTTTTTTTTTTACTATTCAGCTTTTTTAATGCTAATTCAAGTTTGCTGTTGCTTGCTGACAGCCAGCCATATGTGACCCCTGTTCCTTATAAACATTACACGCTGTGCAAGAAGATTATGTGGATGCAGACAATGGGAATTATTTTTTTTCCCTTCCTGTAAAACTAAATTCTGTGGGCTGGTACACGCAGCTTGCAGCTTCCTCTGCCTTTACAGCAGAACCTGCTCTGAACTTACAGCGTCCAAGGCTGGGATGGGAAGGGTTTTTCAGCCAGGAGAGCGCCTTAGTGGAGGCTCCTTCTGCCACCCTGTAATTTCAGGCTGCTGTTCCATCCTACAGTGCTCTTGTCCTCTTCCAAGAGCACAGCTGCTGCCACCAAAAGTGGATCTGAAAAGCAGAGGAGGTRGGGATCTCACCCGAGACCATGCTGTGGCTTTCATTGGGCTTGTGGGGAAATGATCAAACCCCTTTACTCCTGCCCAGCTGGTGAGCAGGGAGGATTTTGAAGTCCTTGAACTACCCTTAATTAGCTGCATTGCTAGTAAGTGTGTGTTGGACCTCTGTGACAGCTGCCAAGAGAATAAAGTCACAGAAAAAGGATAATTTTTGACTCAGGAATTTCCAGCTTGGCTATTTGGGCATGGAGGTGAAGGAAAGTCGTGGCTCTGCAAGCGCCCATGGGCGCCATGAGGCCAAAGGGCCTCATCAGAGGCATCAGCTGGCATCATCTCACCAGTGCAGAGGAACAGGGTGCTCAGCACATCAGGTAAACGCTGCACTGCAAGTGGAAGCTGGGCCAGAAATCACAGGCATAAGGCTTTGATTAAAACACATTGGAGAAACAAGGGCAAATGAGACTCTGTCTTACCCCGTCATCACTAGGTGCTCTCTCAAACACCAAGCAGAACGTCTGCATAAGAGATGGACAGGGAAGAAGCCGCTTTGGAGAAACACAACTCTAAAGGCAAAGTAGGGTCTGGCCATACTTGGGAATTTGGGAGAGTGACTCGGATAACTGCACCGATCCCATTCCCTTGGCAGTTCCCAGGAACAAGCCCTGCGAGGCCCTCGGTGCAGCAGTGCCTGTAAACACAAGGCTGAGGTTTAGCTCGAAAGGAGAGCAGCAAGTGCCACCAAGGATCTACTGCCTGTTGAATCACTGCCAGCCCTTCCGAAGGTCTCCCCTTCAGATATACCCCGCAAAGAGCAATCCTTCACTGCTTCCTCTCCCAGGCTTGTTCCTCGGCCTTGGAAAGAAAAAAACGGAACAAAGTATTTTGTGATTCAGCAGATTAAGTTTTCAAAGAATGAAGGCGCTCCAGGGCAGTCAATCACTGGGAGAAGGGACACAGGAAAATAAAAGAATGACAATATAACTGAAAGGTATGAAAAAGGCAGGCGTTTGAGACAAGAGGTAGACAAGAAAGCACAGGAACAAAGCTGAAAGAATAAAATTTGGCTAGGAAAGGCTGAAAGGAGGAGTGAAACAAGATTCTCAAGTAATAAAGACAAATAAGATTTTTTTTTCCAATACTATAAGAAGCAAAATGTCAGCAGGGCATCTAAGAATGTGCCAGGGTTATTTAGTAACAGAAAACCAAAATGAAATCCTTACCAAGAGCTCATAAGAAAGGAAGGAGGGCTGAGGCGGGGGAGAGAATTACCTTTTCCATGAGAGGGTTTCGGAAAGAAAGAAGTCCAGGTCACAAGTGAGAAGGAGCAGAGAAATTACAACTGTGCGTAGCAGAGCACAGTCTCCCACACAGAGTCACAGATGAGGCAGGGAGGTCTCCTGAAGCTGAATCTTAAGTATATGTGAGAAACCAGGAAAAGAAAAACCAGTTCCCATTGCATTAATCCACAGCACTCACTTGCTCTATGTATGGCAGATGCCTGTATAAGCTTTGGATACCATGAGAGCAGAGATCATCCTCAGGAAATCGGCCCCACATTGTTGTAGTCTTGCTGACACTTCTCAAACTTCATCATTCAGAGGGGCATTTCCAGGTGGCCCAGGTTTACCTCGAGTGAAATCCAGTCAACAAAGAAGTAAACAACTACCTGACTTGTGCTGAGAGCATACACCAGAGGCACGATGAGCAGAGCAAGCTGCACACAGAAAACTGGGAGGAACAGAGTGAAAAAGGGAACATTTCTGAGGTGGGAAAGGCTTCAGGGCAAAGACCACTGGCACTTCATAATCAAGCTCTACCTGCTGATCTCACAGCTCTATTTATTTAGGTATATATATAAGTTATTATTGCTTAATAATACCAGCAAAGAACAGGATGTTCACACAGTAATAAGCGCATGACAAGAAAAGGGCTTAGGAGACCAAGGAACTGGGAGCTCATGGCAGCTGTGCGTGAAGCACATCTGGCTGCTCATCCCGAGCACAGATACTGCCAAGGGGCTGCCCCAGTGCTGGGCCACCTCGTGCCACCTCTGGCTACCTGACCACCAACTAGCAGCAAGGAATCTCCCTTGCTGATTGAGCAGCATGACAAGAAGTTCAACCACCCAAACACCCCCATTATCTGCTCGCTTTGTATTAAATCTTATTCCACATAAAGCTTTTGAAAACAAAATGTATGGCCATAGTGTTAGAATCAATATCTTGTAGCAGCTGGGGAACCATTGAAGAAATGCTAAATACTGCCAAATGCTGATGCTTTCCCCTTCAGTTGTTTTTGCTCAACTTGGAGCTTTTTTCCTCAGCCATCTCTCCATGATCGCTATTAGAACACAAGGTGACCTTTCCATGGTTAATTACCCGAACAAAATACACAGAACATTAATACCAAAAATGCCCCTTGTGCATTCTACCGCACTCGCAGATGTTTAAATAATCCAACCTAATCTCTTCTTTCTAAGGTTAGGGTGAATCAGGTCCGGAATACATGAAGAAAGTAAACAAGAGAAATGAGGAAGGGAAACACATGTTGACAAATACAAACAAAGGGATGGGGTCAACATTATTGCTGCAGCCTGTTCCCACCAGAGTCCAGTGCTGTTCTGAAACAGCCACTGGATGATGGTGTTTGTCTTCACGCAGCAGCGTTCATGCAAGCATCTCAAAGCACCACGTGGGGACAGCACACTGTGGCAACCCAAAACTACTAATACACCCATTTTATGGAAGAGTAAACTGGTTTATATGGGTGTATTTTTCTAGGGTCATTGCAAGAAACCAGCAAGGACACCAGGAGCTCAGCAAGACTGTCCTTCCTTGCAGGGCACCCATTGCTCGCAGCATTCACGCCGAGCCCTGCAAACTGTCCACAAGTCTTTAAGTAGAGGCCAGAGAAAGCTCTAGTGTGAAAGCACCTCCCAGAGGCTGGAAGCATSACAGGCCCAAGCACTCTCTGGAGAAGCCAAACTGTGACAAAGAAACTGCTAAAATCTGTCTCTATATGATGAGGCACTTAAGCAGTTCAGCCAATTAGGCTGCTTGATTGGCTGGCACCACCAGCACTATCATTTTGCACGCGGGGTGCCGCACGCACGAGTGGAGCTGGCGTCTGAACGTTTCGCCTTTTGTCAACCCTTTTATGCTCCTACRTGGCATGAGCAAGTTAATATTAATTTCACTAGCATTTCGACTACAAATGCTTTGGGCAGCTAATAAATTAAATCACTATTTATTTAGTTACTGCTTGCTTATTTAAGAGCGTCGTAACAAACATATGTAGCGACCCGGACAAGTTTCCTTCTGAATTACAGAATTTCTCATCTGTGGTTTAGATATCAAGATAGACCAGCTCGGCTTCAGTGGAGGGCTTGGCGCCCTCCAGCCTGGCGCCCACATGGACACAGAGGCGACTGAGATCATTCAAATGCAAATACCCCCAGGGGGCCATATACAGTCAGAGAGGAACAATTGGGAAATAAAGGGGACGGACATCGGGGAGAAAAATGCCCCTTAAGCAAAGGGTTTACTAGGCTCTAGGGAGACTGCTCTGCCTAGTTGCTTTCTTGCACAGACAGGCCACACAAATGGTGTGAATCAGTTTGCAGGTCCCTACTGGGCAAGATCCCCTGAAACATTTCTAAACCTGCCCCGTACACAGCATGGAAGAAGGAAGAAACTGTAATTATCCATGTAATTTCTCTTGTCTTTCACTAAGATAACACTAAGCAGTTATACAACACCCTTTACTAAGGAACAACACTTGCAGATATAGGCAGTCATCATCTCTCTTCTGCAGATGACGAGAGGTATGGCAAGGATAGACTGAAATTAGCAATTACTCCTATTTCTTATGCCAAATTCAAAATAATTAAAGTCCTTTAATTGCTGATACAGATGAACAGGTCTGCATTTATTTAAATCTCAGTGATTTCCTAGGGGAATGTAATTTGCCTTTTGGACCCAAATTCCTAGAGGAGTTCCTGGGTACTCTTCTCTGCAGAGAGGTGCTCATGGACCTCCTCTCCTGCTCTGCAGTGACCAGCTAAAGTACAGCTGGATACAGCTGGAAGCAAGTCCACAYGAGTCTGATCAGTGCCTACGTGTGAGCACATGTTCCTGCTACTCACGGCTTGGTAACTAGACCAATCACAGTTTCCCTACCTGATGGAAATAACAGCCTTGAAACAGTCAGTTATTCCACGAGGACATAATGACAGACCTTGACATATTCACTGGAGTGATGCAGGTCCTGAAGGTGATGGTAAATCCCTTCAGATTATCTACAGAGATTTACACATAATTAGCCTGGATTCACCTCCATGTCACTCCATCTCATTGTTTAAATGGTGTCGGGTTCAGTGCARCTATCCCCTTGCAGCTGGAGCCAGGTAGAGCCCTTCACCAGGCAGCAAAACGTGGCATTTGGGGAGGATTGGCAGGCCAAAACCCTCAGTGGCGCTGGGATGTCAACAGCCCTGTGCTCGGATCTCATGTTCTTTGAAAGGTCAAGACACAGCAGACCTGCAGAGRCAGCGGGATAGCCGGGAATCTGGCGCTCCCATCCCGCAGGGCAGGACCAAGGCACCTAGGGCACTYCTGACAGATGTTTGTCCARCCTGCTCAATGCTGCTCCACGCCAGACGAGGGCTCGTTCCACTTCATCCCAATCCCCAAGACAAGCGAGAAACCAGGCATGTTTCTGCATATACYGAAATGTCACAGAAATTAAAAACGAGATGGATTTTCATATCAGACAGTTGAAGGCTAATTGCAACAGTGCTTTCCAGCAAACCAGTTATTGGAGGCTAATTTTCTGTTATGAAACAGAAACCAGGGTTAATGAGGCTAATTGTGTTTACCAGTGTTTCAAACAAAAAGGAAGCCAGCTCAATTTTGAGGCAAGTTCTTTGTCAGGAACAAATTGAGGAAAATTGCTACAGTTGTATCAGCATTTCCCAAAATTGCTTAGTATCATGCTTGGGAAACTAACACTGTCGAACACAAGCTAGTGGTACAGAAAATAAAGCTTATTAGACAGTAACTGTATCAAGTTTCAAACGCACGGCGCTGTGACTGACAGCAATAGTGGGGCTGTTGAAAGCCTTGCAACAGGGAGTGATTAATAAAGCGACTGACCCTCCATCTAGCTCTACTAGGGTACTACAAGGAGAAAAAATTAAGAAATCAAGGTATGTAGCAATGTCCATCAGGCAAACAAAAGCTTCAAGTTCCATGTCTCAGCTGTGACTGATTAATTAACTGCACAAGCCGGACTAGTCAAAACCAAATGCATTACTGCAAGGCAAAATTCCCAAGCAATTTACATCCTCCAGGAAAGAAGAGAAAAGGAGGCTCTCCTAGTGCAAGCCAGTAATTCCAAGAACTCCTCAGAAGAGCTAAGTGCATTATTGATGCAAGGCATAAGTAGTTTGGTATAAAAGGACGTATCTGCAGCAGCACAAGCGGCTCCCTTGGAGAGGGATGTTCCTCGTCCCTCTCTGCCAGGCCAGGCGGCAACGCGCTGGTTTTGCGACGTAACCAACCAGAACGAAAACGCAGCCACATTCATTTGCACTCCAGACCGATGCCCCAATCGCGCTCGTGAGCGCTAGCGAGGAATACCAAGACTCTTTGCTGCAAAACCCGCAGGCACAGGGGCCAAGGTTCTTCCTTACGGCAGAATCTGCAAAAATCTTGCTGTGGAAAAAAAAAAAAAAAAAAAGATAAAACGCATTTTCCCTGCTCTGTGCACCTGAGGCAAAAGCTGCCTGGGATTCGCAGGAGGCCCTGGTCTGCAGCAGAGGGGAGCTTATGTGGCGACATGTACAGAAAATGCACATCCCCATGTGCAGCTGGCCAAACAGAGCTACTTGGGAGGACAGCGAGTAAGGAAAGGATAGTGTGCCAGACAGCAGCGACAGTAACCAGGAAAGCAGAAAGGGTCCTGTGGGGAAAAGTGTGGAGCTGAGGAAGGAAGGGAATTAATAACGCGGTAATACATCAGCAGAAGACAGGATAAAAAACAGATGGAAGAAAGGGAGAATCTGTAGATTAGACTGAAATACAGGGAGATACTGGCTAAAAAGGGCAGTGAAAATCTGCGTAATGTGAAGGTCTGTAAAGGTCACCACGTCTCGGTCCTACGTGTCCCAGCAGAAGGTCTGCGCTGGCAGAGGGGGCGAGGGAAGCGGGGCAGCCAGAAGCAGGGGGAATCACATCAGTACCGGGCTGGGGGCTGAGCTTAGCAGCCCAAGGCCCCTCTGATGCCTTCGTGTCTAAAGCTACAGCCAGCGGCTCTGCTGCGCCGGGAGCCCCGGCTCCCCGACAGAGCAGCGGTGTCTGCAGCCCTCCTGCTCCGCCAAGACATAGCCCTCAGCCCGTAAACCACTGCTCTGCTGGCTGGCTGGGTCTGCAGCCCGACGTATGAACATCTCCCAGCCATCTTAATGGGATGTTAACCTCACAGGCTCGTTGTGACTATCCAAATGCTAATACTATATGAAACAAGTTGTTTAACACACAAACGCTGGGCTTAAAGCCACTCGCATTTGTACTGGAGAGCTGGATCTAGCTTTGATTTTGCATCCGAGACCTACATAAAACTCATCCAAACAAAACAAATACCTGAAATTCCAGTCAAGCTGTGGTCATCTCTGAAAGTTGCTTTTATTTTGGTTTAGACATTCAGGGAGAGGGCTTCGGCTACTCTATTTCCTCACTTACCCTCTCCAGACAAGAAAGTGTTTCTTCTGTTCACTTTTAGGGTTTCTCTTCCCTCTTCTCCCAGAGCCACTCTCCATACCACTTGGGTTTCCAAACCTTTTATTCATGTTTCTGGACCAGCCTCTCCTGTGTTTATTCCCCTTCTCTGCTCCATAGGGCTTTGATAAGACATGGAAGAAAGAGTCAAGTAGGAGGCCAACCAGAACTGTGAGAGGACCCAGATGCCCCTTTGCTCTTTCTTGCCATGGACTGCAACACCAAGGGTGTGAAGACAACCCATTCTGGGTAACCTAACCAACATCTCCCCCGACACAGATCCCTGGTAGCCCTGGGAAGCACTGGGATAGGCCACACTCTGCAGTCCCAGTCGAGCCCCCAGCGCAGACTTGGCCTTGAGTCAGGATTGCAGTGCTGGGCTCCCTCCCAGCAGCGCACACACATCCATCAAAACCCAGATCAAAAGACAAATGAAACTGTCTCCTCAGATAAAGCCCTTTTCAAAAAGTTATGGGGGAAGAGGGAAAGAGGGGGGGGAAGCGTGCAAGAGGATTTAAAGAAATATCTGTTGAAAGATAAAATAAGCAAGACATTGTGATGAAGAAAGTGAACAATGACACAGAATCCAGCACAGACGGAGCCAGTGAAAAAAAAACCCACATTACTAATTACAGTAAAGATCACATGTCTAAAATGTATAATTAGAATTCACACACACAAAAAGATAAAAGTGACCAGTGAATGCTGCCGTAATCAAAAATAATACAGCATTGTGTATATTTAAAAAAATTCTAACACTCTCCAAAAATAGACATAATGGGCCTCATTAATAGAGTTTTTATCCGAACTAAACAAGTTCCCTTTATCCACATCCTATTTTTTCTTAGCCTGCCAAAAGCAACCCTGAAGATAGGGCGTCGCGGCGGAGCCCCCCCGCCCCACACATCTGTGGGGGAAGGTTGGTGGCAGCCCAGACAAGGATCCCCAAAGAAACCCGCTCATATTTCACACCCTTCCCTTTGCTCCTCGGCTCGGGCCCGGCCCCAAATCCGTGTTTCCCTCCTGGTGCAGGCACAAGGGCTCGGACCGCGTCTCAGCTCCCCGCTGGGCTCACACACCTTGGCCTGGGAGGCAGATGTTCAGTCTGAATGGGACAATGCGCTGCAGCGGGAGACCCTCATCTGCTTGAGACTGCCTGGTTAGAGGAAATATTAACATTTCAATAACATCTAGAAGGCTTAACATATTTCCTTAAAATATCTTTTTTTTTCCTTTTTATTTCCTAAAAACAAACATGCAAAAAAAAAAAAAAACCCCAGTTTGCAACCAGGACACCAGGTCCTTCCTCTTGATTTCTTGGAAGTTTAATTATAACGTGATTATTACTTGCRTGCTGGTATCTCTGGGAGACACACAGGCAGAGCCAGCTGCTATTTTGAACTCGTAATTGGTTAGAGGGTCAGGTTTCCATGCAGGTCACAAGCGAGAGGGCTCCTACCACCCGGCACCCCAGGAAAGCCACCAGAAATTCAGCTGTGAAAGCAAGCAAACCCACTGAGGAGGGCAGGATCAGGCTGCAACCGAATTACCTTAACACCAGAGAATTACAATTTAGTATCTTATTTACTACTACTTCCAATTCTGAGTACATGCTAACAGCACTGTGTGCTTAATAAGAGAGTCTCAAGGGACTGCTAATATTGTACCATCCAGACTCCGCAGAGTGAAATTCCTCTGGAACGACCATCATCGAGCAACCTGGATTGCTTCTAGTCTCTCTGGACTATCAGTCTAGCAGAAATGGAGCGATCTGGAAACCTGTATCTGAGCAACCGCCAGCTCTTCCTGTTGTGCTACAAAGGACAATAAATATTGTTACGCTGCGCTAGATTCATCCTTATTATGTCTCCTAGGTACCATTTTATGCCACATGGAAAAACACTCATCGAGAAAAAGTACTGAAAAAGAAGGTGACAGACAAAACACCCAGGCTATGGTTCTTGATTCAACTTCATTCCATTCAGCACTTTCTTTTTTAACCTAAGCAGCCAAATATTTTCAGGATTCAGATGCCAGGAAAAGAGAGATGTTAGGGCTCAGCATTTCTGAAAATTTTAATTAAGTACCTAAATAAGAACCCAGTTTGGGTTCTATAGGTTTAACATGTGGGGCTTTTTGCTCAGAAGCAGCCTCCGTAGGTCCCGTTCTTCAAAGGGAATAATGATTTTAACCCTAAACTTTTATACCACTTTTATACATGTTTTCTTCACCTTCAAAAATCTCTGAGCCATCTACAGCAAAGAAGGGAGGAGGATAGAGGAAGATGAGCAGGGCATGAGGAAGGGCATGGCAGGCTGGAAGGGTCTTCCAATGCAAGGGGTTCCACAGAACGGAGGAGAAAACACCAGAAGTTGCATATAYGCTCCAAGAAATACCATTAAATCTAAATAGCTACTTATGAAGATAATGGGACTTAGGCTTTTCTGACTGAAGTCAACACCAGCTTCACCACTGACATCAGTGGGAGCAGGATGGGGGCCAATAAATTAGTGCAGACACTCSTGAGACCAGCATTCCCAGCAACTGCCTGCAGTGGTTTGGATGAGCAGACCTTGTTCTTCCCAGCAGCCTGCCCTGCAAAATCAAGGAGGCTACTTCACTGGGACAAGCAGGGGGGAAAACAGGCATTAGAGTCATTAAAATACCTGAAAACAGCAACAAAATCAGATCCACTGATTACATTCTTCAGGCTAGAATAAATATATTGCAGTTTTAAGTTCCCCTTTCAATTTTGTTTTGCCACCGTACTGAAGCATCTCCCCCTGTTTTCCTGAACTTACCCATASAGATGGGGTTCAAATTAGCATATGATCAGTCACCAAAGATGTTAAGTGCATTATTGAGATTAGTAGAGTATGAAATACTACGGAGGGAAAAATATTTCAAAAAAGAGATGTAAACTGACCTACTTTCACAGCCCGTTGTTCCGAATTATCAGGATTTCACTAACGATTGTATTCGTTTCATCTTGTCAGAATGACTTGCAGCTCAAGAAATGCATTGATCTGCAGGCGAGAATTAATCGTGGAACCCAGTGACTTCTGTCAAGGTAGTGCATGTAGTTAAAACTCTTTCTGTTGGTGTTTCCAAAATTAAAATTCAAAACCTAACAAAAGCACAACTCCCTAGAAATCTCAAAGCACCAACTAGAACTTAACAATTCCTTCTCATTTTGTATTCCACACTAAACCCAAGGTCAGTTAACAAAATATATTCTGTGAATAAAAGCATAATTATTGGTATAATTTGCAGTGCAAATGAAAGAAAATCATTACTGCTTAATTAACAGTACATATGTCAAGAATCCAGTAAGAAAAATAGACTGAGAAATAAAATAATAATAATTTTAAAATCTAGAAGCTTTTTTATCTTCTGCTCTGAACAGAAACCACAAGCGCTGTGTGTTGCCTAATTTCTTTAATAAATAATTCACTCCAAATTGTGGACATTTTCCACAGCAGACATTTAAATCTCARGAAGGCTTAGTGCACCAAATAAGAGGAGCTTCATTAATCATTCTCTGCTCCTTGAAGCTAATTTTTAACTATGGATTCTTGCTACAGAAAACATAGCTTTTACTCCAGAGTTCCACATAAAAACTTTTAATAACGTCTCCTCTAGGATGTCTGCAGTCCTTTATGTATTTTTCTTAAGAAAAGCCAAGTGCTTTTTAACAGAACATGCCTAAAAATTCGTTAAAACAGAGCGGGGCCCAACTGCAGTCACGTCAGAGGTTCTGCTGGACGTTGGGTGCTGCTGCACTGAGGCTCCCAGCTCCACAGCTCAAGTGCAGCAACAAATTCCTGTTTCAGCTCATTGTGGTTTCTGATTTGCTGGTGTTTGGGGAGACAGCAGAGAAGGCTGCTTGACCTGCAGGGTAGCAGCATCATTCTGGGCTCCCTCAACGTGTAGCAGCCCTTYGGTGGCTTGGTGGTGACCAAGGCTAAGAGCAGATACTGGGGTGCTGCTTGCAAAGTGACAACTGAAACCACTGGCTGCTTCCAAAGAACAGGAGAAGAYCAATGACATGAAGAACTAGTACAGAGGGACGTGGCCCTATAAGCCCTCAGCTGAAGCAATATGTTCTGCCAACAATTCAACCAAGGACAGAGTATTTGGACTAAAAATCACCAGGCTGCTCAACRCGCAGGACCTGTCCCAAAACTGACATACTTCAAAACTGAGTATTCTTTTCCAGGATGGAAACAGAGCTATGCTGCTGATTCCTCTGACAGCTTTTGAAAAAATAATATTCTTAATATCTTTTTCATTTCAAATAGCAGGCAGGTGGTTTATCTTTAAAGATACACAACTTTAAAATGAAGTTTCCCCCAGGCTCCCCAGCAAATAACAAAGTTCAGACGAAACCATTCTAATAAAAGCCACAGTGGGAGATATTACCATCACTAAGTTACGATGAAAGTCTATCAGTGAACAGGTGAAATCAAAGATAATTTATTCCTGTCAGTATACAAGTTAGTTAAGGCTTTTTTTTCCATTGCATGTCCTATGGGCTCCAAGAATCCTGAGTGTCCACGGTGCCTACCCCACGATTACCAACTCCTCCACATACAGGGACATTTGGGATGTTGCCCATGGCCTGCGGTACAGGTAATTATCTGTCTCTCTAACTCTGCCCTAGAAATACTCTGGAGTTTATACTCTTTTTAGGTTCTCCATTCAATGACTCTACAGGTAGCTTTTTAATAAACCAGGAACAATAGAAAACACAAGGCAACCACTGTTTTTTAAATAACCAAAGCACATGGAGAGGCTCCCACCCAGCCCTCCCCTCAGCGACGCGGCCGTCCCCAAAGCCGGGCAGAGGGCAGATTCGGAGACAGCTTATTACAAACTGGCCTCGTGAGCCAATATTCACTGGCTGAAACCACGGGGTGGCTCTGGATCRTTAAACCCTTGTCTAGAGGCGTGCGACGTGAAGAGGCCTGACACAGTATTAGGAATAATTAACTGCATTAGCATTCGCTACAGTGCCAGGCATTGTTCACCCCTCGCACGATGAACTTTGCATTTTGCCTTGATTAGCGGCCACACTCAAGGAAAACAAGTCTGAACACTGAAATCTGCAGACAATTTTCATGCTTGAGGAGAGAGCCCTGTCTTATTTTGCAGCACAAGCACTGTATTATCCTTCAGAGCCACAGAGGAAGATGTCAGCATCAGACATACTATATGTGACAATTTAAATGCATGCCCTAGGGCTTAAAGTAGCACAGCGCCAAAGTCGAGTGATACAAGCAATCACAGACAGGCTGACCTCAACTGCAAGGCTCAGAAAATAGGCTACATTTCCTAAATTCTGCGCTGGACAAGGCCTCTTTATAAGAGATCCTGGGAAGGAGCTCATTTTCTTTTTTTAAATTGCACAGTCTGCCAATAACTTCTCAGAAGCTCGAAGGTAAATAGAAAAATTTCTCCCCCAAATCTGTTGTTTCCCTCCTCCTGAAAACTCCTGTATTGTCTCACAGGTTCTTGCCTGGTTCCTGCTCTGACGTGGTACCTCACGAGAGGAAGCACCGGCGTCGCGCTCGGAGCAGAGCCAGCAGGGCCGGTGGCTCCCAGAGCCGCCTTCTCCAAGGGTGCTTGGGAAGGGGACGGTGCAGAAAGGTGAGGCCACCTAAGAGACTCGGCTGGGATGTTCAGGGAGCTCCGCAGGAGGCCGGGCTGCAATCACAGCGCTTGGCTGCATCAGAACGAGCGCCCTAATGAGCCGTCCGGTGCCGCTTCTGAGAGCGGAACTGCTTCAGCCAGGCCTGCAAYGCCTCTGTCACGGAAACGGCCCTAACATGGGTAGGGAATGGCCTCAGACCATCCTTGCAGCCCATCCTSCCCACATGGACGTTTTAACAGCCCCATCCCACCCGGAGGCAGCGCAGGGCTCTGCGCGTGCTCGCAGCCGCGCAGCTCTGCAAGGTGCTCCAGCTATTGGTGCACAGGAACCAGTGTGTGTCTTTTCCAGCACAGTTTTCCCAACTCGGCCAGCCAGCCACGCTGCACTGTGAGACACCTGTAAACAAAYCCCGCTCGTTTGGCTTTGCAGCTTGAAAAGCGCACAGATTAACCCTGCTCGGTGCTTGCCTCACGTCCGCACTTGCCTGCGYCTCACAAAGGGATCTGCAGCCACCCACGTTATCCGTCAGAGGCACCACATCACTCRTGACGCGCCAGCGAAGCTGCCGATAGCCAAAATCCATAGCCATTCCCTCACGGCTCCTGTGCTTCTGCTAACTGGGTATTTGTGGTGCTGGGGACAGGTTACAGTCTGGGGCCAGCAGAAGAAACCTYTGCACCATAAACCTCCTATTGCCAAACCTGTGTCCAGTGAATAATACTGGTAGCAGATGGCAGAAGGGCTCTCTGGTTCAGAAACAACAGCATAAACACCCAGAAGGTTCTGCACGTAGCTCAGGAGAAACCCATTTTCAACTCTTCTTTAAAGAGGTGTTAGAGAGCTCTGCAACTGGTCTGTGTGCTTTCCTGAGCCCTCGAGCTGGCTTTCCCGCACGTCCTCCTCTGCCTTCTGCCGGCTCCATCCACACAAGCCTCTGCCCTGGAATAACTTCTCCTTGGCTGCTTTGCAATGACAAATACGCATTACTGGGGGCTCAGACCTACAAGGTGCAGAGATATTATGAAGCCAAAGAGCTTGGCACCTTCTAGGCGAGAGACAATCCTGTTCTATTATTTTAAAGCACCCTTGCCAAGAGGCTTGGCCACTTCTTGGGGCATGTCTGTCAGCTATTCAGACAGGCTGCCTGCCTTGCATTCCTTTTGTTCTCTCCAGCCTTTGCCTATCATCTGTTTTCCATCTCATTCCTTTACCTCCCGTTCCTTAAAAAGTATTTGTAGGGCTGTAAAGAATCCATTGGTCTCCTGGTCTCTGCTGCTGGAAGCAGACTCGCTTTTGTTACTTGTTCCAGGGAGCTGGCCAGGAGCAGCCACTTGCAGAGAGGGTCAAGCCAAGAGCTGGGCTTTTGTGGGGTTTGTGTTTTTTTCCTAGAAAATCTGCAGCCTGCCTTGTTTTYGCAAGTGTGTCCATGGCCCTCGTGCTCCTGGCTGGTGCCAGTGTGCAGGCAACTGTCCCCAYGGTGCTGCCACTGCTGCAAACCACCGAGCTGGGCCCGACACTGCCCTTCCTGCCCCCAGTTCAGCTAAGAASTGAATTGATTTTAATTAAAATAGTGCAACTCCTGCCTGATGTCCCCAAATTCAGCCTAAGAATAGCATATTTAGATTTGCTTCACACTCATGCCGAACTGATTAAACCCAAATAAGCCACCTTCAAACCAGCACCAGTGCACAGGTGTAACTAAGCCAGCATGGTTTGTCCTTCCAAACAGGTACARTAACGAGGAGCAAACAAAAACATGCAGCGAGTGATAGCTCGGAGGGCGAAACACAACATTAATCTGTCACCCTCTGACCCGGCTCTGTATTGCCAATCTGTCCAACATCCTCACTGGGTGCAGCCAAAGAACATTCCTCGCCCCCTGCTCGCTGTCAATAGCCCTTCAAACCTTTTGCTGCCATGAAAGTCTCAACGTTTTCCTGCCCCTCCAGCACCAGCAGAGCTTCTTGGCTCTTCGTGAAAAACACAAATTAAAAATATCGACAAGCTTTTCACTGCTTTTAGGCACATACAAAAAGCAGCTTCATCTGCTTTTGCCCTTCTTTGCAAAGGGAATGCAATGCCTGTGGATTTTTAATTCCACCTTCATCTTCAAGGCATACTTGAAAAACTGAGAATCTGTTTTTATGTGGGTTTTATAAGAGCGATTTCAGAGCTTCTCAGAAGCAGCTTAACTGAATTTCTGCAGTCCTGCATGCGAACTGCTTGGGGATCCTTCTGCAAAAAGACGCTCTGCAAATGGACAATACTTATCATTGCCAGAACCCCCACACAAACAAAACGGATGGAAAAGAGGTCCCTGTAAATCAGGACGCTCTCCGCTTGTCAAGCCCACCAGCAGTGACCTTCTAGTGCAGCACCCCAGAACACCCAACCAGCACCCAACAGAGCCCCAGAAACTCATCCCGGGGGGACACAATTAGCTTGCAGCCTCTTCCTGCTAAGAAGTACCTTGGTTTTCCTTTTTTGGTTTGCTTTGTTTTATTAATTTATTTTTTTTAATTATGCCAGTGACCAAGACAGTCAAGAGCAAATGAGGAGGAGGCATCTTTAGATGCCTTGCAAGGAGAAGGCTTGCAGTGGAGCGTGCTCCTCCCCGGCCTGCTTGGCAGCACAGCCAAGGTCATGGGCCACCCCTGCCCCAGCTATGGGCTATTTCCACCTATTTCCACCAATCTCCCTAAGTTTCAAGCACCCTTAACTCTTGCATCCACACCCTATTTCTCTGGAAGCTTCTTTTCGTGTTTTTCCACCATTTCCCCCAATAAAAAGCATCGTTTATCAGCTCCAATGGCTGTCTCACACGCTGCCCCAGAGTCCCCAGCCCTGGAATAACTTCTGACGAGCCGTGATTTATCTGGCTGGTCAGAGGTTACTGTACACAGAAATGCAATTTCTTCCCTACACTCCCTCTATCCTTCTTTGGCAACTCCAGGTGTCATCAGCAATCTGCTGCATGCCATTTAATGGCCTTGCCTCCAGTATTTTATTCAACTAATGTCCCTTTTGCTGAACAACATCGCTTAGAAAGGACCAGAGTTCTTTCTCTATATATATTTAATTAGTGTAACTGCTGATTTATGCACTAAAGAGTTGAAAAGTCAGTCGCTATAGTTCTGTTTTGGCACTGAAATGTGTGTGTTGCCTCAACTTGACATTTGAAGAAAATGTCTTTTTATTCCTGACTGCATTCATGTCTGGAACGATGCTCCTCTCTGGAAATTAGTGTTTAAAATTACCCGTTTTCTCCTCAGTTCTCAATTTCAAGTTACATTAAATACCTTTACGGTCTTGCATTAGGTTTTTTGAATTCAGTGCCTTGATGACCCTCTTGAGCCTGGCAACTGACAAGCTCAAAGTCATCTTAATTCTGGGAAAATAAACAAATTTGCCTCTGATCCTCGTGCTGTTTTAAACAGACAGCAGAAAATTCTGAATGATGAAACAAGCCTTTACTCCCTTCCTTGCAGCAAGCCTGTTGCTAGGCTGCTTTGTCCAATCTCCTGTTTGATAACGAGCACACATTAGTCGCAGCCTCATTTCCTATCATGCATATATATGAAAATTCACTTGTCTTCTGCTTTTTTTTGACAATATCCTATGATGACCTACAATGAACCACTGAGATCATCAGACCCCTTGTCCACCTCTGCTTCCTGCTTGATAACCTGGATGGAGAGGAAGCCTTCAACACAGCTGAACCCCATCCTGAGTCACAGAAACCAAATTAAGCTTTCTTTCTTCTTAATTACTCATTTAGGATATTGTCAGTGATAAGGACAAATAACCATCTTTGGCTTTATTATATCTTTACTTGGTAACGGTCGTGCTGCTTATTTGGCTATAAAATTTTCAAAATATTCCTATCACCAATGCATAATTTCAAGGATGGGCAGAAATAAAGAGAATTAAGAGGACATAAGACCCAAAATACATTTCATTAAATAATTTTGATGAAAAGTTACCTGAGGATTTGCAGATTATGCAGGAGCAAGTTCGACCCACAAATACTGCTGCTCTATTAGTTATGGTCTAGCCTGGTGCTCCTCGAGTGAATGGGAATTTTTAGCTTCCTTCACTGAAGCTCAAGATACCTGAGAATGCAGCAATGATAAAAGATCAAAAAGACAATTTATGGTAAGAAAAGGCATTTACTCCAYAGGAATATGAAAAGCTCTTCCCATTTTTCTTACTAGGTGCTCTAAGATGCTCTAAAGCCTCCTTTATGACATTCAAGATTTACAGTATTCAAAAATTCTATGCACAGAGATGCCYTTTTTTACTACTTTTTTTTTTAAACAAACACAGAAGCCTTTTTYCCTCTATCTGAAATAAAACTGATGTTAGATTATTGTCTGAGGCAAATTTACATGCCAGCATTCATCAGACGGGGCCAGTAGGGCCACTCTTAGCTCATTTTAAAAGCGCTTCCAGCGAGGGTTGCCTAGCACTTGCACCAAGCCAGATGTACAATTATGGCTTCAGAAGGCTAATTTTTAAGCACTGGGGACTGAAAATATTGGCCTAACAACAAGTCAAGAACAATATTCCCTGTCATTTAAAGCTGTCTGAATGAGAATGAAGGTGGCACAAAGAAGCCAGGCAGGCAGTGATCACATTAAAGACCATGATCCTGTTAGAGGAGCACATGACAGCAGCAGCAGACACAGGCTCTGAGCACTGCAGAAACAACAAGAGACAATTTTAGCACTCTGTATTTCTTCTTAAAAGATTTAAACTCAAGCAAGTACTTCACAGGCGTACTTTAATCTGACATTCAATTTACAAATTATCTTCCAAGGCAACACACAGAATTCTCTCGAAGTCTCTCGAGGAAAAAAAATGAAATAAAAAAACACCACAGACATCAGCCCTTGTAGTATTAGGCTGAGCGAGAACATGAACAAAATAAATATTATGGAAAAGATTAAGCTTCGTAAAACCCAACATTAGCATTAACCATTTTAACCAGAGTACTAGTAATAAATATTTCAGCAATGCATTCAACAACGAATACACCATAAAAACACGGTTTTCTGCACCAAAACCCTTCTAGCAGCTCCATAAATCGTAGCCAAGGGCTCCTGCTGCCTGTTCACACTCCTGCCCTGGCTATCATGGTATCAAGGGGGATGCTTTAGCAGGTTATCTTCAGATTCACTATTATTATTAATCTTATTAAATATTAAAATTACGTAATAATAATATAATAATATTATTATTAAACTGTTCCCTTGCTGCTTTCTGCCCCTGTTCTTTCCCTCTGTTGTTTTTGGGCGTTCGCTGGAACCCGTGCGGCTCCGGCTGCCTGAGGAGCGGAGGGCAGATGCACACAACAAACCCCGCAAACCTCTCGCTCTGTTCACGGGCGCTAACTCCACATTACCATTAAGCACATGAAGCACCGGCTCATGTGACACGACTTCAACTGCAGCGTGTCACGTTAGGTCGGCCAAGGTCAACATGCAGCGGGACGTGACATGATCCAACCCGACGCGGGGTTGCTGCCTCCTGCGCTCGGCATCTCGGGCTGCGACACCGAAACAGAGCAAGGAGATACACAGAACAGATCACTGCACAACACCCCTGGGACAAAGGGTCATTATTTAACACCCTGCAAAATTTTGCCAGTATCCTTCTAAATCTGACTCCAAGCTACTATGATACGTTTTTTTTTTTCCTTTTCTTTTCACTTTTGGACTTTGTGAGTCAGACTGGAACTTGGACCTCACCACGGGAAGAACCTGAAATAATTCAGTGAACTTCACATTCCCTGATCGCTCTCCTAATATTTGCTGCTCTCTGGACTTGCGTGACCTCTCGCTTCATGAATAACGTGAGTGACAGCAGCGAAAGAAAAGTCCCGGGGGATTTTGATCGCTGGGAGTGATTGGGGTTTCTGGCCTGCAGACTGACGAGTCAGAAAAGAAATATTTAGCTGCTTTACAATACAGGTGAGAGAAAGATAAAACTTTAAAAGAACTGCTGAGATTTCCAGGGTCTTAGCTCCTTTCCGGACAGCGTGTGTCTCGCAAGGAGCCAGCTGAGCTCCCTCCTCACCTGCACCCTGACGGCAGCTCCCCAAGGTGACCTCGGCACATGAGCCACATGGATGCTCCGTTCAAGCTCCCCTGTTGCACACACATTCCTGGCAGGTTGTAGCCCCTGTGCCTACCTGCACAGGTGCATGGCATAGGATGTGCACAAAGGATCACAGCACTCARCTCTGCTGACACAAAAGTCGGCTGAACTCTCATAAAGACGGGAAATTCCCCTATAAGGTTAAACTCTTCTATTCAAATCAGGAGCATTAAACTCCCACAAATGAAAATAGAGTTATCTAGAGCCACTGAGAGCATCTAACATACGGCAAGCCAAAAAGTGGAGCGTCAAGAGCCCGTCTTGTCCCTGATGCACACGAGGAGGCCTCATCCTGAGAACAAAGCTGAGCTAATCGCAGCTGCCTTCACAGTGCTCTATTTTCTGTCCGCCTTTGTAAACATGAAGGTAATGTTTTTCTTTTTAGTATTCTGTGACAACAGAAAACACAAGCATTATTTTATTAACCTTTCAATGCAATTTGGTAGTTCTCTTTCCATTTCAGCTCAGGAGCTTTGATGTCTGACTGACATTGGATATACCTTAAGGGCTCAAAAAAAAAGCTCAATAGGCTTCATTGCCTCAGCATAAAATAAAGAACAGGGAGAGAAAATAAATAAATAAGTACATACACACATATTTCCTTCTTTTATGACTTTGAAAAGCCACAGCTGTATTTGGCTCTTCACTCCTTCCTGGGGGTAAAGATCATCTGTGGAGATGAGCATGGTAGACCGCTCCCATTGGAGGCAGAGAAGCTGGTATTTTTCTCCTAGTCAGCTGGCATAGCTGAAGAGCACCCCAAAAACCCAACCCAACCCCAGCTCCTGCACCTGCAGCTCTAGCACCAGCAGTGCTGCAGACCAGCTGCCCCAGCCCAGGCAGTGCTGACAGAGCACTGAGCTGCACCTGCCCCTGTTTACTCACCAGGATCCAGCAACAAATGGGGCTCTTGAGCCTTAATATGCCAAAACCTTGACCCAAAAATGCAACAACCAAACAAATACTATTCAGGCCAGAAAAAAAATAATCTTTGGAGTGAAACATAAGGCCCTATTCCTTATTCTGAGAAGCCTTCAGCAACACAAACCCAAATCTTAATCCTAAATCAAACCCTAATTATACCAAGACTGCAGGAAGTGGCCACACATCTAGACGCTGGCGACAGTAGCATCTTCTGGCAATAAACTGGAGTCTTGGCCCTTTCAATATCCAAATTCCTAATATTATAGAAGGAAAAGAAAAAAAAAACTGAATTCAGAAAAGTGATTAACCAGACAACAAAAATCAACATGAGCAATRGTCTCTACTAATATCACCTGTCTTTGGAATTATATAATCTGTGCATTGAAGGATAAACCGACTTCTACTATCCTTACTATAAATCTCAGCTCTTCTCCTATAAGCATTTGTCCCTACAGACATCAAACAGAAGCCAAATTCTAACTCCTCCCCAAAAAATCCAGTGCCAACCTCACTTTAAACATAGCTAGAGAGTCAGTTCCTCGTTAAAAGACAGCATAGGATTTTCATCAAAACAAAACCAGGTTTATTCAAAAGCCATACTTAAAATCAAAACTGCTTTCCTTTCTGATGCCTTTGGTTTATTGATAAAAATCTAAACAATCTAGAGAAAAAAAAAWKKTKRRGRAAACTGCATTGTCACCAGATTTTAGCAGAAAGAGGAGAATTCCTGAAGCTCACAACTGCAGACCACGAGGAGCCTGGGGACAGCGAGGTAGCCCAGGATGAACATCTCTTCCCCACATGCCTAGTGCAGGAATCTGCCACAACTTCATGACAGTCAGCCAGTTTCATGTGGCACCRCAGATTTAGACTTTGCCTAAAGGATGAGGTCGGTGAGCATCTGACCCCCATCACGCCTGCCTACAAAGTAGGGRATCAAACAGCATTATTTTGCAAGCCACAGATGCCCAGGAGGGAACACACTTCTCCCACTCCCCTCCTCACCTGCCCCGGGATCTAGAGACCACAACACACCAGGTCACCACCAGTGCCACCTACTCGCCTGGCTGCTCTCRCTGCCCAAAAGCTCCAGGTCACTGCAGAGACCATTAGTAGAAGAGCAAATTTAAGTTGCAGTCTAACAATGTGGTTCTAGAAACCATAATGCCCACCAGAAATGGAAAACCAAATACAGAAGCCTGGTGGCAAATTATCTTGTTCTAATGAACGAACTTAGAAAATAAACTTTGGATGGCTGAAAGGGCTCATTCTGTACAGAATCATGTGGCTTACGCTAGAGGCTGCTTCAGGCAGAATAATTAATGTGAAATTTTACATTTCAGCAAAAGCAGATCTACAGATACATAAAGTCAAATCTATCTCTTGTGCTTAAGATAAGCTACACATCAGCAGTACAAATCACTGTCAAGCTTGCTATGGATAAGAAAGGCCCCATAAGAAGACGATGAAGGAACCTTAAACAGGTGGCAGAGCACATGGTACAGTAGGTAGCACTATGACAGTGAATCAGTTTGTGTTTCACACAGCTTTTAATAAGGATGGCACTTGATAGGTAGTGTCACAGAGCCAGCCCTGGGCTGGCACAACAGAGATCTCCGTTCCAGCCCAGCAAGTCCCAACTCAGCCTGCGGTAAAGGCCAAGCTGACACGTGTCACTGCAGAAGGGGCAAATCCCCAGCATTTGGCCTGCAAATCAAGGTCACACCTTTTTCTTCAATGCACAGAACAGGTCAAAGAGGTTTGAACCATGGTGAGTGTGCACCAGACTATCGGATCGTACCGACCCCCCTTGCCTTCATCCACGACCAGCTTGCATTGCACTGCGAAGATTTTTACACTCAGACCCTGCCCTTATCAAAATAAATAAAGCCGAGTTCCACGTAGCTTGACCTGCTCTGCCAATTGTCAGCAAGCAAGCAGAAAGCAGAGCAGCAGGGTGCTACAGCGACTGCAGCTAACACTGCTGAACATCACCACTTCTTCAGCGYGTCTGGCTCCTCTCCCAAGCAAACGAGAGACAGTAACTGAGCTYGGTGGCAATGAAGAAAAACCTGCTCCTTTGTGGAGGTGGCTGATTCTGCTGCCAGGGTCATGGGAGACCCAGTATTAGGGAGGTCTTTGATTTAGGCTAAAGGCAAATCTCTCCAGAGARCAGGTAAATTTCCATGTACTACATACGCAGCCAAAAGATAAAGGATAGCACAAATTTCTAGCAAAAAATGATAGGGAAGAAGTGAGCATTTACATTTCAGTCCCACAATATTCACTGCAAGTCTTTTCTCTCCTGAAATAAACCTGGCAAAGCAGCTCAACCTTTTTTCTTTTCTTTTCTGAGTGCCCCTGCCAGATCTAAGCAGACCACGATTTTTAAAGGGCACACTGAACTTCCAGAAACACTTTAGGAAAAACGTGGACTACAAAATACCCTTCAGAAGAAAACACRGAGCTACAGCAGTAAGGGAAACCCAAGTGCAAAAGGAAGATGATCTAGCACAGAAGAGCTGCAGGGGAGCAGCCCAAAGGCCAGAAGCACCAGCTGGCCCAGGGGGATTGTATTGCCCCCGCTGTTAATTGGGCTGGCCAGTATCAGTGCAGAAGGGAGGGCAAACGCTGCTGTTACGTGCCTGCCTGAGCAGTTCAGCACGCTCCAAATATTCATAATCTGCTTGCCTTGGAGTTGAGGGCACATTTTAACCCGCAGAAGCCTGAAAACCAGAATGAAAAACCATGGAACGCTCTGCCTGCGAGTAGAATCTCTTKGCTCATACATCATGTAGCCTAAATGGCTGCGTTTTTGCTTCTGTCACCCTTTAGTGTAAAAAACCCCATTCAAGCTGAATATCTGCCTCCTGGCTTCTCCTTTGACTGAAGCCAGTCCTCTGCCAAAGGTGTCACCGTCGCTCGTGCACCTGCAGCATCCCACGCAGAGGGCTGCAGCTTCAGAASGGAGGCTGGCACAGGGTGCAGATGTCCTTGTAAGCAAGAGAAAGGCCCTACTCAGGCAGATGTTCCCAGCAAAGAGACAAGAAGCACCGAGAGATGCAGACCATAGAAGACAGCACATGCAGAAGGATTTTAAAATAAATTTTTCTAAAGTACCCTGGGAAATAAGCAATCTTTTTATTAAAAGTGCTTGGAAAAACATACCTCATTGAAGGCAAAATTTAAAAACAGATTATTAGGTAGGGAGAAAAAAATAGAAGAAAAGTAATAGATTATATATGGGTCAGATGAAGCTACTCTTGATGTCAATATGGATGAGGTTATTGGCAAATACATAAATATATTTTAATCTTGTGAAAGTTAGGGTCCTGTGCTGTCTTTCCGATCGCTAATTGTRCTAAGAAAGTTTGATACTGACTTGACTGATATTTGACATAATGAGCTTCAAAAGAGGCAAAAAAAACCCGTCTAGAACCGAGGCTGCTTAAGTGAAGGCAACGTTGACAGAGGACACACTGCAGCGGAGCAACAACCTCGCGGTTATTTCCCCTAATGAGGACAGTCCCGCGACAGTAACGAGGCCGCGAAAGGAGGCTGAGGGAAGCGGCCTGCGCATCATGAAGTGGAAAAACTGAAGCGGTGCCACGAACAAGGCTCAGGCTGGCGGGGGGGAAAGGGGCAATTCCAAGAATCGGATTAGCTTTTACTGGAAATCTTTCATATTGCCAGGATGGATGTATAAGCAGAAAAACAGAAATTGGGTAAACTCTGCCAAAAAGCATCCTGCCTTGGTAGCAATCCGTACAGTAAACTTGACACTCCTGCTTCATCATACATTTTCCAATTCCAGTATCATTAAATAGTAATTGTTCTGCTCTACTTCTCATTTTGAAAAATGCTGCATTTTACTCTGCCTTCATAACAGGCTCTTAAGTCATTTAGGCTTTAATACCCTCACAATGAATGGCTATGAGAAAGAGCCTGGTTGAACTTTATAAATTTCTTTCAGGACTTGGGAGCCACCATCATTTATATTAGTTCACAATTATTGTAGCTGTCACTTCCGAATGCCTCCATGAAGCACAGAAGTGTTAAAAGGAAAATTTTCAAAAGGATGCGGAGTTCCTATTGTGGTTGCTGGATACAACCACCTACTACATTCAAGTGGCTAAGGAAAAAGCAGGGCTCTCTTCCAACCCCACAGCTGGGASTTGGTTTCGTAGACGTCTGTGTCGCAACCAGGAGCCAACCAAACATCTGCAGCAGCGCGAGGACCTCCCTTCAAACCAGACCTGCTACTCGGGCGAGTTGGGAAGCTCAACAGCACTTAGTAACACCCCAGCATTTTGTCTCTACAGGATAATGTGGCAAGGCTACGGAATAACGTCATCTGAGTCCAAAAATATCAAGCAAGGGCGTGTGAATTCAGGTGAGGGGAATGGTTTAGCCTATAGGAGCAATGTACGTGACATACTCAAAGGTGGGAAAGAGGGAGGTAGTGAGAAAATGACACTGCAAAATTAAGACAGAATAGGCAAGAGATAAGGACTGAGAAGAAAGGGATGAAAGAGAAGCAATAACTATCTGTACAAGTGAGTAATCTTCCACGGCTGCCCTGGCATTCAAATGTTGTGTTCAGTATGTTCAGTGCTATAGCAGACTCGCTCGTCAGCACAACGGGCTCCTTCTTACTGAATTCCACTCTGTACACGAAGATCTTCTTGCTCTTTCTTGCACTGGACAAAACAAGATTGTGGATAAATCCCACACGGCAAAACCCAAGCAGGGATCAGCCACAGCAGTGGGAGGGAAAGCGCTCGGCAGCCATGCTGCGCCTTCCGTCCCCCCGGCTCGCTCAGCCAGCACATCAGAAGCGTAAGCAGAGCAGAAAGCAACACATCAAACGCTTCTTCGCTGTCATCACGCTCAGCAAGTTTATAACCACTTTGCAGTGACACACGTTCAATCACCGCGCTGCTTTGTGGGTGTCTGACCAGCGACGCCRGCCGTGCGCCAACCGCACGGCCCCAGCGAGGAGCAACACACCGGGCTCTGCACCTCCCAACACAACCACTCTGCTCGCTCCAGCTCCACGTTGAGCTGGACTTCTTGCCCAAGGGCTCTCCTGCCCGTGTGGGTGGTGACATCCCATCGCCGGCCAAGCTGCCCGCTCGCGGTGCCTGCACGGCCACGTGTCCCRGCCCGCTCCGCTCCTGCCCACGGACTCGGCTGCCTCCAAAGCTGCAGGCGCCAGGCAGCCTCCAGCTCCTGAAGACAAAACCAAGGGACCTGGAAACAAAGCAAAAATTCAACCGAGTGTCACTGTCTTGGAGGGGCTGGCAAGCACAGTCACGCAACGGGGCCCTCGGGAGCTTCCCAGACRGGATAATTACCTCCAAATGGGGAAATCCTGGCTTGGGCGTGAAGGTCACTGACACTGYGCTACCTTGTTTTCTGCAGGTGCTCTTAAAAGCCTTCAGAGAGCAGAGCTCGATCACACACATGCGATATGTCAACATGTTCACGCTCACCAAGACAAGGAGGTACAGGAGGGCTGCAGGGTGAACTCCCTGCTGCAGGAAAACATTCCCAAGGGCTCGGGGCTTCCCCGCAAGTGTCCTTCCACCCTTCAGCCTTGCTTGCCAGCAGCCCCTCAGTCCTCATTGAGCTACTTAGAGATGGGTGCTCCAAAGGACGGTCACGAAGACAAGATTTCCACTGATAAAAGTAGGAACCTCCAAACCAGTTGGACTCGGTTGGTTCCTGGTTTTGGCAGTCAACACGTTCACCAGTCTAGGGCACGTAACTCCAGTATTCCCATTTAGTAGACCCAGAGGAAATAGTTTAGATAACCCCAAGAGAAGAATGTGAAGGTATCATTATTTCCTCTGGAAAAAAATTAATTCTTCGTAGTTTTCCCTGGAAAATCCAGTCCGTGGGGTTACAGCAAACACATGCAAATCCCTGCATTTCTGTACTTCTGAATAAAAAATTAAAAAGCAGCTAAAGCTGGAAGAAAATTGAGCTCCTAAATATACAATTCAACTAAAATGATGRGAGGATAAATGGTGCAAGGAAGACTCTTGCACTGATGTTAAGGGACCTCAATAAATTAAATGCTCATTTCAACAGTGACAGTGGGAGACACTAGAACAGAACTTACCAGCTACATGTGCTCTGAAATCACTAGACCAGCTCACTACCCATGAGAATTAATTATAATACAAAACTATCAACCCCGTCTCTTTCTGTTAAAGCAAAACAACAACAAAAAACACTTGAACTCGGGTAATTTGAGTAGTTGTGCAAATAAACTTAAGTGACTAAATTAAATGGAGCGTTTGATCCTTCCTTCCTCCTCACTGGCCTGCAGACATTACRGGATTACCAGGTAGCTAAAGGTACCTCAAGATCCTGGCTTTCTTAAACACTTGCCCTCCCATAATCGTACATATTTTCTCATTTTGAGGTAGCCTAATTGTTAACATGGCACTTGTGCACCAGTAACTGCAGTTGTTCAGCCCTGGTTTCGTGAAGGAGGTGATGTCCCCAACAAGCCGTTCCAGGGCAGAGGTTCCACCAGACAAGGAAGCAGGAAACSCTGTTTACAGGAATTCACAAGGGTGAAGAGCATCTCTTCGCTCAGCGAGAGCCTCTCTGGAGGAGGTGAAGCAGCGTCAAGAGGGCAAGGTCCCTCCACCTGCAGCAGGCGATGGGCCCATGGCAGGCAGTGGGGTTCAACATCCACTAAGGTTGCAGGGGAGGAGAAGAGGATGAGGAAGGTCCGGAGGCAGGATGATGATGGCACCAGCAGCTGCAACACTGCTCCCCTGTGCCCCTGCCTGCATGGGCATGACCCAGGCCAGCCCCCCAGGCCCCGAGCTGGCTCTGCTGCTCATCCCTTGCAAAACACACCAAGTGCAAGCAATGAAAATGACGCAATCCAGGACACACATCAGTCAGAAATAACCCAGCACTCGGAGGCTTGCACGCCGGATTGCAGATAAGCAAGTGCTGATAACACTTGAACTTGAGCCTCTCGTGGAGGTATCTGCCACAATGCCTCATTTGTGCTCYGCTCCTAATTCTGTGCGTCGAGTTTGTCTTATCGCTGATCGCGGGAATCCTGTGTGGACAGGGGGGATCTGCCAAATCCAGGAATAATGCAAGTTGTGTTTGAAGATGCTGACTTTGCTAGGATTTTTTTTTTTCCTTTTTTTTTTTTCCCAAATATATCTTGGAAGTTATGCAAAGATATTAAAAATTGGGCCACCCCAAGCAGGTTGGTATGGAGAACTACACGAACAGGAACAACCTGGAAAATCCCCTTCACAAGCTCTTTTAAGAACTTATCTCCCCTGCAGATAATATTAGCACATTTAAACACCATGTGGGGCTCTGAGAGGAGGTGAGGAGTTCAGGGGAGGGTTCAGTCCTGTGGGAAGCACCCATGGCAAGGAGCACTTGGGTGTCTTGGAAGAGCCACGTCCTCTTCCCTACCAACCAGCTGCCACCATGGCAGAAGTGGCTCTTCCCTGCAACCCAGCTGCATGAGCACACGAGGAGACAGACACAGAAAGTGTCCTAAAAGAGGAGAAAATCCTGCAATTGGAAAACACATGAAGAACCTCAGAGCTGTACACAAACGGACAACAGGCACCCCAGAAACAGGTGGCTGGAAAGGCTGCTGTAGCGTAACACGAGTGTCTGATTTCTGCTAGAGCAGCCCACACAAAAATAGGCRCAAGTTACTTCGGGTCATATTTACTAGTGTTGCCACTTCAAATAAAACACCCACAGCGGTTATTTTTGGAACACGTTATCTGCTTGTATTTGGTGCCCTACTACTACTACTCCACACTTAGAAATCTTGGCAACACCTCCTAGACAGACTCAGACAAACTGTCCTCACGCACACGGGCTCGCTCCTGCTCAGCGGCTCCATGGCTTTGAGTGGCACTTTTACAGGAGTTTAACTTGGTAAGAAATGTGGCGACGGAGAAGTCGGTGTTTTCATACCTAATGAAATGATTGTGGAGAGGTATATTGATCAACAGGATTAGACTATTGTTAATACAGCAGATCAGCTTCCATTGTCAATCTGTTTTAATTATCAAGTAGCTTTCAGATAGGATTTAGTAACCGTAGAAATTCTACACTTTGCTATATCACAGGCTGTCAAAGTGGGTTTTTTGCCATATTTTTTTCTGCCTATGTCAACCAGCTACATACCATGCCTCTAGCAAAGAGTAACTATTGAACTGATCACTCCTTAAATTTCATTTCCCAGTCACAGTTAATATCTGTCTACCCCAAAAGCCCTGCTAGGGACAGGAGAGTATCAGAGTGATACAGAGCTCACATCAGTTTCTACGACACTGACTTGGGTACCCCTGGCCTTGGAAACGCTCCTCTTCCAGCTGGTAATGCCTACAAGCCCAGGTTGCCTTTCAGGAACTATAAGATAAATTAAGCAAAATCTAGGGAACTGGGACTCCTTGCCTCTTATCCAAGCACTTTATATATATGACTTCAGACACAAGTATCTGATATTTTTCAAGACACAGATAACCAGAAACTTAGGAAGAGGCATTACTGCTGTCCACACTCCATAGATTTCTTCAAATTCTGCAAAAGAGAATTTTACTAAGCAGGTCACACACACAACTTCGATTCAACTCTTTCCAAAAGGAAGCAAATCTAACAGCACAGCTCCCAGGCACTCTGTAATGCCTGTTATTAAGGCCGCTTGTTAGGAAAAGTGAGTGATCTCTCCATAGCCCTGTGTAGCGGACAACGAGCGGCAGGTTTGGTAATGAAAAAGTAAGGGCATTGAACTGAATGTTCTCCCTTCCAGTTATATGAAATAATAYTTTTAGTTATTCTAAAAGGTCTGTCCATTAAAATAAAAACTACTGAAAATCTTGCTCCAACATCATACTAGTGACTTTGCTGAAAAAAAGGAGCAGTGAGTCAAGTGTGTCCAGTGAGCAGAGAGTTTTCAAAGAAGTTTGTTGGCAGCTCAAAGGCCCCTAAACATGATGATGTCAATACAGCTGCATTAGATTATTCACATTAATCCACACACATGCGTGGGAAGGTTCAGTTCTCTGCGTGGTGAAATAGTTTTGCCTCTCTGGTTTCCAATGGGACATTGTTTTATGGCTCAGTCCTAAAAGGAGATCAAAGGTGGTGAGAGCCCCAGCAGATACATTCAGTCCCTACGCAGGGCTGTGCTTCCAGCTGCAGAGAAAAGAAGTCCTGCAAAGAACTGACCCCGTATTTCATCGATGGCACTCGTAATCCTTTTTAAGAGATTAAAATTATGGGCTGTCTAGTTTTCAAACACAACATCATCCAATTTACATGGTCCAGGTCCTTTTCTGCAATGACTGATGGGCTCAGTAAGTGATATTTAGTAGTCCATCATGGCACTGCACTGCGGCTAAGATGCACTGAACCTATGGAAAGGCAGCGTAGAATTAATGCTCAGAAGCAACTCACATTCATTTGACTCTTCTCTCATTTTGCCTCTGTATCTCTGACTCCAGTGATTTCACATGAGGAGAAATAGGCAGAGCCTTGGGCACTCTCAGCAAACATCAAAATGTGAACTGCTCAAAATCCATGAGGATTCTGCCAAAGGCACAAAATGGCAGCCAGGAATTCAGCCTGCACTGATGACCCACAAYACACACAAAGTCACTAAGTGTGGGATAACTTCCCTGCCGTTTTCATCTTTGCAATGATCGCCCTGTGGCCAGTTACACGTCTGCAATTCTGCATTGTGAAACCAAACGCTGTTCTAAAACATACACCCGAATACAGACGCACACGTGCACACGCTACGCAGACTCGCAACACGGATCAAATGACTGTTCTCCTCCAGGAGCCTCAGGCTGCCAACTACTGCAGTTAACCCTTGGCCTCCAGCATGTTCAAACTAGTAGTTTTACAGGGCTCCATAACATCTAAGGTAACAACACTATGTTGATCCTTTAAAACTGGGCTTAAAATGCAAGACTGTGGTTTACTGAAGACCACTTCAGGAATCTACCCCAGAGCCACTTGTCGTGATGCCAGCGTGTCAGAAACACGTGCAAAACGTATGAAAAAGCCACCACAGCTCTGCCGATGTCGACATCTGCCTAAAGGAGCTAGGAAAGCTGCAGAGCACTGACGTGGCAGGCACACAGATGAAGCTGCACTTCACTTGGTACACACACGTGGGTACTACATGCACTGCATTCCCATCCAAAGCCTTCCTTTTGGAAGGAGGCGGCACTCCGGGCACCCAGGCTCCTTCCCTCAGCGTGGCCCGAGGCCTCAGGCTTGGCTGTTGTCCTTCCCGCAGGACGTGCCGCCACCGCCGGTGGGGACAGGAGGTGTACGCCCCTCTGCAAGGCGCACGCTGACATTTACGGAAGGGAGGTGGCGGAGCAATCTCCCAGGAATAATCACTGCTTCATCGGCGGGGTTTCCAGGGGCAGCTGAGCCGCACAGCGCTGGCTGCCCAGCTCCCGGCTCCGCAGTGCTGAGCGCCACCGCCTCCATCAGCCCTTGGCGTGACAAGCGGCTGGAAGCCCTAGGAGCCACAGGAGAGAGACAAAGAGCACCCAGGGGAGGGCAGCCAGGCCCTTCGTCCTCGCAGCGCCCGCAGCATGTGCCAGGCCCGGGGGATCTCCGGGGCAGCCGGCACGTCAGGGCTATCCCAGAGCCGTAGCCCTCCTGTTGGAAGCGGTGCTGCGGCCCTGCGGAAAACCAGCCCAGCTGAGGCCCTTGCAGGGTGTTTCAGTATCAATGAACCCGCCTGTTCTGATGGAAAACGGTTCTGTCAGAAAGTCCCCTGCAGATGCCTTAGGCAGGTTAAGCATCAGTGGAGCTGCTGAGTCCATATCCAAGGCCCTCATATAAAATTATCTAATCACTAATTAAGTTAAACCATGATTGCAAAGGGTCAGACTTCTTTGAAACCTTCAGAAGAGCAGCCTGTAAATGATGAGCTAGATAGGACCCACGTTTTAGTCTCAGCTTCACTATTACGCTCCCGTGTTCCCTGCAGCCCTTGTGCTTGATGTCCTTCTCCGTGTCCCAGCTACCAGTGCCCTGCAGCCTTTTCCTACCTTCTTCCTCACGAGATGCTCTTGCAGCCCTGCAAGCAATGAGTTCCCTTCAGTCATAACCCCAGTGCTTTCTGTCTCGGAGTAGTGAGCTCAGCAATATGGTTTTTGCAGTGACTTTGTCCTCCGGTGCTAAGTAGTTGCAAAGAAAATAAAGCTGCCTATAATCTTAGGAGTGTTTTATAGGAATGAGAGAAAAAAACTCTCTCTAGTAGGGTCTTAGGGTACATAGAGAACACAAGGTGTTTTCATAAAATGAATTCCACCAATATTATTTCACTCTAAAGCCAGGTAATCTCCTTTAAACACAAAATGGGTGCTTCCCTGTTGTCGCCACTGCACTATCGCTACCTATTGCTCCTACAAACAGCATAAACATTCAAGTGGCACCAGGCAGGAAAACTCTCCCCAAAACTATTTTGGTATGATGAGGAAGATATTATATTTTTGTTCCAATGACAGCCTTACAAAAGGTCCAAGCAGTATTTGCAAAGCCCTCATTTTTCCAGACGAAAACCATCACGTCTTTATGCAACAGCACAAAGTGTTATTGCRAGACCTCCCCAGTGAGCCCAAGCTACACAAACTAGCTGTAAAGCTTTTAATTTGTCTAAAGAGATGCTTAAGCTGGATCAAGCACAGTCAGGTGCTACAAAGCAACTAAGGTGTTTGAGAGGATTCCTTTGAGAGAACAGGAATTCCACTAACTAGTAGCTCTTCCGTCTCACGTGGCTGATTGGGCCTTTTTTTCTTTAAGCCCTTGAGCAATATCTCTCACCTAAACTGCACACAAAAATTTGCCATGAACTCATATCCATGCACATAATTATTGCATACATACATATACACACATATACACTTTTTTTYGAACGTAGCCCACCCATGCACACTACCCGAAATTGGACTTCTGTTTTCAACTTCCAGATGAATTCATCTAGAATAACACCATTTCCTATGTTAAAATATTCCTGGTTCAAAGGATGAGATTAGTTAGTATTTTGTATCAGTCACCTCCTTAACACAGTTACTTAATGGGCAGGAATATTGAGCTGATACCAGCAGATACAATTCAAGATGCACTGCAAGGTCTCAGCCAGAAGTCACTGAAACGAGCTGAAAAATTCCTCCAACTCCCATGGATGCAGATCTGGGCACAGTAAATGACCTAATAAAGATCCTGCTGTAGACCCATCACCTCCAATTCCCTTAAATTTCACATTAGTAGATGTACCTTGTTATCTGAGGTTTATTTTGGTAAGATCTTCGAACCATTTGGACACAAAAGAGGGAATTTAACGGGGTCCATCAGATCAGCATCCCAATCACTTTGGATACCTTCTGACCTAAGTAGAGCTTCCAGTGAGACCTGAACAGCCACATTCTTTCCATCCAGCAGAAACCCAGAGCTTGGCATGCTCCTTCCAGCACTGGTCCTTGTTTTACAGCTCTATATTACTTAGTTCTAATACCTGGACTATTACAGGTCTATATTACTTAGTTCTATATTACTGTGAGGAGCTGACTACACATCAGCAGAACCATCACATTACACACGTGGTGGGCTTTGCTATGGGCACCTAAAGCTGCCTCGCTGCTCATCGTAAGTGACTGGTAATCAGCAACTGCAGAAAGGCATCATCTTTCTCTTCTTTTTCTCCCCTCTTCCAACCAGATAAGCAATTTTGTTGCCACTTTACATTTCAGGCCTTGATATTTATATATATATATTTATATATTTGAAAGATAAGCAGTATCCATACACTGTAAAGAATGATATTGCATCACTCATGTTTTAAGCACCAACTAGCTGCTGTCCTCACAGCCTCAATATTGAAAGATTGATGACTTCAGGCATGGTTAGAGAGCTGATGAGCTGCCAGCACTGCCTAGTGCACGGCCGGACCCGCTTTGCTCGAGTCCTTCCACCACCCCCAGCACCCTGGGCTGGCTCTTGTGTCACCCTCCCTGGAGCCCGCACGGCACCCAGCACCACAGGACTAGYGTCTCTGTGTGGACTGCACAGAGATGGAGCACAAAATCCCCAGCTGATGCGTTGGCTTGTATGAAAAAAGGCAGTTAGAGTCTGTTGTTATTTTTCTTTTATCATATTAAAATCTTTGCATATTGCAAAATCCCACTGGGGAGCAACAGGTCAATTATATGCTGAATTTGTTACTCATTAGAAGACACAAAGGCTCAATTTGAAATGAAAAAACACACTTTTAAGAACACAAATGAGGAAATCCTTTGAATTTAACATAATGTACATTGTACACACACATATCACATGTATACATACATACTAATATACACCCATATAATATGTGCATTCACATACATACCTATCTAAACTGGTCAGTTCCTGAACCGTATCAAAGCAGTAGCTGTAAAATACATAGTGACTATGGTCCTATGTAAGCAACCRTCTCATGTTTCCAAAAGACACATTTCAAACACTTAAACTGACCAAGTATTCCAAGTAAGGCGGACCATGCAGCCACAGTGCCACTGCAAAAGCAAATAAAACTACACACTGCAGGTAAAGTCGGTAGAAGACATACTGCTAGCTCTGGTGCAGCATAATGAAAGGAAAGGATTATAGTTTGTTAGAAGAATTAGGTTTCCTAATGATTCTAAAATCTATATAGCAGCATAGGTCACAAAGAGCTTTCCACTCAATTTAGTGACTGGAAAATTTGATCCTCCATTTAATTTGATTTAAAGCTCTGGAACCGAAGCATTTGCGTGTGCAACAGTTTCCAGCCTTTTATTTCGCTCAGTTTTCAGCACTTGTTTCAACAGTGCCTACCTCATAATTGCAATTCAGTCATTGACTTGTAAAAAGACTACATTTAATTAAAAATGCCAATATTAAAACAATCCAAGAACAGTCTATTGAAAGTTACGTTATTTGGGTCACTGGTGCCCTTATAGGTACTTTCCTGTTGTTACTTGCATGGAGCAGCATCGTGCCCRTAGAGGGAAGCCACACACCAACCACTGCTTTTGATCAATGAAACAGGAGCAGATGTTTTCAAAGCAACAGAAAATACAACAGTGCCCATATAAATTGAGTTACGCTAACCAACAGAGAGCTATTCCTGAACTGCATGGGTTTATTTTCTGGGAATTTGACAGCTGGTGCTCTGGTCGATACATATGCACTGCTGCAGCAGCCCGGGTCTGTCTTCCTGAGTGGGAGTTTCACAGCTGGGCAATTATTCCCAGTGCAGCACAGGAGGGCACCTGGATCGTCACTGTCCTTCCTCCGTGAGATCCAGCACCACCGTGATGCAACACGGCTGCTGTTCACGTCAGCAACCTACTGCAACCCAAACATGGAAGTGGAGGGGCCTTGGGTTAGGACAGGATGAAAATATACACATAGAACCCCCAAAACAACTTGTTATTTATCTCCAGGACTTGTTTTTTCCATCCAGGCAAAATGAACCCAAGATGAGCTGCTTCCCTGGAAATCAGACTACCATGACCTCAGCCCAGTTGATTTCTCACTGGTTTTAATGTTATATTAAATTTCTGATTCCCATATTACCACTGGTAGTGCTCCTCACAGACCATTTTACCAAGAAACATCTCCTTCCTATACCCCAGCCCCCAGGAACTGCTCTGCGCTCTCAAGCTCACACTCCTGTTCCCCATCTTCTTCCTCCCATTCTCTTCTGTTCTCTAAATTCTCGGGAGAGGAAAAAAAAAAAAAAAAAAAAAAAGCAGCTGAGGCTTGGTTTATGTTTTGTTATTAATTTGCTGCGACTGCTCAGCCTGCGTGTTGCAACTAGTGCAGCCCCGGTGTGGTTCACAGCTAAGCCAAGGGTGCCAGGGGAAGCAGAGAAGCCAGGACCAGCAGGCAGAGAGAAGCTGGATGATTTTCAAGAAGCTGAGAGCTATGGAGTAATCACCAGTTCTGAGCCTTTTACCAGGTTTAAAAGCCCCTCCAAAACATAAGTGACCAAATAACAGACCAAACTCTTTGCCTAGTGTCTTTTATCCACAGCTCTCATAGCATATACCATCAGGGTCCTTTTACTTCAGGGGCAGGAAGAAAAATAAATTAAGAAATAAAAATCAAGCTACAGAGAAGATTTCCCCACGCTAGCAGCAGAAGGGGAACCCTGGCTGAACATTTCAGGCCAGGTTCCCCCACGAGGCTCCTCTGTTTGTGAGAGCTCAGAGCAGCATTGCTGAGATTTCCAACAAGGAAAAGAGGTAAGAAACTTCAAACGAACAAACAGATTTCCCAACTCACCAGGGTGACTCTTTCCTAAGGGATTATTCAGGATCTGTCATCAGTTTACTGCCTCCTTCAATCTGTCCTAAATTGTGCACRATTGCTTTGTTTAATTTTGCTGACATTTGTGTTTTGTTTAAGGGTCTCTTTGTGAAATCCTTTGTGCCTGCTTTAAACAAACACGCTTCCCCTGCCTGTAGCGGCACGCCTGGGTTCAGTGAGATGTCTATCACTTAATAACCAAATGAAAAGTTTAATCACCCAAAAGCCAGCTTTCAACCTGCAGTTAGCAAAACAGAGAAGCTAAGGGTGTTCCATATGCGTTTTTCTCTCCATTTCTACTGTTATCACGCTGCTAGTCCAAGCAAGTTTGGCGCCGTGTACTTAGTGCTGTAAATATCAGCCCCGCATGCAGAAACAGGCAGCACTTGCTCTCACTCTGCAGCTATCAGAATCAGGCCAATAAGTGAAGCAATTACTCATCCCAGTTCTTCAAAACTGGTGGTTGTTTGTTACTAATCACCAAGAATGCCTGAAACAGAAAGAATACACACTAATGGCTTGCTGAGCGCAAGAACACCAGAAAATTAGGCAGGCACATCTGAGCAAAACCTGACATGGAAACCAAACAGGAAAACACAAGTCATGCCAAGGTGTCATTTTTACAAAGTGACTTTAAAAACAACAAAAAAAGACAAGTTAATGCCCCAATATGGGACAATAAAGCTATGTTAAAAACACTTGCCATTAACAGCCATCTGCTGTCTGCAATTTGGGGGTAATTTTTATGTACAGCTGACAGCTTTGCATCATCTTTGCTCCTTGGTGAGGGCCTGTCTCTGCCTCCCGCGTGCAGAGCAGGATCTGTCCATTACCCTGTGGCTTGCCATAAACTGGGGCTTCTAATAAACATGCAGCTTTCTGTGCAGGATTTCCAAACAGAAATCACACACGAGGTTTGCAAAAAATATATATATGCTAATCGTATTCCAGGCCTGCCTCATAATATTCTGCTCGTGTCAGCATTGCCTGTAAAAATCAAGAGGCAAAGTGTGCTCACTGCCCTTGACATATTGTGGTGGTAAGGAAAAATCAAGACTGCTTTCTCGCTGCTCTCCGAGAACAAGGATAGATCTGTGCTTAAGCCTATCTTTCTTGATCAGAATGTCTCTGGTGTCCTTATGCCTTCTCCTCCTGTTTGAACCTGTCTCYTCAGAATATTTAGTAAATACATCTCATGTTCACACCTAAAGTAAAGCTACCTTCTTTTGTTTGGTTATGTGTTAAAAGTCTTAAAATACACACAACAAATGGCAGGGTCACACTTCCCTCATTTGCAATCCTCACAAGGCACGCTTATGCGAGAAAAGTGCAGAGAAAACTAAAATTCTATTAACATTCAAATTGTACTCTACCATTTCCATCCCTCAGATCTGATATATTTTTAATATACATTAGCAATAAGACCAGAGAAGAGGGGAAAAAAAGTAAAGCAGCTGCTAAAAGTGATTTGCCTATTGCTTCCTAGCACTTCCCTCAACACACAAGAGAAAGTGGTCAAATCCCTGGATGCTTCCCCCAAATCCAGATGAATCCTGTCACCACCCACCCATCCTGTAAGCACCAAGCACGTTTACAGTGTATCTCACCCTTGGCAGACAAAACTCTTGGCTCCAGCCTCAATCTGGTGATGGAGCTACACTCAACTTGGACCTATTCCACGTTTTGAGCACCCTGAAGGAAAGCTTCACTTCTAGGCTTCATTCACGGAAACAAGAGGACAATTTTCACAATTAACGTTCAAAGTCAAGTTATAAACACCTTCAGCCACCAAAGACAAGCCTCAATTTTGGCTTAGCTAGGCCCACCCAGAATACATGTAACCTAATGTATTTCTCTCCTAAAAAAAAAAAAAAAAAGTGGTAAGTAATTCTGTTGAGTAGGAATTTACACTTGCATGGATACACACCAAGTCAATTTGAGTTAAATTTTACCTTCTAGTGATCTAYAAAATGGGATCCACAATGTCAGGCTAGTTCTGCTTCATTCCTCCATCTTCCTGATCCACAACCAGAAGGGTAACAATGAAAAGACTCAATTTGGACTTGAACTGGCTCCAGATCAGTATCAAGATCTAATATTTTTCTTGTGAGTAATACCCCTGCCTTTGTGCAGATGACCTGGGAGAAGGTTTCAGGCAACAATTCCCTATGCASACTGAGTGCCTGGTGTTCCCACCGCCAGGAAGCAGAGCCAGTGTTACTGCCTGCCATACCACCAAGATGATACCACCCTCCTAGCTCTACGTCCTGCTTTAAGCACCATCAGGCCACATTTCAATGATTTCAGGAAAGTCCTGCCTCCCTCGATGCTCTGCTAGCAGTTCTGCAGGCACCACCTCCACAGGGTGAGATTACTGCAGCCTCACCTCACCTCAGTGTGCTGCAGTTCCTAAATGCTCATAAGCCACATGCATCAGTTCACATCCACCCTGCCTTGCCCGAAATCCTGCACAAGATCACAGGATTCCCAGCAGCTCTGYGTTCGGTCTTAAGTCCATTCATGTTTTGCTGCTATGGCTTAGCCCTGAGCTAATTCCAGTTACTGGGACCGAGCACCGTTATCCTAACAGTTCTTTTCTCTTCCTGGTCAGCACCAGGATGCGCTGCTCCCCATTTAAGAGTTGCAGGGGTTTCAGCTATCAGACACCAATAGTGATTTAGTTATTCCAGATACAYGTATATCTTACATACTTTTTTAACTGGAACCCAACAGAACTGAAGAACTCGCTGCTTTCAATTCTGCTTTTCTCTGATTGAGCATTGTGCCTCGGTGCCATTCACWTTGCAGCACACTGAACATTTCAAATGCCTTTGCAAAGCCCAAGGCGTGGAGTACAGCTGGTACAGGCAAACCACTTAGATTCTGCAAAAAGCTCATCAGCTAAGCTGTGATTCTGCAGACTAAAACAGATCCAAAGTCCATTGAACCTGCACAGAAGACCATCTGTGGTTTCAAATTTCCTATTTGGCCCTTTTCTAGATAGAATTGTAAGCGTATGACTGACTGACTGAATTGGTTTGAAAAATAACCTCAACTCATGTCTTCCCCCAGAATTAGTCTCAGAGTTTACATGTCTCTGAGACTTTCTAACTGTTCTCATCAGCTTCTTCCTGTGGGGCCTGCAAACACACTCCAGGAAAGAAGCTTGCCAGGATATAAGAGAAATCTCACGAGAAAGTCTGTTGTTGGTTCGTTTCCAGGAAAATTCTGCAGACTCAAGACATGCGAGTAAATCTCTGCAAGCCTGCGAGACAATACCTGCGATATCTCCAGCAGCAACAGTGATCACTTCCTGAACGGGGCTAATGGTCTCATTTGTCAGGCCCTGGTTGGATGGGAAAATGTCATTTCCAGCCTGAACGACACAGTCGTAACCAAAACTTAATTTAAAATAATGAATTTGTTTTGAGTTTTATCTATTGCGCAGGGAGCCTGCGTAGAATAAAAATAAATAAATAAATGTAAAGAAATAAAAGCCTCTACTTTGTCTGCTTGTTCTCCCAGGCGTAAGAGCCAGGTGGCTGCAGGTCTAGCAGAAACTAGTTTTTCTGCTTAGGCCCAAGGCTATGGTTCCACACACACTTCTTCAGCAACTCTGGTGACTTAACTAGCTCCAGGAAACCCGTGCCAGGTTTTCCCCTTGCCCCCGCTGCTCTTAAGACCTCCCCACCATCCTCACCTGGAGTGGGCGAAGGCCAAGGAGCCAACGCCAAAGGCTCCTGCACAGAGCTCTCCATGGCCTGACCAAGGACCCTGCCCTCCTCATGAGTACCCAGAGCCCCCAAAAGGCCCCTGGTCCCACAGAATGGCCGGTGCTGCGGTGAAATCCCCTCATCTGCTGCACTCGGAGAACATGAGAGATCTCTTCCTTGCCTAAGCTATTTGCATAAGACACATGCTAAATAATTCAGGAGACTGATTCGTAAAAGGTGGAGTCCTTACAGACAAGGAAGGCTATAAGCAACAGAATTCATGGGAAATGTCTCAGAGTCCCCAAGTGCTCTGCTATTGAGCTTCAAGTACTTTCTTTTATTCAAGGAAGAGAGAGATTTTCATTTCTGAGGCAGGTACTAATCTTCCCGAGCGCACTCCTTGGACACCCAGCCCTCACTACGCCATCAGACACACAAACTCTATTTTCCTACTGATGAAACACTTTCCTTGCCTTCAGTTGGCATTTTTTACCCAATTGCTAGGCCTACCTCTAATCCATCAATTCATTTTCAGCAGTCAGAACAGAGCATTCCCAGGCATAGTAAAATTAAGGGCCAATCTAAAGCCCATTGAAGCCAGAAGAAAGATTCTCCAGTTTCTGTGGGAACCAAGCAGACGGAAAAGCGCTGCTCAGCCTTTAGCCACTGACTAAATCCTGCAGTTTGAAATAAATACTGCTTACTTTGTAGGCTAATTTTACTCTGAAATATGAAAGGTTCATCCCTCGACACAACCAAAGCAAAGCAGCAGATCCAGATCAACCGGAGCACTGGAGGAAGTCCTGATTTATGAGCTCTAAACTTGGGTGGCCACAGCTTGCTGACTGAAGACAACAACCTCCCGATTCTCCTTCAACTCTCAGCTTCTTTAAAAATGCTTTTTGTTGTTTTATAGGAGAAAAACTACGGAGCTCACCAGGTCAGAGAACCTTGTGAAGTTGCTGATCTAACCCTGTCCACTACAGCTCAGGCTCACAACTGTACTGCTCGGCCATGGGAAGCGGGCTGCGTGCCATTCCCTATGAGAAATTAGTCACCAGCTCTACAGCCCCCGTGCTCCCGGGTGTCTGGCTGTAACCTGGATCTTTGCAAAGAGTAGCAAGCACCTTGGAACAATAAAACTCCTAGAGATAATTTGATTTCGCACTGGCAGCCTGCACTTCCTTGCTAACACGATGCATTACRTATCAGCCTGAGAGCATCAGCACGCAGACGCTTAACGCTTCAGCTGGGTGTCCAGTTTATGCTGTTGAGTGAAAACACACTGCTCCCACAGAGACTGCCTTGTATATAAGCAAATCTAATCCCCAAATCTCTTATGTGGTCAGTAAATTAAAATCTAGGTCGTAATAGTTAAAATGAAACCCTTCTCCCTGCTCTACATCCCTCCCTTTTTTTTATTTGGCACCTTCCAGCAAAGCAGCTCCCATGCAATCGCTCGGCAGCTGGAAAGCAGGGCTGGCAGGCAGAGCCCCGGCTCAGCACGGCTCCAGTCAAGACAAATGGCTGAATTATCGTGACGTTAGTAAACAGGTAATTAGTTTTGCATGTCATTGTTCACCACCTCAAGCTCATTACCAAAGTCTTACAACACTCTCTTTAAAAATTCAGACCTGTCTGACCTGCTACCAGCTCTAGGGCATTTTGAGCACCCATGGATAAAGTGCAATCTTGTCAAGCTGAAGACACCTGCTCCCAGCAGGAACACTACTTAGGAACTGCCAAGTCTTTTGTTATAGTACCTTGAGATGCAATCATCTTTCCATCTGGAATAACCAGCCTTAACTTGGCTGCAACCTCTGTAAAGCAATCCTTGAATACTTAATGCCATGTTCAGTACAGGCACAAGCAGGATGTACATAAATGCAAGCAGGGAGAAGGCCACTCGAGCTTTTGTTACAGACCCCTTATTTCAACTTTTGTTGTCTGCAATACAGGCTTTTGAATCCCATTTTTCTTTGGAAACTGGCTCCTGGCAATGACTTGCAGTTCTTTCTTCTCCAGCCCTARGTCTGCCAGAGTGAAATTCACCTCTGCCCAAGGCTCTAAGTTGCTTATTCCATGGGTGACAAAATTAACCTACCTCTCCTTCCAGAGTTATTCTTATTTTCTAGTCCAGCCAACTGTTGCTTATCTAGGGGCAGAAAAGTGATTTTACAGATTAACCAAGCTTTGTCCTTGCCTCTTGCCAGAGCCCCTGCTGCAGGGCACGTCAGGCTCCACTCTGCCCACTGCTGCTTAAAGCTGCCCCCCTGCCCTTCTCTACAAGCCTGCAGAGAATGCGCTGATTTTCTGTATTTATGGGTTGGGGGGAGACTCAGGTTTGTGCTTGGTCTCTTTTCTGGGGCTACCCATTCTTCCAGATAGCGGATTGTGTCTTTCAGTTGAGTTTAACACTTAACATTTAATCATATTTGCTCTGAAAAAAACATTAGTCACTGGGATAATTCTTCCCTTCTCATCTTCATTTTGCAAGGGTGCAAGCACTAATTTAAGATCATTACTTGTAGTTATTGTAGTCATTAATAATACAGAAAAGGGATAATCTAGGACTTGGATGGCAGTATCACAGAATTTGGGCTTATTTTCCACATTTTCTTTGCTTYGACATCTTCCAAGAGGGTACTGAAAAACCTGATTAGGAGCTCAGTGTTCCTCAGGCTTCTGTGGGCAGCTTAATTCAACACTGCATTTCTTGCTCTCCTTTCTGCCCTTAAGAGACCTCAACAAGCAGAGTCCACACAGTGTCACTTAATCATATATATGCAGATGCTGTATTTACAATTTGGGGCCCACTGTGTGCCTATTCTTCTTCAGCTGCTACTTTAAAATGTACTTTAAATCAATTTTGCTGTAAGTATGGGGTATGTTTCAGCAACAAGTAACAACCATTTTTCTCCTGATTAGTAAATTACTGTTGTTTCCCATGTTTCATTCTAACCACTACTTACTCAGAGTCACAGGAAAACAGAGCACTTAGTCAAGACCAACTTCCCTCTATTTCCATCTCAGCAAAGCAAGGTCTAGATTACTTTTGGAAAAACAGTTTTCAGCTGACAAAGTGAAAAATGTTGCATAACAGCAAACTTATAACCTGGGAAGAAAGTTTTAATAGAAGGATTACCACTTTCTGTTGTAACTAGTTTAAAAGTCCTTTAAGACTTTCAGCTAAGAGCGGGCGATTATATTTGCAGTATTTATGTAATTTCTATTGGCAGGCTGTGTAATAATTTATGGAAGTTGTGACAGCACGACGCTTTAATACAGATGAAGCTGTATTGAAAGAGGAAAACACAGCACACTGGCACTTCACTACACAGCACAGCGAGCTCAGGATCGCCTCAAATTTTAAAACAATTCTGTTTTGAAAATATAAATTGCATTTTCCCAACCGACGGACACTCTCTCTCAAGCACACATTTTCCTCTGTGGGATGTATTATATCCATCTATCTCATTACGCTGTGTTAGCTGTATTTCAGACCCCATTTAGCCAGGCTTAGGAAGACGTGAGCAAGTCAATCATGTCACCTCAGAGAAAATAAATACCCTTAATACTGTCACTGGGCTTTCAGCATGGGCCATGTGTCTTAAAATTCTTATTAGTGTTATTTGTATGTATTTCTCTTTGTAAATCTGAACAGTTGCAATATGAGTTTTAGAGGAAGGAAGTTTCTAGTCCATGGTAAAACTGTCCAAAATGGGTTCCAAGAGTCCATGCAGAATAACTGTGATTGCACCAGTGCACTGCAGCGTGGAAAAAGAAATGAGGGCTGCCCTGCTGGGAGACTAGGTAACTCTTCTTCTTAATGGTAGATAGCTCTCATCAATGGGCCTGATTAGTAGCAGACATTGGAGACCTCTTTTTCCATGAAGGAGTTGCCATTCAAGACAGTAATTGAAGGGTAATATAGGATTTTCTTKAGTTTGAGGCTGTTTTGGGCTGCTCAAGTATTTTAGGGTGCGGGAGATAGTGAACACATTATCAGTGAACTCACTGAGGGTACAACATAATGCAGCCAAAGAGAAAAATTTCCTATGAGTTTACCCGTGGAGACACATGGGAGTGTATATGCGAGCACACAAAACCTGCAGATCTGCCTTCCACATTTGCCAAGTCCCCATTTTAATTAAGATCAACTGTAATCATACAGTAAGCTACGCACAGTAATAGTAATTAAGACCTTGGCCTCTTAAAACATATCAAACCCACACACAGAAAAGAAAATTCAATTTGGAGAAATACATGGGGCATTCGAAGGTCAGCATTGAGATTCTGTATAGGATAACTAAACAAACATGCAAATCCGCCCTATTTAAAAATAAAAGTGTTTTCTTGAGATCTCCAGAGGGTTTCCCATTATTCACAAATGGCTAACCGTGCGCTCCCTTCCCAGAATTATAAACGAGTCACCAGAAAATAGCAAGTTTCACAAAATTGTCCAACAGCCCATTAACTGTAGGCCTGCGCTAAATAGCCAGAGACAAGTCTAAGTCTGCCAGAACCAGTGTCTCTGGAGCCTGCCGAGCGGATGGATATTTCAGCTGCAGAAATATCCATTTGCAGCTTGCCACCATCTGGACCTTGCAAACGAAGCACAGAAATGAAGGGCTGGCATGATCCAGCTCAGTAAATGGCCCTGTAGTTCTTTGGAAAAAATCTTTAGAGATGGTCATAGCAAGAGGTACTCGGGGCTGTTTGAATGAGATACTCTGAAGAAATACACATCACAATATTTTTGTGAATACAAATGTCTACTTGACCTTGAATTCTAAAGATTAACTAAACACATGTTGTTTTAGTCGTTTTCTGTTAATTTCTAAGGCCCCACAATTGATTTTTTCATATGTACAGACTTGCACAGAAATTCACCCCATTTGACCCGATTTTAGAGGGTCCTGGTTCATCCTCCTGAATCACCCGACGTGCCAGGGGGGCCCGACCCAACCGGCCACCCGGCAGTGAGCGGCTGCCTGGCCGCACGTGGCACRAAACCCAGCGCAGGAGGGGGGACACGGCAGGGCCTCAAACTTGCACGTGCTTTGAAGGGCCCCACACACCTGCTGGGGCTACAGCTCATGTCAAACTGCTCAGACTACAKGTATCCTGACCCCAGACCAGGGAGTAATGTGTACTGTGTCCCAGGGAGGCACAAAACTGAGCATCTCCTAAGAGTCAAAATCCCAAAACTCCAGCAAAGCTACACTTGCCTCCTCCTAWACTGACCAAATACAAACACATATTTACAAGCAGTAGTTCTTCAGTAGAATTTACTTAGTTCAGCACTGCACCCATCAAGCAGAGTTCTCTGAAATCTGTCATTTTGGAAGTACCTTTGGAGAAAACTGTCACACCAAATATGGTTTTTAACCTGCGTTGCAGCAACAGAACTCACTCTGACTTTGAGTAGGCAAGATAATTTTGTTCGTTTAAATTAAATGATTCATAATCCATTACAGTGCTCATATCTGAGGCTCCCAGTGACCTCCAAACCATCAGAAAAGCTGCCATCTTATCAGATGCAAGAAGAGTTAAAGATCTCCCCATTTCTACCTGTGACCTACCAAAAAATGGACAGTTTTCAACCTCTTAAGAGGCTCATGTTTGACCCTGACACCAGGGAAACAAGAAGAAATCTCTCAGTTAAGTTCTGAAGTTTGTTCTCAAGCCAAACAAGCCTTATTTAATCTCTCCCAAGCTGACTACTATCAGACACTACTCATCTCTGTTCTAGATTAAGCACATAAAATGAGAGTCAAGGTTTGCAAATCCAACTTAGCAGTTTTAGAAATATCATCCCTATTTACTTCTTTGAGCATTACAGGGCTTAAGAATTGCCTCAAGTTCTGGGGATGTCTCCACATTTATGTTCACTTAATATTCACAAACTTGGACTACTGAGCACTCTTTAAGCACTTAAATTCATTGACCATTTCTCTGAGGATGACTTCTTAGCTCGCTAACAAAATCTTGGGATTCATTAATTTATTTAGGAACCGAGTTCCAGATACATCAACAGGACTTTACTTTTGAAAGTGGGCCATTGAATATGGCCTTAAGTGCTACCCCAGACTAACAGGCACTTGCACACTGGCAGATCTACTATCTGTAGATTAGTCTCAGTCCTGACTTTAAGAAGCCYTTCTTATTTATTGGCAAATTCTAAGTAGTGATTGAAAAGAATGGATACTGCCTTTGCAGGGCCCTTGTTCTTCCTCTAAAGACATATTATCAATTTCCTTAATTATCACAGTGACAGTAAAAGTTGGTAAAATATTTAAAAGAGGAAGGGAGGGGAAACCTGTGTTTATGTTCATTTAGAGCCACTCAAAATCAGGTTACTTCAAAAACGGAAAGAGAAGTCATTGGACATTTAAATAATTAATTCCTGCAAATCCATTAAATGGAAACCAATGTAGCATTTTGACTGATTCAGCACAATCAGCCTTCACTGATCAGCTTCTAAATTGCTATTTCTAAATTGCCACTCGCAGTATTTCAGCATGGCACCGTGTAAATCACTAGTCAGTCAAGCGCCCGCGTACCAGACAGAGGGCTRGAATGCAAACAGCCTGGTGACAGCCTCGCTGGGATAATTAGATAAGCTCATGCAAATGAACACAGAACTTCTATCATTTTCACTTCTRCAAGCAGCTCCACTGTTTCTAAAATACTAAAGAGTGGACATTTATTTTAAGATTTATAGCAAATCTCCTGACACATTGTTGAGCACTAATATGTTCCTTGGGTTGAAAAGCARAAAGTGTGATTTCTCAAGCTTCATTGTTTTGCTGGAAGATGAGAAAAATTAGAAGCAGCGGCCTGGTTAAGACTGCTCTTACCAGCATCTTTATCAAAGCAACGAGGCAGGATAAGCAGCAGCTTTTGCCGGATCAGATCAGCTCCATCAATTCTCCGCTGCAGAGAACAGAGAGATTCAAAACCAGGCAGTTGCACAAGGTCAAAAGTAAAAAGGGCAACCTCTTAAAAACTTGCCAGCATTTCTCCATGCTTGATTTTTAAAGACAAAAATACGCTTGTATAGAGTATATAGACACTTGTCTTTTTTTGAGGGGAGGCTTCCCAGAGGCGCTCCAAGCTGCTGCTCCAAGCGCTCCCCGCATGCAGCTCGATGAGCAGCACCTTCCTCGCTAACGATGCAGCAGCTCAAGACACACACCTTTTTTGCAAGGTTATGCTGAGAAACAGGCAGCCCTGCTCCATGAAACATTATTTAACCTGCACCCCTGCAAACTGCTTGCCACAGGAGTCACAGTTTTTCACACAAGCTATAAAGGCATCTGAGAGCCTCTGAGTTCAGACCCCAAAGCGCACGGCACGTTGTGTGGGAAAAGCAGCAACACCTCCCAATTTCCTTCCAGGTCCCAGCTGACAATTACAGCCTGTCTCACTGCGTTCTGCCTGTACTTTGAGCTTAACACTGTGTTTTTCCATTTCCATTTCTATCACATGTTGTTTTGTTTCACTGTGTTCTGCCAAACAGAACTGCTATAATCTATATATAGTTTACATATCGATTTCCGTAGTACTTTGAGATCTTTCAGATAGAAGGTTATCACAATATAAGGTTCCTCCATCTGTCATTTAAGGCAACCTTTAAAGGACACCAAGTTCAGTCCAGGCCAGAGGTTCACCCAAGCCGTTCTAAATCTCTGGTGTGTGCAAATCCAGAAGGAGCAGCCTTTTGACAGGCTTTCAGCACTACTTAATCCCAGTTCAGACAAACTAGCATATCCCCCTGTCACTGTAATCACATGGGACACTATTAACACCTACAATTTCTGTGCAACTTCATAGAAATGAATTGCATCACAGGCCTTTGCAAGTATAATCCCCACTTCACTACTTAAGCAAACAGGGTGTCTGATACTGTTACACCATTAAGTGACCTGTTCCTTCAGTCCAGACAGAAGAGCAACAGAAGATGCAGAAACTCCTACTCTAACCTCCCCAAAAATACTATTTAAATGTTTAGCTCTCAAATTCTTTTTACATCAGAGTGCACTGTTAAAAGACCAGGGCACTGAGTTTCTCAGTGACACTCGGCTTTGAACTGTGTCTTAGCAGCAATATTTCACTTTATTGCAATTTCCATCGGAAGGGCCAGCTGAATACACAGACACACACTGTTCACCGTTTCTCACACAGCTCTCAATGTGAGATCCTATCGTTTAGATAAAGCCACAAACTTCCTGAAATTAGAACACTTCAAAGACAGACAAGAACATTCATTGTGCCTGTATCACAAATTGCAGTGTGGTCGGGGCTTGGAAGTACCTCCTAGTTTCTATCTTTCATAAGAAATCAGTGCTGTGGGGAGCATTGTTTTCAGTTACTTGAAAAATCCCAGTCTTTGTAACTATGGGCTTTAAAGAACTTTAGAGAACGTTCTCTATAAACAATATTTCTGTATGCCTGTTAGAAATATTAAAGACCTAAAACCAAAAGGGCCTGCACTGAATTCACTAATCACAGAATGAACCAAAGTGATCRCAACAATTTTGGACTTGCTTCCAACTGATTATGCATGTGTCAAACTGCACTGAAAAAGATCATTTCTGCAGGAAGAGCAGGCTCTACAGAACACTGGGCACAGAGTTCGGCCCTACTTCACATTGAGCAGAGTCATTCAGTAGGAATGGCTGAAGAATCTGCCACAATTCCACTTCCAGCACCTGAGTTGGGTCTTACCCTGAAACATTCCGCAGCAAGTTCAGTGCCTGCTACACTCTAAGTGACACTGGACACTGAGCCCTGCCGGGCAGATGGGCCATGATTCCCTGCTGTATTCTGAGAGAACCACCATGGCTGCTTGGTTATTGATGCCAATTTGGCATTTTCTGGTGAGAAGCTCTTCAGTCAGAACCACTTGGAGATTCTGCCTGCTGGGAGAAACCAGTTTGCCAAGGAACGGAGCAACCAGTGTGCCAGTATGAACATCACAGTGACGAGCCTCATCCTGCCAAGCATCCTCACACCCCACCACCAAGCAGCAAAACTAATAACTGCCTTTTTTTTCCCCCCCCTCCTCTCTCTGTTTTGCAAAAGATACCAACAATCAGCCCATGTACCAGGAAAAATAAGGTAATAAAGGCAGAGAAACTTGGAGCAAGGCAATCTCCCAGTCACTGTACACGGCACTGTGCTATCTTTGACATCAATTCCTTGTGGCAGGACACATCCCCGTGCGTAGCGTACTTTCTAGGCACAACATTCAAACTGGCTAGGGGTATTATTTCAATTTCTAGGAAGGGCAGCTGATACAGAGTCAGTGCTGTTAGCAGAGGAGATGGCAGCACTGACCCACATATTGCAACAAGGATGTGTGCACACACAGAGTAATTCTGGTGATTCACATCAAAGCTGTACATACAAGAGGTATGGAACTGGGCACATGATGGTAATTGAACATGAAGACTACAGCAGTACATTTTCATAGTATGTTTGAAGATATTAAGAGTAAGAAGCTTCAACTACACRGATGGYGAGAGAGGATTCTACAATGCATGAAGTCAAACTTGAAATGTGCTGCACCCAGATCAAGTTGCATTGCACAAAAGTGCCTTCGATCTACAATTAGTGTTTGCTGCACAGCATCCAGCCTTCTTGCAGGCATCACGGAGGCTGCCTTCGGAGCCGGCTTACYGAGTTATCCAACGCCTGTTCTGCACGTGGAGGCGCTTGATCCCATGGGCAGGTTGCCTGGCTCCGGGTCCCATCCGCACAGTCAGCACTCAGCACTGGACATCCTGTTCAATTCAAGAATTTATTTTTTATTAATAAAATGACAGCATCACTGAACAGACAAACTATCATATCAGTCTAAGCAACTTAATGGTATCCTGAAACGTTACTGCCAATTTTAGTCATGCCAATTCTTAAGCACTATCCTCTTGTTACTATAAAGAGGTCTGGAAGCAGCTTTCATCAAATTAATTGGGTATAGGAGAAGAAAATACACACATACACACACACACATATATATAAACACAGAGAACAAAAATGATCAGCACAATTTTGGACTTACACATATACAAGTCTGCAGTACAGTTCTCAAATATCTCAGCCATTTTCCAGGGGTCCTCATTTACCTGGTCCTAGAACTAATACAGAACTTTAAACATTATACCCACAGCCAAACTACATGCCTGCAAAGTCACCACMCACTTTCTCCATTTTGCATCCTAAGGGCACTGTGGAAATGGCAGGGSTGTTCAGAGAGTGTGGAGACTGATGGCTAAATCCCAAAAGATGAGTCATGAGGATTCTACTGGACCCCCCAAATGCAGATTCCCACTTGATTACAAAAGTCCCARAACACAAAACATGGAAAATCCCCAAAAGCTTCCAGGAGAGCAGCACCACAGCCCAAGAGCCGATTTTGAATCATTACCATAATGGTCACCATAAAGCTGAAGGGAAGCAAGGCTTCCCTTCAAAGCAAAGCACTTGAGGCCTATCTAAAAATCTACATCCAGGTGAAAGTAAGAGATAAAGCTGAAATTTGTACTCTGCTAGCCAGCCAACAGTCAACATTTATAGAGACATGATTGATGACCAGCAGTATTTAATTTTCTGTCCCTTTGCCACATCCAGCATCTGTTCATTACTCTAACAGGATGGGAAATAACTATGAGAAATAACTGTGCGTTTCATAAAAACAAATGCAATGCTAAAAAGCCTCTATTTGGAATACTTTTATCTTAGCAAAGGATGGCACTTGAATTTTGCAGGCTGAGCCTATGTGGCCATCGTAACATACTGCTATTTCCTGAAGGCATGAAAAACGCATTTTGAATTTTGATCTTCCACACTATTATAAAGGAGGACAAGTTAGATAACCAAAACTCACATTTTCCAGATTTTTCTAAYAGAAGACAAGCTACAGAGAAGTATTATGGGTCCTCAGCACAAGGAAAAGGTATAGTTCACTCTCCTTCTGAGAGCAGACTTGCTATGTATGATACAAGACTGACCGTGTATGATGCAACCTCCAATATGGGTATGGAAAACAGAGGGGCCTCATTTTCCAATGAGGAGGGCAAAGCTACAGACGCAGCCTGATAACGTGGCTGAAGTGAGCAGTAATTACTGGACAAGAGCCAAGCACATAAAGCTACACTATTATCAGAGGCAATATTGGTAGAGTCCTTCTGCAACGGAGACTTTAAGTGTCGCCAGCAGAGAAGCACAGGGGACTCAATACCTCTCTTCATGCACTAGAAAGCTGCTCTAATTATGTAGCTGTGAATTCTCCACGTGAAGGGAATCCCTGGGTAGAGAAAACCAACACAAGAGACACTGGACACCTGTTTTCCTGGGCTGACTGGGCTTATTTTAAGCAGTCCTGTCGGCTCTATGCAGGCTGCTCAGCCCTGCTGCAGTCTTTGATTCCCACACCCATCCATGAGGCACAGGAGCCGTTTCCCAGTGGCTCTGCAGGAAAACGCTCCTAATGAGAGTGTGCTCTCATGATGTAATTTTTATGGATTTTCCCTTAGGAGACACTAGGTATCTGATCTGATGTTTTCCTGAAAAAAAGCCTGAGCCTGGCAGGAGTTWATAGAGTCAGGGAAAATAATCCCTTCTCCCCACAGCCCTTCACACTTATGTCTGTACTGTACGATCTCCAACTATTCCTCTTACTATACTTACTCTTCCTTTTTGGTTTTTTAAAACCACAACCCAAACAGCCTGTTAAAGTTGATAACAAAGTTTCTGTTTTTATTTTTAATGGCTTTTATTCAGAGGACGATCTGAAAGAAATCAGAATCATATTGTTCAAAAACAAAACCTTGCTCCACATGGTTCCAGCTACTTTGGACCCTGCAGAATTCAGTAGCAATAAAAAGTATTTGAACAGAGTAGAAGAGGAGCAGAAAAGATGTGCAGTTTTCCCAATACCCATTAACTGTTCTGCCTCCAAAAGCTCCCAGCATTTCCCATAGCCATTCCCCATGTCTCTGTCTTCCTGCTCAGAAGCCTTGGAAGTCACCTAGAAGCAAAGGGAGGAACCAGGGTCAGAATGAAGGCAGAAAGAGCCAATTGGTCTGGAAGAGGTGCCGGGTGAGCAYCTCAGTATGGTCACAGCTCAGCAAAGCGCAGCCTGGACCTGAAAAGGGGTGGGAAGATCTGGCTTCTAATTTTCAGGTTCCTAATCAAGCTGGAGATTGGGAAATTGGCCACCACACATAGAGCAGGAAGATGCTGCCACCTGCAGGTATGAGCATCATGAAGGCACCAACCCAAACTCCAGCACCTTCCCGGAACGTGAAAAGCACAGAAGGAAAAGCCAGAAATCCATCCTTACAGGGTAGCTACAGCMAGGAAACTCATCCTACTTTTAATGCCCTTTCATTATTCCTACTGCTGGGAGAACAAAACTTGTGCACAAGACAGGACCTTCCAGACAGAAGGAAATAAAAGCTCTGGTTTTATAGAGTGCGAAGTTCCACTCAAGGAAACACAAGACCTCTTCCAACCCTCAAAGTCTGACACTTTGACTCCAATGACTAAGTTAACTAGGTAAATAAATCCGAGATTCTGACCTGATGTTCCACTATGTTAGCATTCAGAAAGGTCAAAATGCTTCCCAAGGTTGTGCTTTGGCTTTATAGTTGTGTACATTTGTATTCATAGCTTAGTTTTATTTTCAGTTCTACAGAGAATTTATTTGTACACCCTATAAAGTGTGCTCTTTACAACAGGATCCCAAGAAATCCTAAAGCTAGGAGACTTTTCAAAAGAGGTTGAAATGATCCCAAAACGGTGATTTTGCTAAATTTTCTTCTCTCGAGTGCAATGATGGATTTCTTGGTTCTCTCCGTGCCTTTTGCAGCAGGGCCCCAGGTTTCAGTGTCCCTACTGTTCATGCTGTGTGATAAATGACGGAGTGGCCCAAAGAGGGAGACACTGCTTCAGTGCTGGGCTTGCATCTTGGGACTTGTATCAYCTAACAGATCTTCCATTTTGGCAATACAAGCAAAGTTAAAACACGCCCAGTTCCACATTTTGCAGCGGTCAGAACACACACAGCAAATCAATACAAAGCACCTACATCTGCCCAGTGAATGAGAAACTGTGTTCGCCACTTCACACAGTTCTTTGCTCTTAGGCCATCCACTAAATGATCTCATTTTCAACCTCACTGGAGCCAACTCCTCATAAAAATCTTAATGTAAATGAGCCCACCTAGCCCAAAATTTAATAACATTGCCTTAAAGCACAAAAATAAAGGCTTAGGTCTAGATATTTTAAATAACATCCCAAGCATAAAACAGCAGAAGAACAAAACCTGAAAGCAGTACTCTGGACATTTACATTAGAAAACTCCTTCCTCATTCGTTCCTATGAGGAAACACTTGGTGCTCTGATGAAGACTTCACTTCTTTTTGATAAGTTACCTATATAGTGTATTATCCACAACATTGTTCATAGTGTTGAAAAGAGAAAGCTCTTCTGATGCACACACGAGAAGCAGAAGAATAAACTAGCACAAACTCTGTCAATAGGTACACGCCTTGAAAAATAGCTTCCTAGTTCATAGCAGATTTATAGTTTTTATCTCAAGTTTCCAAAGTTCATCTGAATCTCCAATACAAGAAATTTCAACATATCAGTAAATCTTTTAAGCCACGAAGAAAACTCAGAGTAGCAGTGTCCCTTATCGGTGGAAGAAGTGATAAATCTGAAATAATATATAATTCATGATGACACATATCAAGGCATTACACCAAACACTGACACAAGACCTATTTATGACATTGCTTTGCTATGCGTATTCCCTGCAGAACCATCTCCACTCTCATTTTGAACCAAACACCTGCTTCCATGATGCACATCCCTTCAGAGCTGGGGAAGATCCAATTCAACCACCATTTCTCACGATGAAAAACTAGTGGTCCTCAGCCAGCAACGTTTAAATGAAAATTTAGGTGTAGATCAGAAAGATATGCAATGCATTAAGGCTATTTTAAATAAATAAAGCTGATGACCTTGGACATGAAGCTATCCCGGTCTCTAAAAGATACCAATATGAATGTTACACTGCCCTTGGCTGGGGAGGAAAGTTCTGGTTTGGTTCATTCATTCACACAACTTCCTCAGCCTCCGCAGCTGAGCACGTATAGAGGCTGACAAGCTCTGAAGAAATGAAGAGATTTTTCAAATCTTTCTAATACAGTCCTAAGAGTTAAGGATCAGAGATGTGCTGATCAGCAGGTATTAATGCTGCTGCTCTGACAGTCACAACCTGGAAGGACTCTGCAAACATTAATTAGAACCAGCCCTTGGGAGTGAGGCTACTACTAGGTATCTCCTAGAAGTGCSTTTAATTCAGTGGCTACAGATGATGACTGGTCTAATATCACATGAGTCAGTACTGCAGCCCTTCAGAAATCTATTTTGATTATTCAATAGCTAAGATATCACTGAAACTACCAGGAACAATGAAGAGGATTTTGTATTCCCTTGCTGCCATTACCGCAGTTCATTTTTGAATAAAAGTCACAAAAGCAAAAAGTAACTTCACTTGCACAAATATTTCTTGGAGGGACCAGCAGGATAGACATCTTCAAGACATAGAATAGGAAGTAAATAATTCCCTGGATCTCCTTGTACCATTGAATCACGCTGCAGTCATTACTCAAACAATATCCTTACATTGGTTGGCAAATCAGGTTAAAACTAAGGAGACACGAAGGACAGGTACATCTATTGCCTCCTGAGTCTCACACTACTTCAAAGAYGGCTTTCCCTCCAATGTTTTTAGGTGAGTGATTCAGAAAAATAATTTCATATATATAAATACACACACATACACACACACATATTATATTTTATATATATATATATATAGTAGTAGCAGCAGCAATGCTGCCTAGAAAGTCAGGCCAAGAAAGTCACCGGCCAAGAAAGCTTTAAGATAAGAGGAACAGAAAAACAAAACACAGACTTGGAAAGCTTATATAGAAGCCACACAAGGAGAGGAATAAAGCAGATRAAATACACAGGTAAGCACCAGGGTAGTCCTGTTACAATGTCTAGAAACAGCAATGGAAAAATAATTTCCTAAGCACATGATTTTTGAACATGCATTTGCTTGTCCAATTTAGCTAGGCTAAGAGCTGATTGAATCTGACAACAGATTTTCCTCACACACACCCACATAGCAAATAAATAAATAATTCAATCAACCAAAGCCACCCACATCCCCACACAAGGCGATTCCCCCAAGTCAAGCTGCAATGGCAGCGAGCAGCCCAGCAGCTCTGCAYGCCTCACATGACACCCTCATTTTGAGGGGATTTTTCACTTATCTTCTTGACAACAGCACACGCAGAGCAGCTGAATATAGAAATCTCCACTGATGGATCGTTCCTGTTCGCCAGGGCCTTGGGCTGCCCGATTGCCTCTTGCAGCGAGGAACCCAGAGCTCAGCGACACGCACTGGAGCCCGGGCCAGTTTCCCCCTCAGCACAGCGAAACCCTGATCSTTTCTGGCAGGCTCACGTGAAGCATTTCCTCTGACGAGGACAGACTGCAGTGACTTTTCCCATTAAACAAATAAATAAATAGAAGATGATTCTTCTGCACCCTAACAGGGGAGCCTGCAGTCTCAGAGATGCAGAGAGGAAAGCCTCAACACAAAGATTCAGTCATGGTATGGAAAGCTACAAAGTAATGTAGCACTATGGCAGTAAAAATGCTGTTTTTTCAGGGTAAGAGAACCCTAAAACCACACTGCTCTCCTGCCTGATACCACAAAACACATCTGGACACAAAGGGTCTCCCCAAGACAGGGCAGACACCCCAACAGCAGCGTGTCCTCAGGCAGGGCCTCTGCTCCATCACGAGGAGACAACAGGGCCGTGCGGCCTGCACGGCTACTGACGGTGCCTCAGTCCCCACGGCTAAGGGGAGCTTCGAGCAGCTTGAACAACCCTCTACCCAGGCCCACCTGACTTGGCTGCCCTATTTGCTACTTGTCTGTGGAGATCTTGGAGTGCCAGCCTAGCTGGTGTGTGTTTCAGTCACTACCTGCTCCCCTGAATTGAAATTGGGCACTAATTAACRCATCTCAACGAGGCCCAGGCAGCAAGTGGTCCGATAGGGGGCCCTGACCAGTCAAGTGCTCCAGTTTTCCATCTTTATAAAGGTCTCACAGACAAATGAGGGGAAAAAAAGTCCATTAATAAACATACATCACTTAGATCCTCTGATAATGGAGGGTTTGCAATAAAGCTAAGATAAAGAGAGGCTAAGACACATTGCAGCAATTAAACTGTCTACCTCATTGAAAAATGGAGAAAAATCTCACAGCTAAGATATGCAGTATCTTTCACTCAAAGCAAAACATTTTCTGGTGCAAGCATAACAGCATCAGAAAAAGAAATCAAAATTTTCAAATCATAACAGCATCTTACAACACTTGCTGTTCCTTTCCCAGGTGTTTGCAGTTTTAAAATGGCATCTATAGGACCCACAATAGCCCAATCTAGTTCTGCTGATGAACTTTAAGTGAAGAGGTGCTCAAACAGTCTATAAGTATTTAGTGGGAAGCAAAGCCCACACCTTAGAGGGGAGGGAACCCACACCCCTAGCTAAGCTTTGTGCATCCCTCGAGAAATTCACTGTATTGTCTTCTTTCTTAGTCTTCCAAGCAATGAAAGAAAACAAGGCAGCTCCTGACTACAATATATAAGCTGCTTTATGCCATACTAGAAATTAAAAACATTAAAATAATGTCAGTACATAGTGTATGTTACAGAATAAAGCAAGTTAGAAAATGAGGAAGAAATATTCATCCACATCTATAAAAACAGAAGAGCAAATGACTCATGGAAAAGGGAAATCACGTCCAAGCACTAGATAACCTTGTCTGCCACCAGYCTTGGTTGCACAACCTGCAATTAGAGGTTCTGAAAGCAAAGAAACTGCACAAATGCAGTCACGTTGGCATCAATARGTCCAGGGCAGGGACAAGTTTAATGTTCCAATTCTGCATATTGGTTGCAATTATTCTGCTCCTTCTTCCTATTTTCTTRTAGGACAGAGTGAGAATTACCCCATAAATTCTGCTTATTTCTAAGAGAAAATCAAGTAGAAAGAATTCTCTTAATTTCCAGTGRCTGAGAAACATAACCAAACACATAAGAAGTCAGCTTATTTAGACAGTGTTCATAAACTGAAAGTCTGAATATCTTAAGCCAATTAAATACCATAGAATGATTGGTTCATGTCTTACCCTTCCACAACCCTTTCCTTTTAAGGCCACAACCACCAAATAGGTGATGACTATTCCAGGATTTCTATGGTAAAAGGGGAAGAACTGAAAAAAAGATACTTCTCTGACAACAGTCAGAGTGTGTTTATGTCTGAAAGACCATCCTTTCATGCAAAGTGTCAAGTAGCAAAGGCTCAAATGTTCAAACAAAGTACTGACCTCTGATGCTTTTAAAAAGCCAGGTTTGGTGAGAGAACCTCATTACAGAATTTCAACCCAGGTGCTTCAGGACTTTGTCAAGACACAGCATTTCCCATCTCCTGCCTTTCCAAAACAAACATAAAAACCTCACAATAATTCTGTTAAGTGAAAGAACATCACCACTGAAATCTTTATGACAGGTCTGAAATACAATGCTCTAAACCAGCTTAATTTTCAGCAAACATTGGGCAGATGCTATACAGATGACATATTTCTTATAACATCGTAAAAGTGATAAAAGGCCCACGACGGAGGTAGTCAAACAAACAGTAACAAGAGATCACCTTCACTAAAGACTAGGAGAAACTCTTTTTGGACAGTTATTTACATGCAAGGAAATAAACTAAGAACTAAAGTGGTATGAAACAGTTTAACTTTTGAGATAATGACACTAAAGAGTGGAAAGACATTCAAGCCATTTCCCTATAGCTTCACTAATGTGGGACATTTCCCTTTCTCTTATTAACTTGCTTGTCTCTCTGATATAATAGAACCTCACTAATTCACTCTAATGACTGGGAGGCCGACTGCAAATTACCAGATCTTGCAAATTAGCAAGTAAGCAAACAAACACTATKAAAAAACCCAGTCAAGGATATCTTGGGCACATCATTTACTTTGTTCATTTATTTTTCAAAAGTGTAATTTAGACTTACAGTGCTCCACAGCAAACCAGCAAGAAAGCTGGGCAAAATGAGCTCACAAGTCCCTTCCATGAACAGGTGCTTTTCTTCTGGCTTTCACAATCAYTTCTACTCAACTAAAAAGCAATGCCGTGGTCCTAGGGACACCCAAGATGAGAAAACTGAGATAGCAGAGAAGCAGAGATGGGGTGCCCAACAGCTGGGATCTGCCAACAGCAGCTGCTTAGGTTCTGTGAGGGTGGCTGAGCACCCAACAGGCTGCCCAGGGAGTCTTCTGCCTTGGAGATACTCAAAAGCCTGGGCAATGTGCTCTGGGTGGCAAAGCAAAGATGTTGGACTGGGCATCTCCAGAGGTCCATTGCAACTGGACCATACTGTGATCCCCTGCTCTGCTGCACTCCCTAATTAACRCTGCAGAGAATTGGGATGATACAGCCAGGATGTGAGAGCCATCAGGTCTGCAGTTCTGCAGGGCAGGAGGCATTTTCACAGCTGGTGTTTTTCCTCAAGGACTTGTTCTGTACATTTAATTCTGACAGCTTTGTTCTTATTACTCCTCCTGGCTCTCTGATTGGGATGGGGGGGAACCTAAAAGGACTCTGGGACACATAGAAAAACTACCTGGGTGGTGAGATAGTGCCTACTGCTCAGCTCCAAATGCAGGCACAGACATACTAGCAGCAGAATAAGATTTTAGCAGCATTAAGGCATGCCCATACTACTCTCAGGCAAAGGTATCCCGAGGAATCCTTAACCAGCCCTCCTATGGACAACAGAAGAGTTTGGGCAAAGGAAGAGAGACTTTCAGTATTCCCTAGCTGCTACAACAGCTCTTTTAAGCCTCTATTCTACACTTGGACCCTGGAAACCAGCCTGGTACAGATCAGCCAGCAAGCAAAAAGATGCTTTGTGTCAAGGCCCTCTGAACTGCAAGCTGAGACCTGGCGCTTTTGAGGCACATCTCTCAACTCTCCCATTAAAGCGGGTGGCAATGCCTCTCTCCTCCCTCTTACAGGGAGGTGCTATTCTGCACATCTCCCAGTTCTGTCAACTTTAGAGCTCCAGTCTCTTTCCCAAGGATTCCTGGGGCAGGCCCTCACTGTTCACRTGCTGACAGATTTCTTCTTATTGTTTAGGTTTAGAATAAAATTTAGTCCTCTTTAATATGCTTTAAAATTCAGTCTTGCTTTTTAAGATTTGAAAAAATAAATCTAAAAAGCGCCAAGGGCAAGTCTTGTATCTCCTATATCTTGTTTGGACCTTTCTATGCCCAAAGTCATCTGCCTGAAAACCATTCCAGGGTGCAGTACTCGAGGGAATACACTTAACACATTCCCACGTAACTGTCACTAAACCCCTGCAAACCTCCAAAACCAAAYRGCCTTACACAATTCTGTCAAGCAAGGTCTCTCGCTATGATCTCCCAGGAGCRCTGTTTCCTGTAGGGTTCAAAACATTTCCTTCTCCCTTTTTGCCCTGCAATTCACCGTATTTTTACATTATAGCACTACTTGATCAAGCAACACCCCCTCCTCCTTTCCTGCCTCTCCTCTGCAGCATCCAGTCAAGTCGCAGCRGACCCCAGACGGAAGCTGCAGGAGGGGATCCACAGATCTTCGCAACTTCAGCTATAACATGAAATCTTGTTTCTGTTCCYTAAACATTTTAAACCTGTTAGATCCTGGGTTTTATTCCTCCCCCCATGCCCACCCCGTGTCCAGAAGATGAGCGGTACACCCAAAGCAGCCARCTGGCAGCAAGGAGTTTACTAAAGCAGCCGCCAAGGCTGCACCTCCCACCTCCCGACAGCCCTCTGAGCTACTTCAGGAGTTCTTTCTCTGCACAGCCATAAGAGGAAACTGGAACCTCTGGGAGCTATGATAACAGAAATTAATACCCATCATCTACATGCTGCTCACAACATTTACAAAAATGCTGTTTTTAAAGGCACTGAGGATTCCCAGCTAAATCCTCTCTTTTCTCTGTGTTCTCTATGATACACCCTATTTTCTGCCAGCCCATCCTGAAGATGGGAAGCAGTGGCCTCTGCCAAAGGAGCCCTGGCTCCACTGTGTCCCACAAGGTGCCCAGGGGCAGTAGAACCGCAGTGCGGATACTCGGGATGCTGCTCAGGGGATGCCTGCTATAGATGCCAGGCCTCTTGTACCAAAATCCCTGGCTCCRTTACACACTTGGATTGGCTTCGAGAGCCGGTTACTGCTACCTCTGGGGATAGATAGGCCCAAGGTGGGACAGGGGGACATAATTTCTTCCAGCTCACACAGTAAATTGAGGCAGGTTTAAAGAGCAGGGCCATTCTGAGAGGAGATGCTACAATGATAGCAAAGGTGCTGCCTCTGCACTGCAGCCTGACCTGCTGCCTGCATGTACAGCAGTGTATTCACCCACCCTGATAACAATACCCAAGCCAACCAGGGTAAAAGTTTTTAAAATATATATTAGATTCCTGATATCCTTGAGGAAATTATTTTGACCTTATATTGCTGAAAGTTCTCCCAGAGTTATACTGCCTGAGCTCCTTTGTGGCATATAAGTTTATTTAAAAAATGCCTGTTGCAGATTTTCTGATCAGAACCTAGTAATGCAAGTCAGAGGCTTCTGTTGAGCTGATTCAGTGATAGCTCTCTTCAGCAGGGAGAAATTACTTTTGTGTAAGAAGCAATACCCAACTTGTTTCAAACCTCAGCCTCTGGCAAATCTGTCATAGCAGGAGACATTCCCTGTTTCTTTGACAGATTGGCCTGGGGCTGAAAGTTAATCTAACATGTCAGAAAAAGTATACAGTAGGTAAAGAAAAAAGCTCTAGCTAACCCTCTCAGCATTTTACATTAGGGCATATTTGAAAAAAATGCTCATTTATACATAGTGAAAAATATTGCTGTAAGTCTCAAAATTAAAAGAAAGAAGGCAGCATAAAGATATGCTAACGATACAAAATAAGCTTACAGAATAAGTGGACTAGAATCTGTGCCCTACACCAGGGATAAAAACTACCACCACCAGCTAAGATCTAAGACTGCTTATTGTTGTTATTACAAACCCATTTTCTTTCTCCTTATCACTCAGCATGCCAAATTAATAACTGGCTTCAACTAGCAGGATGCATGAAAACATGAGTTTTAGCTACTACAACACTTCAGTGCAAGTCATACTTGCCAACACTGTCAGTATGCGATTTTGTTGTTGCCATTCTACATGTCACCTTATTCAGAAGCAGGAGTTTGCTTCAGTTCCTCTGTTTGTTCTTGCTGATAAGGCCCCTGAAGTTGTATAAACCATCAGTGCTCAGAAACACACAAACACACYCTGCTTGGTGCTTTAAACCTTGGCCCAGATTTTAAGCCAAGTCAACACAATTGCTACTGGCAGACACCAGTCTCAGAAAGCCAAATCAGGTCAAAACTACATTCGCAGTGGGAAATTTAGTTCTGTAAAAAGCCTCAATATTTTGCAGAAATATTTCAATGACTTCATTCCCTTGACAAGGGCAGAAGCAAGAAGTGTTGATGCTATTTCGTTCCAATGATTTGACTTGTGTTTGTACCAAAAGGGTAAGATCATATTTATGACTTTACATTAGTAAAATGAGAATATTCAATATCTCAAAAAATTACTTTCATTCAATGTAAAATATCTTAGCTGAGAAGAGAGGAAGGGCACATCAGAGAGCAGAAGGGTCTAACATAGAATGAAAACACATTTAGCAGTGTTGGATTTTCCCAGAGGCAGAGTTTTTCCAGCCTGCTATATAGAGATGATTACAACAGAATGAAATCCATATTTAGAATGATAATAAGCATGCAGTAAGGAACATTTCAATTAAAAACACAAAAAAAAAAGAAAACTTTTTATGTTTTCAACTTTGAGCAAAGCAAAACTCCTAATTTATCTGGGAAATGCTTATATTAACAGGCTAACACTGCAAGGAGGAGTGTAATAATCTTTAATGTTTCTGTAACTTATAAGCCAAAAAGAATATGAAGAAAAAGCAACTCGTCACCAATCTAAAAGYTCTGCTGAGGCTCTGAGTGCCCTTACTCAGTGTCAGCTGAAGCATCACTTGCCACACTTGAGGCATTTAGCTTCCCATTCCGAAGCACCGACAGCGCTTCTCCCCATTCATTAACGCCAAAACAAACCAGCTCGTTAAAGCAAGGTGTGTTTTACAACAGCCATCATTTGACACAGTCCATTTCTCCTACATCCTCCTCTGTGCAGGACTGGAAGGTGCTGCTGGGTCAATGGTTTCCTACTGCTCCGCTCCCTGTGGGACTCCGGGACAGCTGTGGATGAAGCACAAGTCAGAAGTGCCCAAGCTGGGGAATAGGGCCCAGGAGCAACACATGGCTAAGGGAGCAATTCCCCTTTCCAGAGAGCAACCTCTCTCCCTGCAAGTCCTACAAGCTGCAGCACCCACTGCCTTCTCCCTGCGCTCCCAACTTCTCCCACTGCATTCCCAGGTCGCAAGGAAAGAGGAGAGCAGAAGGGAGGAAAGCTAAAAATATTCATAAACCAGAGACTGGCTTCTACATCAACTAAAATGCTCTTTCCAAGAGGCTGCTTGGGCACATCTTTTGTCTATCTGAAGACAATTTCATGAATGGCTGAAAAGCACCTTGAGAGCCGCCTTGGCCACGCTGAGCATTGTTCTCTTTATGATGTATGTTTTGGAAAATTGGCCAGGCTCATATTAATCTAGCAAATGGCAACTCTCCAGCCTGATAGCTTTATAATGGGCATCTTGGCCTTTCAAGAGTCTTTTTTAATCCCACCGAGAATATATATTTGCAATCGCATCGGAGCTATCAGCCTCAGGAAGGAGGCTCTGCATAATATTTTGCTGAAAGAAAACTTCTTGTAATGAATGCACCACGATCCTCATCCTCACAATTCTGATTTTTCAGAGGAGTATTTTTGACAGCTGGCATGAAGAATCGCTCCTGATTTTGTCTGTATTTCAGTCTCACAGGTTTAGAAGAAGCTACAACAAAGGAAGAAAAAGACACAACATTTCTTCTTTTTATAACAAGAAAGAAACCCAAGTATTATTAACAGTTATCCATCAATGTAGCCTTTATGACAGTCACAGAACGAGCTCCACTTGCATACCATGTGAAATAACTTCCACAAGCTAAACCCAAGCCTCAAAAGACAAAATTTATCAGACTTAAATAGCACAGAAGGTCAACTTCAGATTCTCTTTTAGATGAGTACTGCTATGGTGCAGTAGTAGCACTGCTCTGACAGATGACTCAAATGAGCTCTATTATAGGGATTAGTGATTTCTCATGCTTCTTTCCACATGAGTGCTCCAAGCAATCACTAAATGCTTCAGTCACCCTCCAAGCATAAGGGTCAATAATTTGGGGTGTCATCAGCAAGAAACGGYATTGTACATCTACCTGGTACCAAACTTCAGTATCACATAAATGAAGATACAAGTATTCATATGGAGAGAACCAGAGACTTCACACTAGGCTGAGGCCCTTTGCTGATCTTCACAAGTATTCCCCAGTGCAGAATGCCAGTGATGCTGCAGTGATCCAGGCAGAAGGAACTACAGGGATCGGCTTGAAAGCCGTGTGAAAAACAGACACTGGGTTTCATTAAAGGCTTTGAACTTCCAAAACTCCAGCTTTGTTCCAAAGCTGAACTTAAATCTATTAAGGAGTTTCCCATAAAATGATTACAATTCAAGCAAAATGCAATAAGTGATAAAAAATTCAAAGCTTTAAAATGAAAAGCTACTTTCAAATTAAACAAAAACAAAACAAAATTTCAGTCTCCAAACAGTGAAATAGGAACAGCATTACCAGAATTATTTTCCTATTCTTTTCCAAACCAATGTCCCTGCTAAATCAAGCCGATTTGGCTTGGTTCCTTGGAGCAAAAATGTTTTCTTATCCCAGAAAAAACATCCTTCTGTCAGTCTCAAACCTGTTTTGGCAGCTACCACTTCTCAGAAATAGCTGATGGGCAGATAAACAGCAGGGCTATTGGTCACCAAACAGAAGAAACCATGTGAGCTGCTTAAATCCAAATGAGCAAAAAAAGAAATTAACACAAGACTCTTCACCTAGAGGGGTCCAGTCCAGAAGCAATCACTGTGTGTGTAGCCCTCCCTTCCCAAAGGGAAGTTTCCAATCGTGTCAATAAGAAGTAAGAGACTCTGGTGGTGCAAGAACTACAATATTCAAGAACACTGTAATGTAYGGGTATAGCTCAGAACAAAGATTTACCGTGACCTCCAAAACGAGTATTTTTTGGCCCTGATGCCCTAATTAGGGACTGACTACAGCTTCTGATACTGCATGAACAAGCTGTTATCATTCTCCCCATCAGATACACAACAGGCACAATCTAGACACTGTTTCCCGATGCACCACGTGAAGCAGAGGGTCTGTCAAACCGACRCTTCTCAAAGGTCCCTGCCCTTTAGTTCACAAACAGCAGCTTTCTGCAGACTGCTGCAAACTACGAAAGCGCCTCAGATTGGCATCAACAGCACAGAAACATTCCCCCTTAGGACACGGTTTGCCAGCGTTCCCACCAAAAGCCTTTTTCTTCTGAGGGCTTCCTCTTGGGATGGAACAGTTCCAGGGCCTTGTCCCCTGTGTTCTGGCATTTAGAGCGAGACCAAAGGAGCTCATATGAGGAGCTCTTTGACTGCAGGGGAACASTTTGGTGCTGTCCGTGCAGCACATGTGACCCTGCATACGTCTTGGGTAAGAGGAGCAACAGATCTCAGGGGAGATCACTGCAAAATGGAAACAAGCCCGTTCCTAGCCTGAATGCTCCAAGGTGTCACAGGGCAGCTTGCCCTCTGTCTCAACAGGCCTTGATTCTGGTTTCTAACATCACAGGCTAAACCAATTTCCCTTTCTGGACTCRAGCTGGAAGAAAACCTTAAATAAAATGTCTTTGTCATAAAGGATATTGCTCCCCTGCTGTGCCAGATGGGCCCAGGGACATGCAATTTATCCTATATCAGGAGGTGAATATGGGGTTAGCAAAACCATTTTCTCCRTACTCTCTCAAGCTTTTCTTGCTCTTGCTAGCCCAGGCTAAGGTTCATGATTTCAAGGTTTTCCTTGCAAGAATTTAAATCCTGAGCACAGGATGAGAATGGAGGAACGACAGGTGCTGAAGAATATTAACCTGAATAAGTTTTCAAAAGGGAATCGTTAAACAGAGCCACTCTACAAATGCTCAGTGAAAGCTAACATGTCATTAATTTACTTGGGAAGGGAAGTCCATCAAATATTAACCCTTTAATTCTGAACAAGTGACTAGAGTTGCGCACATCCAGCAGCCACCAAGGGGATGGATGGGCACCCAGAGGAGCAGGGAGGGCTGTCTACCGACACGGAGGGACGTTGTGTGCGACATGGCACGTTCCTGCTCCCTCCGTGCAAGGAGTCCACGTCCCTCACACTGCCCAGAGCAATTGAACAACTCTAGGGCCACRGCAATAAACATCTAGGGAGAATAAAGCTGATGCCGGTTGTTAACTGTCCACTCAGTCTCTGGCATCCAGTGACTTCAGCTGCAACCATAAGCAGGCATCATCTTATCCAGGCATGAAAGGAAGAGATCTAAACGTGTCATTTAAGGCATGTGCCCTTGCACCCCTGCAGGGCCACGCGACAAGGCCCCAACACATCTGCTGCTCACGCACAGTAACTGCACCAAGAAGGACAGAAGAACAGGTGGTAGCTCCTGACAGAAGCAGCAGCTATCCCAGCTAGAGACCCCCTCCTTTTGCCCACAGGCCCCTCCAAAGCCATCCTGGGAAGCTGGCCACACTAACTGTCCTGGTGGACCACACACTCAGCCCAAGGGTAAGTGTGTTTTGCCTTGAAGATCTGGCTTGAATTATGAAGCTCTCACTCTTAAAAGTGTGGTCAGAGATGCCAGGCTTGAAAAATAATGCTAGGCAGTGTGCCCGTGCTCGGAGCCGTTCTAGCTCTGGATTCAGCCCACTGCACCACATTGGCGGCTGCTGTTTGGAGCTGGAGGGCAGGGTGGCAGGAAGGGAATTACAAAACTAACCAGATTCTGGCCTGGCAGCAGCAGGACTTCCAGGACACCGAGTCTGATTTAATCACAGACACGTGTGCATTTCCCAGAGCYCTCTGCACCTCCCTGCCAGATCCACTCCATATGAATACGCAAGGTATCGAAGCCAGCAAAAATCCTGCTTCCACAGTCCAGAAATGCAGGATTCCTGCAAACCTTASATCTTGCCATGTAAGGGAAACCAAGGGACCACACAGTGCACACAAGGTGGGCACTAACTCACAGGTTTCTGACATGGGTTAGCTTAACAAGAGCGTGCATTAGCTGTGTGTGGAGAAGTGTGCGCCCCGACCATCCCCTCTGCTTTCCACAGCTCTGGAATGTTTTTCCTTTGTCTCTCTGGGTTTATCTTCACAAAGGAGTTGACAGCCTGACATAAGCCTGATCTGCTTCATTTAGTTATTGCTAATTACACACCACCTCAGCAGTAGATAGAGTGCTCATATAAATCCTGCAGGAACTTACCCCAGCAAACAACCACTTGGAGCAAGCCCATGAGCAAAACTAAACCAATGCTTGCTATGCTTTGCTCACTACAGGAAAAGGACATGCCAAAAAAATCTTGCTTAATAAACTGCTAGTGTAGAAGGTCACTAATGTGGAAAACCATGCACCTTTGAGTGGCTAAAAGATGCACAAAACACTGCCCTAGACATAAGATCTCACTGGAGCTGCCCTTGCACGGCTCTGCATGGACACMAGCACTGTCTTGTCTGCACCACATTGCACAACTAAGGCCCAGTTTAAGATTCCTAAGCAAAACTGCCCATAACAATTTTGGTCAGAAGGGAGACCAACCCACTTTGCATACTTTTAATACTTTTTTAGGCAGAGGAAAAGACAGATCTCAGTTATTAATCCAGACACGAGATAGATCACTACACATTAATGAAGTGAAAGTCTGGTACATATCACTCAAAGTCTAGAATTTTAATCTCACAGTTAACCTCAGAAACTACTTCTCTGATTTTAAATTACCTCCAGAAACATACTGTTGSGAAGGGCAGAACTCACCTACCTGAGGCTGTACAGAGACAGACACCAGCAGCRAGAACAAACAGTTCCCCACGCTGCTTAGGCACTGATAGCTAATCTCTATTTCCTTCCTTTTTCCCCCCCTCATTCTCTCAAATTTGGATGGACTTCAGAGGACACAAATGAGTCATTTAACAGGCTTTGGGGCCCTTCTCTCCACATCACATTAAAATAACAGTGTGTTGAAAAGTTAAAAAGAAACACCGTACAATAGAAAAAGGATGTTTATGCTTTATTGCTGTGTGTTCTCTTTTATAAGGAACAGCGCATAGAAAAACACCTGCTGGATAATAAAGTCTTCCTGCCCAGTTCTGAACTACTATCCACCAAATATCCTAGTCACACAGCACTAGAAATTATTCACCAAAAAGTCAGAACTGTTTATAACACACTGAAAATTTACCTGGTGTTTCCGAACAAGGAAATACTGCAATGTGCTTCTAGGTGATTACCATGCGATTGCAGTGCTCCCTGTGTAGTGTTTCACAGGGATGATTTCAAATATGCAAGAGAAAGTAGACCAACATTTTCACGGCTCATTATTAAGTTCACTGCCAAGCAGGCCAGGGTTTTCACCATGAAACAGCACAGAAGCTTTACAGTTGTTCTCCCCTGCCCAGGCACTCAAGTCTCCCTCACCACAGACCATTTTAGGAAGTTTTAAGCTTGCRTAAACCCTTATAACCGAGTCAGACGATTTAACAAAGACACACTTACTATTTAAGTAACTAAATGCACTAGTAGCACCTGTCTTTTTTGCTCACTCTCACAAAAAAATTGTCCATGTGCCTAATGTAAATATTTCCACAAAAGACACCCTGCAAGTGACAGAAATGCCCCAAAATCATTCTCCAATCCACAACACACTGAGTTTGCGCGCATTTTCAGCAAGGATTCCACAGAGCATACAGGGTTCTTCCAGATTTAGAGAACCCAACAGCCACTCAGCTATTACAGTCTGTACTACAAAAGAAAGGAAATGCAAATAAAGCAACAGAATTACTTACCAGCACTGCCGATCGCCTCTGCCTTCAGAATGAACGACCTTAGGACCCAGAAAGGGCATCAGGCAAGTTCTGGCATGTAGCCCACTGCACGGACTGCCTGGAAATTACCAGTACTTACATATCCACACCAGGGGCTTTCCTTCCCCCCACCAAAGGGGAAACCTACCATTTAAACAAGCTACAACCATATTTCAGGCAAAAGTACTGCTGCTGCTATTTCTACCATGAGTTTTTCCCACCTACACCTAAAGGAATCCATAAGGCGATAGCAAACTATGTGCTCCCAGACATGTAATTAATAAAGCCCTGGTGTTAATCCATCTATGCTAGAAATACCGATTGTACAGGGAAAGAAAGAGCGAGAGAAGGAGCGCGCGAGACCGAGGAATGAATTATAAATGCATCTAATTTGGCTACAATACAAGCTGCACATGTGGACTGAGAGGAGTCTGTGGCCCACAGTGTGTAAGCTGTCAGCAAACTGCATTTTACTAATAATTCATATCTGTAGCCAACCAATTAAGCCAGCCAAATTGCCACCTACCCAGGTAGCTGGGCTGACTGTGTTTAGATATCAGTTAAACACCTACAGCTTGATTTTGCTTAATATGGCTTCTTGGGAAATTTTGACAGCTGCCTGAATGCTCTAGTAGTTTTTAGCCAAATTATTGCAAGGTTTCAATTTCCATCTTAAACCCTGCAGATAGGTGTGTAATCACATTATGCTAATAAATAGCCAGTGCTTTCAAGGTCAGCAGAGGAAAGCGATCTGAAAAAATGTGCAAACCAAAAATATAAAGTCTTACGCCTGCGCCAGCTCTAATTTAATTCACAATGATGCTCAGCACTGCTGCTGAAGCGAATGCCGTTCACTTTCATTTCTGCTTTTCATTTTGATACCCCAAGGTACTGTCACCAGTAGGAGGGGAACATTAGTTCTGATGGAGCCTTTGCTTTCCTGAAACCTTTAAATTCCCCAGATAACTTGATTGCATAGTTAAGTATATAATAGTAGGCATATACTACTAGGAGCAAACAGAAACCTCAGGAAGACATGAGGTAAAACCTCAGCTGTTCTACACACACAATCTTACTGACTATTCACACAAGCTAATTACCTGGGAAGGAGAAATACATTTAACAGTACCTGGCTGTGATTATTGCTACCTGTGCTAGTCCAATGTGGTTAAACAGTCAAGTAATTTTTGTACTACTATGCAAAAAAAATGAATATCTACAAATAGTCACTAGCATGGCTGCTGATTAATAACCACCCTGTTTGCACCTGAGATTTGCCTGCAGTTGGATACCAGTACCAAGCATCAGCTTCTGCACTGGCAGCTTTGAGACAGGAGCTGAAGGTGCCAGGACTTGGTAAAATTTTCTCCTATTAAGTATTTTAATTCCAGCATATCAAACTTGGGGCTAGAGAGGGAAACCAAAAGCATCTTTGCTGAGTGCCTGATWGTGGCACAGTAGCTCTTTCTGACGCATTATGCACATTTTATTTCAATCACATATATACGTGTATGCACACAAACCTAACGCCATAGGCCTTTATCATCAACACAGAAGCTTTTTCTCAGCCCCATATCAACCTGTAAAATTGTTAACATTAATTAGAGCTCGGTTGCACACTGCAGCTGTATACAGCCCAGGAGGGAACGGGGAATGAGGCTGCAGCTCCAGGGAGTCGGGGCTGCGTCATTGATAAATCCACCCAGACCTCAATGGATGCAGTCTCTGCCAGAGCAATCAGAGAACACTCGGCCACTTCTCCCTGCTTCATCTGCCATCAGCAGCGTAGTTAGGAGGATGAGTTCTCAAGTAATCCCAGTCGTCAGACCCTAGAACTTGTCTGCCCCAACACAGGGCACCATCGGCGTCCTCATTTTAAAGGCACAGAAATGGGAGGGCTTTGCTACGTGCACCCAGCAGCACAAACTCACTTTCAGATCAGCCTGTGTTGATGTGAGCAAACACTATGATGAGCTGCTGATGCAGTGAKCGACATTCACAGGAATTAGGGAACCAGACCAAAGCAGAAGGAAAGCATATTTGCTGCCTTTATGGGCAACAGCTTGCACCCAACCAAGAACACACGCGTGAGAGATCTGCTCAGCAGCAGAAAAACAGGGTACCAGCAAGAAGCCGGGCAGCTGCTCTATGCACATATCACACAGCTTGACCTTTCCTATCACCAGGCACCGGACAAGGTGCCATCAAAAATGCATAGAAGTGAAATCAAAGGAAGGTGGTTGGCCTCACACGCATGAGGTGTCGGACACTAGCTATGAAAGATGAAAATACAACGCAGGACATTCTGGAAAAGTGCCCAGCACATGGATGATACAATGAGAGCATCCACATTTCTGGGAGAATTATTGCCCAGAAAGTGCTGTTCAGATTGGCAACATACCTATGAAMCCCTCTCAAAACTAAATCTTTGACTTCTCAATTCCAGTACAAATAGAAATTACRCTGTTTTCTCTCACCGTCACCAATGCGAATGTCACATGGGTCTAATGCTTTATGAGACATGACCAAGTGGTGAATATCTATACCGCTTTACAAAGATTTTGGATACTGCACAGCATATTTGGCATTTGATTGTTTGATATTGATTGCTTGCCATAGATAAGATCAAAGAGGGAGCCTGAAAGAATCAGTTTAAAAAAAAAAAAAAAAAAAAAAAAAAGACTTGGATGAGGAACATGCCAGCAAACATTTGAACTGGAGCAGACAGACTGTTAGCAGGGAAGAAAGAACCTCCCTGCAGCCAGAAGAATTCTGTGGCTGCTTTTCCCAAGCTAAGGGAAGAGATACAGAATAAATCAATAAAAAGCATAACAAAACATGGGCCTGTTGAAAGAAAGGCTGGGCAGGGCAACACGCTGCWGTCAGCGGCCAGGCCACGCTGCAGGAGGCGGAGTGGAGAGTGGTGCAAACACAGCAGAACACGGTCACAGCAGCAGCCAGACTACACGAGCCTGTAGTGTTCCTGGGGTTCCTTTGCCTGCTACCCACCTCTGAGTGGAGGCAGGAGACAGCAACATTCATCCCATTTCTTACACTGCCAGGCAGGTGAAAGAAGCATCCAGGTGCAAGCATTTTAGGCAAGGACAATTTTATACCTCCCTTGGCACGGAAGCAACACGATGGTTGTCATCTGACCAACACTACTAATCAAATATGTCCTTAAAACCCCCAGAGTGCCTCTCTGTGCAGCACAGATTGATTATGCCCCAAACAGCCAGGCTTTTTACCACTTGTACCCATGTACAAGCTTGCAGAAAGAATGAGGATTTTTTCCCCCCAAAGAGCCTGTGCAGTTTTATGGGAAGCTGACATTCATCAGGCACCTCCCTCACCATGCTCTTTGGTGTCRGGCCCAAGGCCAGAACAGCTCTGCTTTCCAGCTTCCAATCTTGCTTTTCTCCGAATGAATATTGAAGTGAGGCTATTGACACAGTGAAACCCTCCTCRGGAGGGATGAAGGTCACAGTATTGACAGCAGCAAGTTTCCTGCAGGGACAGCAAGGACATGACATGTTCAGCACAGATAATGATTTCAGTTTCTATTCACATACTCCTCGGTACCAACTCCATCCCGGTAGCACGATGARCACCATGCACAGCCCCTCTCAATGAGCTGAGCTTAGAAAGTTGTCTTCTCGGAGCAGGACCAGCTGCAGGAAAGCTGGTCGCAGTCCTCAGGCAGGCCATAAAATTTAAGGGTTACTGACAGCCTAAAAAAAGTTSAGTGGTGGTACAATGCAACAGGTCTGACTTCTAACAAGCCATTCCTAGCCCCATGTTGCAGGAASATTTTTAGGTTATCAACTTGATAACCCAATAAAAGGCAGAGGACAGCTTCAGTTACAAGCACCAAAAAATAAAATTTCACCATGTATAATGCTGCAAAGATAAAGTCTCTACTCATAGACTAGAAGTGACAGTTTTGCATTAGAAAGCAGCAGTAGATATTCAAAGGCTCCAGGAAAACCTGGAGTAAAGACACCAAAAATCAAAGTGCAGCTGCTCTTTTTACTGTTTAAATCATTATATATTAGCAACAAATCTTGTTGTTGGCCAACACTCAGAAGTGGCATATGGCCAATAAAAGGTTCAGTGGAGTTTTCCATCTGTCACCAAAATCAGCTATAGCTCCAGCGCATACATAGTAAGTTTAGTGTCATAATTTGTGTACTAGATGTCAACCAGTCATTCTAACATAATCATTTGATAATATAATTTGCTAAATATACTGCCCAAGCAAAGTACTATATAGGCACACAGCTAAAATGCATGGCATGAGTGTCAGTATAGAATGAATGCACTTACAGCACRACACCAGCTCTAACAAGAGGTGTATGTGCTCACAGTCTCTTGTCACAGAAGGCAGCATTAACAAATACTCTGAAGTACCCTCTGGATGTGCAACAAACACAGTAAGATTTAACAAAATCAAAGCTAAACCTAATCTATACAAGAGAACAAGTCACCACATCTTTTAAATCCACCTGTTCATTACAAATACTAAGTGGATACATTTACTTTGTCCCTTAWTTTGTCCTGTTTTGAAGATTAAAGACTATGAGATACCTCTTATCAGGCATGTGAAATCACTGGACAGTCTGGAGATGAAATCAGAAAGAATTCAAGGAAATCCTTCAGGAGAAGACAACTTAAAAAAGGCACTGAGAAGAACTGATTAACACACAATATATGAGGTTAGGACAGTTTCCTTCACCGTAGTTATCAACTGAGCACATAGCAGCTGCCAAAGAAGCAAATCAAATACTGGGAATTATTAGCAGAAGATTTATCTTTATGCTATTGTGCAGTTCCAAGGAGTGCCTACATCCTGAATACCCTGCTCAGTTCTGAGCTCCTTTTCCCAGAGGATACAGTGGAATCAGGAGGGCCATAAAGGCCAATAAGGACTTGTAAAGGAGTGAAACCACTTCTTCACAAGATACAGTTACCTACACTCTGCAAAACACATGGCTGAGGGGAAATCTTGCTGGAAGGCGAGGGACATGGAGGAGGAGAGCAGGGAACAACCGCTCAGTGTCTGCTGCAATAAAGAGACAACACATAAAACAAGGAGGTCAGGCTGAGCACCAGCAAAGCAGGGGCTGCTTCCTGCTCGCGCAGTCAGCGGGTGGAACTCGCTGCCTCGGGGTGTTGCAGATAATAAAAGTTTTGAAGTATTCAAAAGTAAATACACAAGTTAACATAAGAAAAAAAAAAACACATAAAAAAACAAAAGCAAAAAACACTAAACATGAAGGTACCAATCCTGGGCTGCAGTTGAAGACTGAAAGAATAAGTTAGTAAAATAACCGAAGGTGCTTGCCCCTGCTTACACTTTTTGCTAGAAATGCACTAGTGCTGCTGCCAAAACCAGAACTGGACTCAATGGATCTCCAAGCTGATCCATTAAATCATGTGCAAATATTTTTTGCAGGTGCTTTGTTAAAAGGGACATGGGCTTTCGAGAGGAAACTGTTAACCCAGGATGAGCTGGAGCTGAGCCCATCAATATATCATTTTTAATAACAAATATATTGGTCTCATCAATAYAATCGTTATTTTTAGATGGGATAAAAACTTTGAAGTTACTCTAAAAAATAAAGGTTTTATTTTACAGCATTTACAGCAATGAGAAAACTCCTCTRTAATCTGTGAGGTTTTATACAACGGCCGCGGCAGGGGCTCCCCAGAGCTCTCTGGAGAGCCACATTCTCCCAGTTTGCAGGTGTTTTTTGCTTCACTTGCCTGCACAGCACCGTTTGAGCACTAATAGTAGTCATCTCCTTGACAGGAGCACAGAATTGATTTTATTCCTTCATACTTCTGTCAGGCTTATAGTGTTTGCAGAGGAAAGGCAAGCATCTGTATGCATGTGTAAGTGGTGTATTAGTGTGGATATAATTTAGATGAGCTCCAAACAAGGTATAAACCGACCAAGGGGTTTCCCCCTTGGGTTCCCACCAAGACAGAAATTTCAGATGAAATTAGAGGAAAATAAAATTTAATGACACATTTGCAGTAGTCACAGCTCCCGTGTCTCAAGGCCTCAACAGGAGGGTGCTGATGTCCTGGCAAGCCCCATCTCAGAGCCCTGACACCCTTCTCTTCAGGGTGTGAATCACAGGCTGCAAGTTACAGCCTCACATTAAATGCTGAGCTCCAGAGCAAGCCAGTAAAGCGCTCTGTCCTTCCGCCCCGCCATGGGGACCTAAAAGAGCTTTGTGACCAGCAAGTCCTCCTACCAGGAGGAGAGGGAAGCAGTTCCCACACTGATAGCACCACGCACCCAGCRCCGCAGACTCTACATCAAAAAACACATATATTTTAAGAGGCAAGGACTCCCCTCCAGTCTGACAAACAGCAATACTTGCGTGGGTTGGTTTGTGTTTTTGCAAATACACTGTATTTTACTGGACAATTTCTGAAGTACAGGAATTCCCTCGAATCAACAGTTATTACACTGCAAATAACGCTCATAGAGCTGGCGCTCTCCAGCGACCAAACTGGTGGCCTATCAGGCAGAATTAAGTGTGTCTCTTCTCTAGCATGCCAGAAACTATTATTATTCTAATGCTTGTTCAGTTATATGAGTACATGAAAAGAAGCAACCATGCTTGGGGAAAAAAAAATCCACACTGTTTGATGTTGTTGATACACAAACACTTACATATTGAGAGCTTGATACCTCCCAAGATGTCACTGAGGTAACAGAACTTGCAGAAAATAACCACAAGAATAATATTTTCCATTTTATTTGTGTGCAATGTAAAATCCCCGAGTGTTTATGAACTTTGGGTCAACTGAAAGTTGCCAGATAAGCTATGCTTTCATCAGTGACAAACATGCAGAGAACATCCAAAACAACAACAAAACGCAGACTCCCCAGAACTGCAGAGGCCACGACCAGYTTCATGCCACAGCCTTGATCTCGACAACAGCACAAGGGGTCACACTGAAGGGATGGCAGCAGTGGAGGCAGCCAAGGCTCAAGTCAGCCCAAGCACAGAGCTATGTAAAAACTGCACATTCCCCGTGCGAGCACAAGCACAAGAGACTGTTAAAGTGCCTCTGTGAATCATAGACTAGATAATACAGAATCATAGAATCATTATGGCTGGAAAAGACCTTCAAGCCTTTAAATTAGTCTTTAAATTACTACTTTAAATTAGTACTTTAGAGAGAGCTAATAACAAACAATTTGACTATGGAGCACCTTCTTAATTTTAACAGCCACACTGGTACCATTAAGTCTATTACAGCCTCTTGACTGGCGGGAGGTTCAGGGCAACACCAAGTGTTTTTATTACGGTTGTGAAGCTGTAAGATAGGAAGTTAAACCTGCACAGCGGGGCAAACTCATGTTCAAAAGCAAAGCCTTAGTGATGCATATGCTGCTTAAATAAAGGAAAATATCCTAGATTTCCAAGAAGTGCAGTAACAAAACTATGACTGGTTTGATAGACTTCAGCAAGTCCATTATGTACCTGCCTTTGCAAGACCAAAAAGGAGAGGTCGGGTTCTTGTGTAGCTAACATGTATATGTATATGTTAGCCACACATCTTAACACACATACATATACATCAAGAAGCTGATGCTTTAAGAAAAGCAGCAGTCATCATGAGAGTTGGCAACTCTCACTAGTAATTGAGGCAAGAATATTAAACAGCTCTCATCAATCTATCTAACCCCAGGAAGTGAGCCATGAGACACTGACAAAGGGGAACATCTAGCCTGACAATGACAGTATATTTATCTCTTAAACAAAGAATAATGGAGTTACATTGAGGAGACTTATTTTAATGCTGAAACAGTGAAATATCTATCTGKGTACTTAAACATCCCTCAACATCTTATGGTGATATCCAAGCACCTCAGGGTAGGAGAGTATTTTCTAGGAGCTCTTGGTCAGAGACCAACCTTCCACCTACACCGTTAGTCTGTCTGTCTGTCGTCCAAGAGGACACCACCAGCAGCAGCAACAGCATCAATAGAAGGCAGGGAGTGTGGAAACCAGCCCTCCAAATCAGCTRTGTCCTGGCAGAGCCGCCCAGCAAAGCGGCAGGCCCCTTCACATCCACGGTTTCTTTTCCGCCAACTGGGGATAATTCCAGATTATCCCAAGCAGAGTTCTTTTCAGGAAGAAAATATGTTGGGTTATTGTGCTTGCCAGCACACGAGGCCTCCTGACGGGGAGGATCACATGAGAAAGGCATGTCTGGGCACAGGTCACATGCAGGACAAGGGCACCAACAGCAACCCCGGGGATCTCCGCACACCTCTAATGCTCGACCAACCCCAAACTGTGCTGTTTTAACACAGACCAGAGTGAAAAAGAAAAATAWAAAACTCCACCCCAAGCTTTCTGCCAGCTGAAACAGCCTACAAGAACACAGGCACATAYAGGGGACCTTACACTGCAGAGGGAGAGCGGAAGAAAATTCAGTGCCCAAACCATGAACTGATGCAAGACTGAAACAAGTCACTGCTTGAGTTAGAAAAACAGACTACAAATACATCCACAACTCAAGGAAGTCAGATTTTCTCAGTGCCCCATACAGAGCTGTATACCATGATCCATACCTAGCAGATGCAGATACTCAGCTAGGGSACTTGGTCAGTTGAATCCACCAGCCTGAACCTCCTTTCCCCCACCCCACCAACAGTGAGGTCTAATCCACATAAAAACTGTTTTTGCTGTTGAGAGCTCATCACAGACTCAGCATCTCATCCCCATATCTTTATTTCTTTCAAGGACCAGACTCCAGCCAAACTTCTGATCCTACCAACAACCAAAATCTCACATTTGCCTTATAGTCTGATAAACTTACCTGCTTTTCTTTCCTCCCAAGGTCCAAATCTTGCCTGCTAACATCATCGCCCTCCCCTCCGCAAAAAAAAAAAAAAAAAAAAAAAAAAAAAAGTTAATATACATCAAAAGAGACATGGCAAGCTCAAAGCAAAACTCTTTGTGGACCTCATGCAAACACATTTGAGCCCTACGCACTCCCCGTGCAAAGGAACACCTGAAGRCAATCAGAGCAGGACAGCTGATCCTAATATACCTCTCTCTGTTGCCCCATTGGCATTTGCTTCATACCYTGTGTCCTCTATTGCTCTCAGGTGGAGTGAGCCCTCCAGACSGCTCCACCTGCTCTTGCTTTAAGTGGTAGCGAAGACACATTTTATTTCTTCTTGAGAAAGGGGCTCCAGCAGCCCAGTGCTTCCACAGCCGTAGAGCTAGRGCACATCCTAGCTGGGGCAGAACAGCATGGTCAGCACCCTGACTAGCACGTGCTGCACTTCTCCCTCCTTCACGAGCCCTGAGGAATTTATCTTTTGTCTTGTTTCACCATTAAGGACTTGGCTTTTATCTGAACCACAGCCCAAGGGTGCAGGGTGGTAAATTCGCTTTCCTAGTTGACTATCCTTAGCTTTGCAGATTGCAAAGCTGAGACCACAACAGCCCAGACTGGGCAGGCGGGAGCCGCTGGGGCCAAAGCACCATCTGGATGGGGGTGTTTCTGCAGCGGGTTGAGCRTGCGGACACAACCACACGCTCCCTCGCGCTGGGGAGCTGCGGGGAAGCTGTTTGTTGCTCTCCCCAGGGGTGCCCTTTGCAAGGAGGGCATGAGCTCAACTTCTCAGCAAGATAAGTGGACTTCGCTCTGCATTAAAATCAAACTCTGGGCTTTGCTGCAGCTGTGCCCAGCGAGGCAGTGCCTGTGGAAGGGAATTGGAGCTTGAACACGGAGCAAAACCCGCCCATAGCGCAACCTCCCAGTCCTAACACCCCATGACTAAGTTTCCTAACTACAGAGCAAGCTCTATGCTACTCCACAGAACTCATGCTCATCAAAACCAGCTTGTACRTAATTTAAACCTGTAAAAGACCAGCGAGACACCAAAAAAAAGTCTAAATTGAAACAAAACAGCTGATGGCAGAAACCCATGTAGGCCTTTTAAGTGTGGACAAATGATAACCTTAAGCTCTGCATGCGCAACTCCAGCAAGGGCAAGGACGCCGCTTACCTCGGTGAGGAGGCGCTTTCCGGMGGCCCACGTGAGGGAAAGAGACACCGGCCGTCCAGCCAGCACTCCGCAAACTCCCACTGCTTTTGGAAAATGGCATTCAGGAGAAAATTCTTAAATCTTTCAGGAGAAAAATGATTTATTTCCTCCTCTGAAGCAAGAGAAGCAGCAGTCACAATTTTGGGGGGGTTATTTGGCTCTTTTTTTTTTTTTTTTTTTTTGCAGCTTTCAGAAAGCATCTTGAGCTTGTTAGTTCGTTCTCAGAAAGTTAGATGTCACCCCAAAACCCTGACCCTTACACTAAAAACCATTCTCGGTCACAAGAGAATCAGAAACCCACAATATCAATTGCCAGAGTTTGCTGTTCCAGAATATTTTGGGGTCAGGGCTGGTGCTCATCYTCTAGCGGTGGCTGCACAGTATTTTATCAACTCAATACATTTTATTGCAGAAATATTCATCCACTTTTTCACCTTGTCCCTTGTATATTACAACACGGTCGGTCATGTTTCAGGCAACGTGGATTCAGAGGAGTTGAGAGGATCAGGTGCAATGAAGCGAAGTTTCCAGTTTGAGCTCATTTCCCACGAAATGTGGGCATTAGCCTTGCACCCAACCAAGGATTAGCAGCAAYGCTGGCACTTCAGAACGTCACTAGCCATCAGGGAGCCGAAAATGTTCTTGGGAACAAGTTTGTGAGGAATTCTGATGGAGCCTCGCCCTGCTCCCTTCCCACAGGGTGCTGGTGGAGGGGGCTGCCRGAGCGGCCTCAAAATGGGCCCAAAAGGCGGCATTTCAGCGTCTAATCCACAGCTGCATGTGTGACCGTGTGTGGGAAGGACACGGTGCGGCGCAGCCCAGTTCCAGGGGTGGCCGTGGTGCCCGCGATGGGCAGCCTGCCCAGGGCAGTGGAACCCGTTCTGGGGAATAAACGGGTATTTTGGGGCGGGCAGGTGCAACCTCCCCGTGAGGGGGCAGCGGGCCGGGCCGCCCCCTGCGCCCCGCGCGCTGCAGGGCCGGGCCGGGCCACGGGGCC
>NW_020455655.1:3220485-3306770 GCF_003342845.1 Nothoprocta perdicaria
GCGCGTGGGGTGCCCGTGCTCACGGCTGTGCTCTCCGCAGGCCGGGCCGCCGAGGGCGGCCGCCCGCTGCAGTGCTCGCCCGGCGCCGGGGCCTCGCTGCCGCCGCCGCGCGCCCAGCGCCTCGGCGCCGACACAGGTAGGGGGGCACCGCGCGGCCCCCTCCGTCCCTTCCTCCCTCCATCCTTCCCTCCATCCTGGGCTCTTCCCCTCTGCGGGCCCGTCTAAGAGAGAGGGGCCGAGGGCGGCCCGTGACCCGCTCGTCCCGCGCTCAGGTAACGGGACACGCTGCGTCCCCTCCTCGTCCTCGGAGTTTCCCGAAGGCTTCTTCACGCCGCAGGAGAGGAAGGACGGCGGGATCGTGATCTACTTCCTCATCATCCTCTACATGTTCCTGGCGGTGTCCATCGTGTGCGACGACTACTTCTTGCCGTCCCTGGAGATCATCAGCGAGTGTGAGTGCCCRGGGGCTCACGGACCAACCGTCCACCTTCCCAGTATTAGCTGTGTTCCCAGTACAGCAGTACTATGTCTGGGTTATTAACAAAGCCTCCTCCCTATAAAAGCCTGAGGAAGCAAAACTTTTTCTGTAGAAAAGCAAAAATTCTTGCAGGTTTCTGTATTTCTCTCAAAGAGGCAAACAGATATCGGCACATACTACTTACATATTGAAGGTATGGCACGGGTGGGAGAAATTAATTACTCTAACTTGGTGATGTCTAATCAAGCTRTGCCCCAGCTTCAGTAGGCTGTGCTGAAATATGACTTAATTAAAATATCAACAAATTAAAAAGATGGTCATAGTAGCTGTCCAACCAAGATTGGGAAACACATCCTTGAACATTGGAAAACGTTCTGCAGAATGGGAACACTGATAGGAATTGTGAGCTTAAATATTGCAGTGAAGCTGACACATCCTTTTATTGATGATAACAATATTGATGTTAACAATATTTATTGATGATAATATTGATGACAGTTAGCCATTCTGCTCTTACTATGTGAACTTGATCCAAAAAGTGATAGTTTCATTTCAAAAGCAGCCAGCTTCAGAACAAAAATCTCATTTCATTCAATCAAGACCCAGGCTCTTACGCTGTCCGTAAAAAAATGAGTACTTGAGTGTAAGATCCGAGCAGCACTAGTCTGAACTTAACTCTGGTATGTGAGGACAGAGCACAGGGATTTGCCCGAGATGGATAAACTCAATGTGGAACAGGTAGCGATAGCACCCAACCCATCCAAGGAACATCCCTACAACTCTCAGCCATATGAAGTAGAATTAAAGCCTAAATAAAAGTACACCTAGATAGGTGTAATTTTTTTATTATCCATAGTTTATTATTAAAACTATTTTTTTGCAATAAAGTTAGAAATAATCAGCCCWAACCTATCCACTAATCAATAAACCTGTTATATTATTTCACTAATCTCAAATAAATACATGCAAAAGGTAAGGAAATGAGGAAAGCTACTTCTATTACAATTTAGTAGCATCCACCCTACACAGACTGAAATAAATAATGGGTGCAGATTGCTGAAATGTATGTGTATTTTCAGCCATTCTTTTACTCTCCCCTCAGGCCTTGGCCTCTCTCAGGATGTTGCTGGAGCAACTTTTATGGCTGCAGGAAGCTCTGCTCCAGAGCTTGTCACTGCTTTTCTGGGTAAGAGATGCATGCGGTGACTCCTCGGAATCTAAAATTCTTTTCCTTGCATGCCAAACAGGAACATAACCAGAAAGAGTGACTTTCCTTACAGGAGTCTTCGTGACAAAGGGAGATATTGGGGTTAGCACCATCCTTGGATCAGCAGTCTATAATCTCCTCGGTATTTGTGCCGCTTGTGGGCTATTTTCTAGTGTGGTATGTACCATTTTTCATAGTTATGCTCCTCCGAGCTGAATGACTATCCTGGTTTACTGACAAAAGCCAAGAGAGACTTACTATGACAACTGTCAAGTTTATTATTTAGTAGCAAAACCAGCATGTAATCAGTTTAAGATAACTTGCTATGAAAGTCTTTAAAAACACTAACTCGTTAAATAGCATAGTTAAGTCATTCCTAAGAATCTTAAGTTTTTACATAATATAGAAACAACATATTGATACAGCATTTACAGCACTTGGTGAAAGTATTACAGACAAGTTCTTTCTAAAAAAAGTAAATGCATGTGTTCTGCAGGTTTCAAGGCTATCCTGTTGGCCACTGTTTAGAGACTGCCTGGCATATACAGTTAGTGTAGTGGCGGTCCTGGCGATGATATCAGACAACAGAATTTACTGGTAAGAGCATACGTAGTGTTGAATTCATGTTGACTGGAAATTAGTGAGATGGTGCTTAAAAACAAACAAAAACACCACCAAACTTCAAGTGGCCTGAACTGCCATTCACTATCAAACATCCTGCTGGCTTTAAAAATATATAGTAAGCCACAACAGTGGTGAAAGTTATTACAGAAACATTAAAACCATGCATATTTATAAAATCTGATCTGCAAATGTTTCTCTCTTTAAACTTCACCATTTGTACCATAACTGTTTTGCCATAGCATTTAGTTGTCTTCATTTACTCATTTCAAGCCTCTCCTTCAATGGCATCGCTCTTCGAAGAAACATTTGTGTGCCAGGAGTAGCTTATGAGCTGCTGAGGTTAACTCCCTTCAGTCAACACTGAAATTCCTGTTGTCCTAGCAAGTCAGCAAGTACCAGATCTCTGAAGTTTGACTCAAAATATCATATATTGTCTCCCTCTCTCTAACCATCACATGAAGACTTTTGAAAATATGAATTCAAGTCAGCAAATTCCCCTAGAAAACATGCAGCTATGCAACACACAAAAAAAGACTCAACAGGGTAGGGCAATTAATCAAACTGATGAAATATAAGGAGACACTCATGAACTTTCATGACACTGCCCATGCAAGTACAAGTAAGTGCTTTTGTGTATTCTCCTTTTGCTACTCAAACAAATTAGTTCTTTGTAAATAGAGCCACTTTGTTTTTTTTTTTTTTTTAATTCTCCATTACTTACACATCATGTAAAATTCCTTTCTTATCCTAGGTATGAAAGTGCTTCCTTGTTATTTATATATGGATGTTATATTCTGGTACTGTGTTTTGACATTAAAGTGAATCAATATATCATGAAGAAGTTTAGTCCCTGCTGTACCTGTTTTGCAAAAGCCATGGAAGAAAATACTGAGCAGCAGCCACTAGTTGGATGGAGGGAAGAGAGTGGACCTCTAATTTGTCAACAATCAAGAAAAGATAGTGGAATTTTTCAAGATGAACTGGACTACTCACAACTTTCAACGAGTTTGCATGGGCTTGATGAAATCTCTAAAGGTACAAGTATTATTACAGTTGTCTGTGCCTTCTACAGGCACTCTGCGTGCCTGTCTAAATCAATTTTAACGAAGAGCAGATTTTAAGATGTTCTTAATAGAGGATGAGTGACTTCAGTAGTAACTGCTACTGTTACCTGCTACTGGATACTGTTGTGACAATGACAAAGGTTCATTGCTCAAAGTTATGCAGTATAGCAAAAGTAAAGAAATAGTTCTGATGAGGCTACAGACCATCTGTTTCCTCTTCCTTTTTTTTWAAATAAAAATAAAGTAGGTTATACTTATTCTTGATAAGCATTTTGTGTAAACCTATACAGAAATGTTCATTTTTAATCTAGTTTGGTTCTCCTAGTGAGGATAAAGTTTCATTTCAGTYTAGTCCAGCCTGATGCTGACTAACRAGGCTACAGTTAGAACTAGAGGAAGAATTTCTTTTACCTTTTTTTTCAGTATTCTTACAAGTAGAGGCATGTTGTATGATTATATGTTATCACTTACTGCTACATTTAAAACAAGTTACTTTTTCTTCAACAGATCACCCAAGCGTCTTTACCATGCCTGAAGCAGATATGAAGAGAATTTTGTGGGTGTTATCACTTCCAATTATTACACTGCTCTATTTGACTATACCCGATTGCAGAAGACAGTTTTGGAGGAACTGGTTCATGGTGACATTTTTATTTTCAGCAGCATGGATTTCTGCAATGACTTACGTTCTCGTATGGATGATAACAATAGCAGGTAGGCACCCAAAGCATTACTGCTATATGGAATCACCCTAGCCAGAATCGCTGAAAAAATGGCAAGTTTTCTCCCTATTAARCAACTTCTTCCCACAGTTGATGGTCAGAGCTTAGCAGTGTGTATTTCACTGTGCAACAAAACCCTAAACCCACAAAAGTTAACATTTCAGACTGCTTAGTTCTTCCCTCTAATGAAAAACCTGCTGCTTCAGACTGTTCTCCATCACATGAATTAGAACTTTTTCACATAGCTGAAAAAAAAAAAGAGCCTACATTTAAATAGACAGTCTCATTAAGCTGTTTCATGAAGTGAAACAGATATATAGTGTTAAACCTGTCAAGCTTCAGCTTGACAAATAGCATCTACCAGGACTGGCATTAACAGTTCAAGTATTCATAAAAGATCCATTATTTTTAGACTTGTAGATTTTCTTGAACACTTTAATGAGAAACTTGGCATTAAAATAATTGCCAAAAAATATCCCCATATTTGTGTACCATTCTGCTTTGAACTAGTGTCACGTGTTACTAACCATTCTTTTTGTGCATGTGTTTACCTCTTACAAATCTTCATCGTATGAAGCAGTAAAAGCTTTACATTAAGTCTTCCTACCAGTGAGAGAAAGGGTGCAAACTTGCATTAAAAAAACCCTAAAAAAGTCTTTAATACCTCAATTTTTTTCTGTCCTGTTTCATTTTCTCCAGCCAGCTTGTAAAAAATCAGATTTTTAATTTTAGGAACAAACAAAATCCAGGAATCTCCATGCAAGAACACAAAATTGTACAAAACCTGCCATTTCCATGTTATAATAGCTCACTAATACTCCTCAAGTATTCTGCTGGTTCAGCATCTTAAACTTGTTTTCAAGTAAGTTCAATGAATAACTCCTTATTAAGTGCAGAAAAAGACTCTGACATTCAGTAGACCTTTAAGAAATTAATAATAGATTGCTGGATGTAACACCCACCAGGTTCACTCCCTGGTCAAATAATTCTTCACTTGTATCTAAAGAGCAGTGGTTTACTGTTTGAATGCTAGAAGCCTTTAAAACAGAATTCCCATGATTTAATTCAAGTTATTGCTGTTCTACTAGACAAAGCACTGATTCATATGAACACTGGTACACTGGAGTTTCAGATAGTGTATTAGTGTTAGTCCACTTTGCAAATTCATCACAAGCAGCATCTGAGTCTTTGTCCCACTACATCTAGGTCAAATATGTTCTATTTACACATTAAAACTCTAAAATTTACATATATATATATATATATATATTCTCAGATCCATTTTTTCCATGAAAGATCATTCAAAAAGGTGCTAATAGTTGCATAAACTGCCTATCAGAATCTCATAAAGGTACCACAGCTGGGGACTAAATTTTGATGATCAAGAATGAATCCAATTTAGTACACCAACTTTTTGTTGCCTGCAAAGAAGTTTTGATTACTACAGCAGGATATTGCTACTAATACACAAACTTAAGTAAGGGTCAAAAAAATAAGACCATTCTCTCTTTATGGTCAATTGCCAGGAAAAAAAAATAAACGAACACTCTATAATTAGAAGATGAATCTAAGAAAAAAGAAAAGGAAAACAGGTTCACCTGAGTTTAAGTTCTATATTATAACCTTGAGAGGGGGCTATAAACTAATGTTTGGTGTATATGATTAGTTAATTCATATTTCAACTTGGTTCACTTGGTATGAACCATTATTTTCCAGCAAGATGTTTTAAAAGTTCATCTTTTTTGGTCCCTCTACCTATAAATTTCTTTATTATAAATTATTTATTTAAAGGAAACTCACAGATTATAAACACTTATGAGCTATTTAATAATTATTTCTTTTGATTCTTCTGAATCCATTAAGGAACTGAAAAACTGCACCTTTTTAACTGAAAAGTTAAAGCCATATAAGTTGACAAATTACTGYAGTGATGATCTCAACTACCTTCCTCCCTAACAAAAATATCCTCTTTTTTTCCTCCTCCTCTAAAGGGCAGGTAATTTTAATAGCTTGCTTCATGGGAATTTGAAGTACTAACCATGAGATGCCCCAAAATATAAAAGATTATTATATGTTTTAAAGAGCGGGGCAGGTAGGGGTAGGGGTAAGATTTAAGTTTTTAAAGCGTCTGAAAAACCATCTCCTAACTGGCATTCTCTCGAGCAATGGAGATGTTGTATCGAAGTCTTTAAAAAAAAAGCTTATGAAATAAGATGGCCGTTATTATACTGTGTATTTTTCCCCTCTCCTTTTATTCAACTGAAAAACGAGGACAAGGTGATGTTTATTTTAACCACTTTAAATCAACTATATATAAACTCATCTATAAGTTAACTGGCAGATTCCTTTCGGAATTACCATATGGTTACTAATCCTTTCACCAGCAGACAAAAGCCCAAAGCAATTTCTCTGGGTGAAATTTTGGTATATTGGCATTTTCTCTCCTCATTTATCAACTGCAGGTGAAACRCTGGGAGTTCCAGAGTCCATAATGGGCCTCACACTACTAGCTGCAGGAACAAGTGTACCAGATACAGTTGCAAGTGTGCTGGTGGCTCAGAAAGGTAAAGATTTTGCTGTTCAGGCCCATTCCACTGAATATGTTTGAAATGAACTATAGAAAAGAAACAACTTCAAACTGTTGTTACCGCTTCAAAAGCTTAAGTATACTAATACTAAATGAAGTGGCTTACCTGAAGKAGCTGTGTTTCAGCTATTTAAAAACTCTGGAGTATTCCAGGCAAATATTCCAGATGAGTTTGATTTGCTGTTGATCAAGTGTTACAATCTTACTACAAAACGCAACTGTAGGTCATGGTATTTTAAACATGAATGGATTTTATAATTGCCTGACTACGTATTTTAAGTGCAGCTGTGCAGATGCTGGTGATCTAGAGAGACAATTCTTTTTATGCCTATGGTACCTAAAACCACACACTGTATAATCATGGTTATAGTTCCTTAAGCTAGAAGTCTGAAAAGGGTGCTCTGTGAGAAATTAAGGGCTGACAGTCTGTTCCTCAAAAAAAGTCTGGCAATTTCATACGATACAATGAAATAGGCTCATTTATTTCATTTTGTTTTGCAGGAAATGGAGATATGGCTATGTCTAACATTGTGGGATCCAACGTATTTGACATGCTGTGTTTGGGAATACCTTGGTTTATCAAAACTGCATTCATAAATACATCAGGACCCATAGAAGTGAACAGCAGTGGTTTGACATACACAGCCATTTCCCTCATCTGCTCTGTTGTTTTTATTTTTCTGGCAGTTCACCTGAATGGCTGGAAAATAGATAAAAAACTGGGAGCGATCTGTCTTGTAYTGTACTTAGTATTTACTGTAGTATCAATTTTGTATGAACTTGGCATCATAGGGAACAATCCTACAAGGGTCTGTGGTAACTAGTTTTAATAAATGATTATACTGAGGAAAAAAATAAAAGCAATAGACAAAGATCAGTTTCTTCGTTTAGTCCAAAAAAAAAAAAAATCCAGAATTCCCACTGGGCTCTAAGTCTTATTTACAGAACCAACTCATGGCGTTGAAGTAACATTAAGTAGAACTAAAGTAAAACAAAAACATCACAGCCTATTTGGAGCCCTTTCTTTTAAAGTCAAGAATTACGCTATGACTACAATGCACATATAAAACAAAAATTCCGGAAAAAAAAAAAAAGACATCTAGTTTTTACATTACATTGTTGATACAAGCTGGGGAAAAATCAGAAAACACTAAACAAATCCCACTAATGCAATCTTGAGATTAACAGAGAGAAAATGGCTTATTTTATTAAAAACAGTATAACCATTCATTTAAACTGAATGACTAATTCACACTTGGCCTAATTTTCCAAAGGTGCTGAGCAGCAGGTCCCACTGTCTAATAGGACCTGCAGGTAGCTCAGTGCCTCTAAAAAAACAAAACCAACCAAACAAACAAATCAGGCAAATTGTCTTTAAAAACCAAACATTGTAAGGTTCAGTTAACAAATATCACAGTATATKAAACACTATACTGTTAAAGGCTGGTGGGATTTAAAAGTTCCTTTTTACAGCTTTTGTAAGCATACAGTGTTACTAAAAATGACTTAATAGGATAGAGAAGCTAAACAGACATAGGAATGTTCCTGAACATGTACGTTTAAGTTACGCATTGCGATCCAAGCGTACATCAATTTCTCTGCCACTGATTTTTATGCCGTTCATTATCCTACAGGCCTTTTCAGCAGATTCTGGTGAGTCAAATCTGACTGTTCCACAACCTTTTGACTTTCCATTCTCCATTTTTATTTCTGCAAACATTACATGACCTGAGTAAATAAGTTAAACAGCAGTTATTGTTAGGCTTCCATGAACCAACAACTAAAAGAATTATTTAAGAATATTTTAAAAGGCTTTTAAAATATAATCTATAGAGGCATAAAATTAGTACTTGCAGACCAATGACCATTCAGAAAAGGTGTCATGGATCAAAAGAGCAGCAAACAGTCCAAATGAAGGCCCCCTATTTCTTTTCTAGTAGGTCAAAGTATGGCTATATTTGACCTCAACTTTGAAAATAACCTTTCCTACTAGGCTGTTTTGTGTTTCATTCAGCTACCCTGCCAAAACGTGACTATTAAGATCCATAAACTGAATTCTGGTTCAGTCTAATCCACCACATTCACTACAGTAAAATACCAAGAAATCACAGCAATCAATTATGCCAAGAAGTTACATACCAAGATTAGAAACTGAAAAATAGTMAAGTTACCACTTAAAAGGGGAGAAGTAGCAACATGCAAAGGCCAGTTATCTTCTCTGTTTCCTCACAGGGAGATTATTTGCTCATAAGGCAGTATTTTTACACCACAGAATACCAACACTTTCATAGCAAAGAAAAGATTCAGTGCTTAGAGCAAATGATTTTTTGATTAGGATAATTTGTAGCGCACTACTCTCAAGTCCCAAAATGCTGGTAAGAACAAGCAAGTCTCCCTAAAATACATTGCTTTTTAAAACATATAATATGAAACTGGCCTTTCACTGAAAGAAACTGCAAACGTAGAGACACATTCTTTATAGCCCCTCATGATACTGATATCCAGACTGTTACTTATATTTGTGCTTATCATTCTTAAAAATAATTGCTGCATGTTAGCTGCTGAATAATTACAGCAAAATCTCAATTATCTCAAAAAGTCATTTCTAGAAAACAATAACCTGAGTATAAATGTAAGTATATTATAAAAAAAAAAAAAAAATGGTGTTAACAGGGTATCTGTAACTTCACAAAAATACAGATATTCAATATAAATCACTTGATATTACAACTGTGCTTGCACAAGAAGTTGAACTTCCTTAAGAATGTGTTTTAAATACTTTGTAGCTAAAAATGGCTAAGAACTGTTAAATGCTCTGCATAAGGTTTTTATGTTCACCTGTCTATCCATATTAAGGGAGAAGGGGAAAAAAACAAGRCAAGTAACATATGAAGACTTCTGCAGCACAATCAACAATTAACAAGGTCTTGTTGATTGCATGGATGAGTTTGTTAACCAAGATTAGGGAACCACATGTGGTTAAAGACTGAGCCTGAGTTATGGGGCAGACTTTTACATAATGCTTCAGTTGAGTGGAATCATTAGCATGAGACTAGGATAYGGACTTGCAACTCCAGGAATTACATTAACAGCAGTACAGTCCTGAAGGCAGTAAAAAAAATTTTCACTCTGAAAAGATGGAGCACTAGATGGGCTGTAATTCAGCAACAAAAGCTTCAAATCCTACACAACATTTCAACACCCGAAAGTCAGCATAGTTTTAACTGCAAGTTCTAACTGGTAACAAATTTGCAAATGACTGTGTGAAGACTGTCTTCACTATTAGATAGCAGTACTATATTTAAAATTATTTCTCTTTCCTGTCTCTCCAAAATAAGCAAAGCTGTCCTGTAAGCCTGCTAAAACTTTCMATTCTGAAAGTGAGTTCTGAAAAGATATATATTTCTACATCCAAGCGTCACTTTTCATTCATTTCTGTAGAAAGACAACTTTTCTAAATTAGAAAATTACTGGATATTCAAGAAATTCTGTATCTTACATAAAAAAAATGTATTTTTTTAAGGAAAAGGGAAGCATTATAGCCCACCTGCAAATATGTTAATCAGGACCACTTACCTTCTTAAAAATGTATTTGACACTTTGGCAGAATTAACAACTCTGCCTCTGTGGTACTCTGATACTCTGSAGTATCATTTCAGTGCAGGAGGTAWAACCCGGAGGAAGCCCACACCCCTGCAGGCATTTGTCTTAAAATACACACAGTTATACACTATGTATCAACAAAAAAAAAATACATTAACACCTGCTTCAAAAAATAAATGAACAAATAAACACCTCAAAGGGAAGTTTTATTAATGGAATGGATTAAAGTGTGTAATATCTGAGCACTGAAAGCCAACAGGCCGTGTTGTGTCTTGGTTTCATACTGCAGAATCATGTCTAAGACATGGCTAGAAAGAATTTCTGTAACTTTCATGAAAGCAAGAAGGATTAGGCTGGCAAACTTATTTAGGTTAAGGCCACAACCTCATCCTACTGTTCTTGTCTAATATACATCATATAGACCATGAAGTCAGTGGAATTTAGGAGAGATGAGATTCACATACATACCACATTGACTGAATTTCTCCTTTAGCTTCTGCCAAGTCAAATCAAAAGGAAGCTAGAATAAAAAGGAGTATTAATAACATTAAATATTACATAGGAAAAGCATGAAATCAAACATGCACAAAAAATAAGCCAATGCTTTCTATGTATCCCAATGCTTACATTTCTGACAAATATCTGGTTGCCTTTAGAGCCTAATCTCTCTCTCACAGCGCYTCCCATTGGGCCAGCTACAAATCCTCGGTCCATATCAATGTTCCTGTCCAGGCCTCCACCCAGGGCCGGTCCCATTCGATCAAAACCAGAACCCATCCGATCCATGCCCATTCCCATTCTACCAGGCATACCACCCATTCCGCCACCTACACAGAGAAAGAAAAGAGAAACATATTTTTCTTTTAAATATGCAAGTACTTTGGAAAAATTAAAAATGATTTTGTCAGGAGAAAAAAATCTTACTAAAGCTGATGCAATACAAAGTCTAACAATACATGCAGTGATTCATACAGTAACACACCTGGTATTTTAAGTATTTTAGAAGATATAAAACGTCAGTTTAAAAATAAAAAAAACAAACTGCATCAAGCTTTTGTCATCTCATCTAGCATAGTAAATGTTGAACAACATATGTAAAAAAATGAGATTGAGAAGTTGTCCAGTTTCCTTAATAAAAAATCATAATACAGCACACCAGATGGCGTGGATTGGCAGGATTCAGGATTCATAAAAGTATGTTTTAATACCCAAACTACAGAAAATCTGATAATTGCATGGAGCTAAATAATTTATTCAAATCACTCTTTTACTTATATTTTACAGAGAGGGAAAAGAAAAAAAGGACAATAAATCCATACTTTAATAACCATCTTCGAAGGTGTCTATAATGAACACTTAGATTACTCCCTTAGAGTAACAATGGTGAAGGACAAGGAAAGAAGACCAAATGAAACCAGGCATTTTTTTGGTTTGTCCATTACTAAAGCTCTTCTAATGTTATGCTGTGATTTGCCACAAGAAAATTTAATCGTTGTCATACTCATTCTTCCAAAAGGATCGCCGAAGCCACGGTTCAAGGCSATCTCACTACGCACAAAATCTCTGTCTATATTTCCTCCGATTCCACCACGGAACATTTCTGTAGGGAACAAAGCACAAAATGGTAATATTCTGATCTCTGTATTAAAACCACTGTTCATACTGGACTTGTTTTTTCAGCTGCTTGTTGAAAGAGAAATGAACTTAAAGCAGAAGTCAGAAGTCATTTACTACTTCCCATGCCAGCTGCCATGCCTCCCGTGTCAGCTCCTATGCCTCCACTCCTGTCACTGTTCACAACTCCTCTGAAGTCAGACCTCCATTATGCAACTCTCTGTAAGGGGCTTCCATAAGACTCACAGATAAGCAGTAAAAAGTAAAATGGGAAAAATATTCACTTGCCTCCCATTCGGCCAACTCCAAATCCTCTCATATGAGCCATTCCTTCCATCCCACGAAAGCCAGCAAGTCCTGTATAATAAGACAAAGTGTTTTCTATGCAATAGATAAAATAAAACAAGGGGAACAAAGAAAACAACCAARACACCTTAACACAGAAGAACTTCACTGCACATACCGCCTCCTATTCTGTTCACTCCACCAAATCCTGGGCCATCCATTCCCATACCTTTAAAACAGAGAGACAAACACCATTTAAAGTACAGTTAAGTTCCCATTAGATTTTTATAAATGCAGAAGTAGTTAACATTTCAAAGGCACCATACACAAGGCTTATTTTGACAGGAATATATAATTCTTCCAAACACAGAAATGACAATTATAAAGTTCTGTAACTTGTAAACTAGGAGCACAGATTTACCTCCTGGACCTATACTGCCCATTCCACCACCCATGCTCAATTGTGTCGCACTGATGGGCTGTCCACCTGGTCCAAGTCCCATACCAATGCCACCAAGACCACCTTAAAAAATCAAAGTAAGTATCATCAGACCATACAACTATCTATACAAGTAAGCACAAAGTAGTACCAAAAACATTCCAAGACTCTATTTCTARAGTGAACAGGGGGGCCGGGAAGGAGCAGCTCTCCCAAAAGAGAAGAGTCTGTACTTACGAGGTAAGTGAGGAGCTTTGCTGTCTGCAACATGGAAATCTTCATGAGGAACCGATTTGTCATCCTGATTCAAAAAAAAAGGCAAGGATATTATGCTAAAATCTTTTTAATGTTTAACAGAGATATAYAAGACAAGAAGAAATGTAAACAACTTACCATTTTTACATGCATGGGTCTATCAAACAAGAACTGTCCATTGAACATAGCTAAAGAAATGCAAGTCAAGAAATTTAACTACAAAAGGCAACTCATTTTTTCAGAAATCACTGTAACAAATTATGATCATTGTCTCACCATTTTTAGCAGCCTTATCTTTCCTTGTCTAATCCGTAAAATGACAGATCAAAAATCCACTTTAGATTCCACTTTAAAAGCTCAATCTTAAAAATAACTTAAAATTGTGGTAGAAGGTATATAAAGTACTCGGAACATAAAAGTTGGTTTCATACATGTCATGTTCTTAATTTTAAGTTTGTTCCAACATTATCAGAAACACCTTTTTAAATTTTGGCAGTTAATTCAGTAATTAATTTAAAAAATTTGAGTATTATACTCTAATCTTTATACGCTGCAACACAAATAAGCACCATTTGCAAAACTAATTATAGGCCAGTAACCAAAGATGAATCTATACATGACCAGTTATTCTAAATCAAGGATACATATTGCTTGAACAGCTTCAATTGCTTGTTCAAATGTAACTGTTCCCATTCCACGACTCTTGCCATCTTTGTCTTCTTTGATGTCTGCACGTTTTACAGTTCCAGCAATGCTGAAAACCTCCTTCAGTTTCTTCCAGCCAACTTTGAAGTCAAGCTTACGTATAAAAACACATGAGCAATTTCAGTGCACGTTTCTATTCTGTTATTAAATTTGGAAGAGATTTTCTTTATTGTAATAGGTTTCTGGTTCTCAAAATGCTTATTATTCATGAATAGCTACAATTTTCTAATATATATATATATAAATATACTATAAGGAAGTCTAACAAAAACTTTAACTTAAAAGCAACAATTTATACTCTGCATACCTATTTCACTTTTCAAATTAACATGCTAGAAAAAACCCATCCTGTCAATTTTATGAGCAGCTATACTCTGTGTGTCCCCCATTGGATATATTTGTGGGGATGTTCATTTCATTCGCTCTTTATATGCGGAGATTTAAGATAGATTATAACTAAGTTAATCTAAAGTAATTAGCAAAATAACATGTCATACTGGTATGGTACAGTATTCAATATGGTGTATTGAATTTTTAAAAAAATACAGCAGAGTAATACCATTGTAATTACGCAGTGAAAAGATGTGCAGTCATCACTTGATCAGAATAAGTACTTTATAAAGTAATTAAAAGTGTATATCAACATTGAGAGTTCAACATATCTCTCACATCCAAAATCTGGCTATATATCCCACTTGTTAGCCAAATACACTAATTATGAACATTTCTCACTTCCTTTGAAAAATCAGTTTTGCAGGAATGAAATATATTTCAGGAAGATCAAATACCAATTTAAAAATTGATAGTTAAACTTACATTAGCGACAAAAATAGTGGACCCAAGCCTGCCTGCCTGCAAGTTACTGATAACCTCAGGAGGAATGTTTGGATTATTGAGAATAGAAGGTGGCAAATTCATTAATCCAGGTGTCATATCAGGTCCATGTCCTCCTGGAAACTGTCCTCCTACACGCTGTAATGCCCTACGAGCATGTTCACCTTCAGGGTCCTGCAAAATGTTCAAAAATAAAGCCAGCTTAGTCACCAATAGCATGACCAGTAAAAAGAAAAGGTACTATTTAATTTCTACATAAACCCATCAAAATAATCAACTAACATCCTTGTCCGTGTGAGAGGGATCAAGAACTGTATTAGCATGGAGACCTAATTCCCTCACCTCTAGAGGTGGGTCCTTTCAGATGAGGGTTGAGGCATATTGGCAAAGCACTTGTAGAGGAAGCGTGCACTGCCACTTCACATGCTGTACCTAGCCTATGGACAAGTAGAAAAGATTTCAATCTAAAGGACTGTCAGTCTAGTACTCTCTTCCAAGAACTGAATTAATTCGTTTTCTTTGATGTGTTAATATCATTATTATAATTTTAAGTGGACATAAAGAACTGCATAAGACACCATTATATGCTACAACGCTACAAAAAAAGCTGTCATAAATTTCACTTCCCAATCCACTCAAGTACCCTATTCCCAAACCCTTCCTCCTTTTTTTTTTTTTTTTTGAAACAAGTAAATAATCTGAACATAATAGCACCAGACAATTCTCAGGTAAGAATATAAAATTAAAGAGAAGAGTGTTTTAAAGAAAGACGGCATTTGATTATTTTCACTTTAGGACACAGACTTTTTGTCAGTTCATGTGACATAGTATCAAGATTTTCTGCAAGCCAACAGGCATTTTAGTTCATTAAAAATATATGAAAATAAGTAAACTGGAAATTACACTCAGAAAACTGTAACATCATTTCAGTATTTAGAGCGACCTCACTATTTCAAGTTAAGAGCAGCAGCAATATTCATACCTCTTTAATATTCAGGGGTCTTCCACTAAGATTGTACTTGTTCATAGCTTCTAATGCTTTCTTAACAAAATCTTCATCTTTGAATTCAACCACGCTTAGAGGGAATAAAATATTTGGAATATTAAAACAAAGTTTAAAATGTTAAAATTAACAGATTATTTGGATAGCAATGTATCTCTACACTCTGAAAATAAAAAAGAAACTTACCCACAACCCTACATCCATAATGATTTGCCATCATATGTAAAGAAAGAGGAAAAAAAGAAAGTCAGTCAACACACAGACCAGATTATTTAACATTTCAGTTAAAGATCCCAGCTCACTGTTAAGTAACTATTCATCAAGTTATTTTCAGCCTCAGAAATAATATGTTCTTTACATGTAGCCAAGCTGATTTTTCCTATTCCTTTAACATACAAAGCACTGAAATTGAAGAGAATACATTATATTTTATTCTCTTTGAGCCAAACCAGAATTGGACAACAGAAAAGTGCCACACAGATCCATGTAAAGACAACTGGAGAAGGGAAAGGGAGCAGGGAGAAAGGGGAAAAAAAGTGAAAAAAGAAAAAAAAATAAGAAAAGAAAGAGAAAAAAGAAAGAAAGAAAGAAAGAAAGAAAAAGAACCCAAAACATAACCAAAAATTGCTCAGGACACTCATTGTGTCATAAAAGCTAACATCTAACTACAAAATTCAAATCCACACACATCAAATACACCAGTATGATGAACAAGGAGTCTGCATACCTCTTCAGTATTGCTAGTACATTTGACAGATGACTTGGTAAGAAAACAACCTTATTGACTGCACCAAAATCCTTGTCATAAAGAGTTTAGGCTCGCTCTAAGTGAAGCAAAGCTGAAAGCATGTTTTAGTTTTAACAAGCATTGAAGAGAGTTGTTTACAACAATTGTTACAACTTCAGCTAGGACTCAAACCTGTATTTCTCATGTTCTCACTGCAGGTTTGAGCTGCTATCGGCCAAACTTTTGACTATTTTAAAGAAGACAAAGGAGCTTTAACCAATCTCCACTCGCGGTGCCTATTGCTGGCACGCTGCTGGCTACCAACCATCTCCATCCATTTAGTTTTTAAAAAAGCAAGTACATTAATCCAGTGTTCAGAGTACCAACCCTGCAAAGCTGTCAAATCGGGCACTTCAAACAGTGTATTCTTAACTTAGATTTTCATACTTATTGGCCTCAAAAATACTACACTAACAAATTTTAAATCCAATCAGTGATTAATTGCATGTCCTTTATAGGCAATTACATGAAAGAGATTTGTAACAAAACAAACATGTTGGCTAAAAAGCATTATTTAAATGCCCTTTGTTAACATTTACAAAATATTGTCCTTCAGAGCCAGCTAGTTTGAGTTGCATAGAAGTGTCAGCCTATTTCTAATATAGAACTCTCAGGGCTATCATAATGAAAATTAATGTAAAAATGAAACTTACTTTCCAATACTGGTACAGATATTATACAAAAATAAAACTGCTGAGGAACTTTTAAACCTCTAGCAGATTGTTGCCCACGGCACTTACCCTTGATTTTCCTTCAGCATCCTTAAACAGCTCCACGTATGTAACCTCACCAACTACATAAGACATACAAAGGGAAAATACCAAGAGACAATGCATTTAAACACCAGTAGCTTTCTTTACTGTGCCCCTGTGCACAACTCTACAGAGAAGCACCTATTATTCACCAACAATCAAAACCAGACCAACATACCTCCTGTCAATGGCTATGTAATTTAGCTAATTTTCAGAAATCAGAAATATTCAGCAGCCACATTCTCAAAGCTAAAACCAAACAACTATATTGAACCTAATTCATACTACAGATCATATTTTGGCCAGTATGATATAGTTGGTGAACAAATTCAAAAATACACATAGTCCCTTAACCTAACAAATGAAACAGCAACATTCACTGAAAAGTGTTAATTTATCATACTACTCACAACACCTGTTTTAAGGTGACTTTCTACCTGAGTGTCTTCAATCATAAGTTTGCCTTCAATAATAACCAAATTTACACATCAAATAAATCACAGCAAGCCACTCACTTTCTAATGTAGGAACTTTCAGTAAATAAACCAATCAAATAGTCGTGTCACCTTACAACAGATACACCAGCAGTGACAAAAGGATTTTTTTTTGCATTTTCACAGCCTAGAACCCAAGTGTGCTTTGCATTGCTTTCGAAGAATCAATATTTTCGAGAAAAATATAGGACTAACTTTTTATTGAATTCATATATTAGGATTATTTTCTCCAAACTTCATAATAAAGAGTTTGGGTATTAAGATTACTCTATGAAAGCTGCAACAATAGAAACAAGCTTTTAATATAAATCTCCAGACAAACAGTCATGGCAGTAGTGACAATGCAGACAAAAGTTAATTCGACAGCCAGATTCCACTAAAGAAATACAAAACAACTTTTAAAAGACACCCTTTATTTTTCGTATGTTAACACACTATAAGTGTTGCTTAAATATAGTAGGCCTTAAAAAAAAATCTACAAAGACTACAACTAGACAAAACACAATCCCTTTAAGAAGTCATGCATATACTCTCTACTGTCACACTAGAATGGCAGAAGATAGTGAACACTTCGTTTACCCATCCTATCCTGCAATGCAATTGTCTTGGATGAAAGAGGGGGAAGGAAGAGAGATATACCAAGTAAAAGCCCAAATAAATAAATAAATGAAGAAATAAAAGAAAAAAATAACAAATCTGTGTGGCTCAAAGGACTATATATRCTTTATGTAAGCTCTTCCCCTCTCTATAATTAAGGGCACTATCAAGAGTAAGTTACCTTTCTCTCTCATAAGATCTTTAATAGCTTGCCATTTCATGTCATATGGGATGTTGCTAATGAAAACTCTATTACGATTAGTAGCTTTCTTCTCTCCAGTGCTGACATTCTTCTCCTTTGAATATGGATGGAATCTATTCTTGTTCCCAAGAGAAGGGATTGCCTTCGGTTTCGGAACATGTTTCTCTTTCATAGGTGCTTTCTCTTCTTTTGCTGTCTCATCATTATCCCTACATTTGAAAAAAATACATAAAACAAAGACACAACAGAGGACACCAAAAATATTAGTTCTGCATTGATAATTAGAATATTTTCTATGCTATTAGAAATCCCATAATGACGAATCTAGCTTTTCAAAGTTTTTTTTTAAAAAGTACTATTTCAAGATATACTACTTTATTTAGAACAAAAATATATGATACAGGAGATTTGTTGTACTGTAATTGCAAAACTTGTATCTCACTACTTCAGTTCTCACTACTTCAGTTACATTCCATTGCCATGGAGAGTTTCAAGACTCAGCAGGACAATATTATGAAACTACTACAAGCATTAAAAAACAACTGACATACATGAAAAACAACCCACTGCACCCACTCTTTGGTGCATTAATAGCTTTCACATCAAGTTGGCTAAGTTGCACAACATTCACCACAGAATTGAGATTGTTTCAGCTCTAATTCACAGACGAGCTTGATATATTTCTTTCAACATAATAATATATAAAAAACTCTAATAAGCAAATTACTTTTTGTTTACCTCATCAATCATTTTTGTCCATTTGTGCCAGAGTGTTTTTAAATAGAAATTAAAATTCAATTAAGAACCACAAATGTACATTTATTCTTATTMGTTAACAACGGTATAATTTGAAAATAAGACAAATGCTTAGAAAATAGGTGCAGTAAGACATGCTCTGCATCTATTGGTCTGCACGTTTATTATCTGCATGTATCTAATTAAGTAATCAAATATTATCCGTTAAAAACAACAAAAAATAATTTGGCCCCTAGGCTTTCAAAAAAAAAAAAGAACAGTTTTTCTTTCAAAATGTCCTTTATTTTTAGATTAAAAATGCAAGAAAATTTTTCAAAGGAGTCCATTTCTCAACTTTGATGAAACTATACGCTTTGAACAGTATCAGATGAAACACCCAAAAGAGGAGCCAAATCTCTTCAGCTCTCTTGAAAGGGTTGCTATCAAGACGTGATTTAGGAAGCCAACAGAGGATCAAGGGGCCCAACTTTTTACTTTCAAGAGAGCTGAACCCCTGAACTGAAAGGCTCCAGCGAWAAAGTTACAAAATGTGATGTATTAAACATATGTCTCTTAGATGTATGAATGTCTCATTAGAATCTTACTGCAGCATAAAGGGAAACTTTAAAAGGCCTTTTACACAAACTTTCATTCTAAAAAGTTAAGAGTTAGCTACTTGAGTTAGAACAATTACTCAAGTGTCCTACAGGACTGTCAAAGAGACTGATTATGAGCTCTCTTTCTTGAATTATGTTACTCTTCACAACTTATCCCACATTTCAGAAGTCCAAACAAAACTAAAGTTCTTATCTAGTTTTGACATTTCAGGATGTATCCAGGTGTAAAAATAAGCCAAACATATTTCAGTTTTGCAGCTTCAATATCCAGTTATATAATTTATTTTAATTTACTGAAATTTCCAGCTCTCTTTGCAAAGTTATTAACAAAATAGCAAGCAACATTCTCGCACTCAGTGCACGTGCACCTTCCATGCAGCTAGATTTGTTATGTACTCAAAAGGGGGCATTTTTTAGGAGGAGCAACTTCAAACGTATCACTTTTTTTTCCATGATCACTTCCCTAATAATAAAGCATTCATATGATATGAACTTTGTGTTCTGTATGTTTACAATCGGATKAATATAAAACTCTCTACTGAGCTGTGCGAGGACACTGTTCCGAGTTTACAACAATTTACAACATTCAAAATCAACAACACATTCAAGCATCTTCCAAACTCCCTCTACAACATCCCTCCTCACACCCTYCTGTGCTTTGTGGCAGGACAGTTCTTGGATGGCCACGTAAGGAGCGAAACRGTGGGGGAATCAGGCAGCTGCAAAAATACTGGGGGACAGCAAGGAGAAGAAAGGGCAGAATATCAGTTCTCCAGACAGATCAGTTCTTCCAAATTCAGTTCCATCTGTGAATGTAAATCTTTCACCCCAAGTAAAATCTGAGTTCTTCCTTAAGTTTTAAGATTAAATCCACAGATTCCTATTAGTCTTCCAAGCTCCTTCCTGCTTAAAGGATTAGGAAATGGCATCTAGATGCTCCGTGTAATGCACAGGAAAAGCTAAGTTTCCAAAGGTGGGGCTCCACCTTTTGAAGAGTAACTGCTTGAAACTTCCAAAAGAGTTTTGGAAATCAAAGGCAAACCTTTCATCCACAAACACAAAAACAGAAGTCCCCAAAGCACGCATCACAAGATAAATCAATCTGAAAAAAAAAATGAGTCCTAATTTTTGTACAACCTTCTATTTCTCTGCTCACAAGTAGCCCTATTGCCTCTAAGATCAGTGAACAGCAAATTAAAGAAATTTCACAGCCAAGTGTGTGGTTCTAAAGCTCGTACCCCAGCTCTGTTCCTCAATACAGCAAACCAAAGGAAATTTAAGTTGGGATCAAGATTCCTATCCAATTTAATCCAAGTGYTAAACAAACCTGGTTACAAAAATTTTATCTCCACACTGACAGATTAATCCTTTGCCCATGTGCTTTGGGGAGGACTGGCAACTGTATTGAAAGAATAAGATGKGAAATTCTGTCACCAAAACCTTCATTATTTTCAAACTTAAAGTTGTGACTTCTATCATGCAGGACGGATAGGGATTTTTTCTTTTGCTTATACTTGGTTTTGAATGGAAATAAAATAAAGTAATGGCAGAGGTAAGGATATAGAGAAATAAATTGTTTTAACAGTAACAACCTAAAAAGATAGTGAAATATTACATCCCTTGAAGTTGCAAAAGGGTAATGATCGCCCTGTGAAAACACAAGCTATAATTTGTGTAGCTTGGAACCTGTGGGCTAGGACCAGAAATAAAGAATGTCTTGTAATAATGCAAGATTTATAACATATAATTTTTATAGGGAGCCAAGTAAAGGTGTGAAATATGCCTTTAATCCTATAGCTTTATATAGAACTTTACCTTGTAGATACTTCTAGCACAACAGTACCAGACTTCAGGAGCTTGGAACACGTCCAAATCCCGCCGATCTCGGCGGCATTGCTGTACTGCCACACTAAGCCTGCCGCAAAAYGAACTTTCCCTCCAAGATCCGCACGAGATAAAAACAGAAGCTGAAATTCCAGCAACGAGCCCAAAACCTAGYTCAGGTAGAGGAGGACAAGCTCGGCAGCCTGACACCAAGAACAAAAGCCCGAGGAGGCCACTTGTTTAATTCTTATGAGATAATGTTTTAGGCTCAACTCCCTTACACTAATCTCCACTGACACGGAGCATGGTTTACATATTCCACAACGGACAACTGAACTATCTAAAGACAAAGTCTATATGTGCTCTTTCTAGTAAGCCGCTGCAGGGCTTTCTCCCCATTCCCAAGAAAATAACGATTAACTCACAGGCTTTTCAACCACACCAGCAGAGCAAGAGGGGGAAACGTGAACAGGGGAGACGGAAACACCCGGAGCGCTTCTTCCCTGCGGCTGCAGCGGGAGCCGCCGCCGCCCCGGCCGCCCGGCCCCGGCCCCGCGGCCCCCCGCGCGCCCCGGCGGAGCCCAAGGCGGCGGGCGGCGCCGTCCCCGGGCGCCCCGCTCTCCGTGGGGGCGGAGCTGGGTCGCGGGGGAGGAGGAGGATGAGGAGGAAGAGGAGGAGAGGGAGGAGGAGGCCAGGGCCTGTCCCCGCCGCGGCCTAGGCRGCCCCCGCGCCCCCCGCCCGGCCCCGCACACACATTTTGACGCCGTTAGCGCTGCCCCCGCCGCTCTCGGTGCCCGTCGCCGCCTCGCCCTGCGGCGGTTGCCGTTGCTGCTGTGGCGGCCGCTGGCTGGCGGCGGCCTCCTCGGCGCCGCGCGCGGCCTCGGCCCTGTCGTTGTCCGCCATGCCGGGGCCGGGGCCGCCCCCGCTGCCGCTGCGTTTGAAAGGGCCCCGAGCGCCTCGGCCGCAGCGCGCCGGCCCCGCCGAGTCTCGCGAGAACGCGCGGCGGCGGGGGAGGGGCCGCGCGGGTCGCGGGTTGCCATGGCGGCGCCGGGGGCTGCGGGGCCCACGGCGGCAGCGGGTCCCGCCTCCCCTGGCTGCTCCTTGGCCCCAGGGCGGCTGGGGGGCTCCGTGCCCGCTGTTTGAGGGCCGTGTGCTGGCCGCTGTAACTCCCTGCACAAGTTTCATGCTATAAACGCAGGATTAATCTAAGCCATGATCTCTTATGATAAAATTTGCCTTGGGTTTTGCCAATGTATACTGTCTACTCATTCCTTCAGGTGCAGTCAAACAAAATCCACGTACTCCTGCCTGTAAGATGCTCCATGGTCCCTTTTTCACCCACATTTCGGTAGCTCCAACATTAACGCAATTGCCATATTCATGTGGAAATGATGGTYCCTGAACATCATAGACCCAAATCACCCCCTGTGTGCTGGGACAGCTCTCAGGCCAGATATAGGAACAACCCATGTTTCTAATCTACTTAGAGATGCTGCGCCATGCTTCCAATGCTGCCTTGAGAAGCAGCCTGTTCCTAAGCTGTAAGATTTGTCTTGCTGTGGGTCATGCAGCAGCCACAGCACAGAAACCTCCTGGCCMCCTCCTGACACACCAGCTGAGGTGAGACCTGCAGCGATGTCCGGGGTGAGAACAGACCGAAATGTCCAGAGGAATCCTCTCTGGGCCACCAAACAAGACATCTACTCCTCTGAGAAGAGATTATCTCACTCCACAGGACATTTCTGTATATCCTCTCACGTCAAAGACAATAAAAGTAGCAGTACAGAGGCTCCTCGCCTTTAYTGAAATTTGTTTCTAGCAAGAGACAGTTAAGAATCTGGAAAATAAAGGAGCTTTGAGCTAAGTTATTTTTGATCTGCTGGAACTCTCTTTTGTTCCTCTGTCTTCATGATTGCCTCACTATGCGTTGGTAACGCCTCAGATTTTGGAAGAAACTCTAGATACTGTGAAACACCCTAATAACCTTATTCCTAGATGAAGGTTAGAAAGGCACATACAGAGATCAGGTGAGAGGAGCGATAGTTTCTGTTCACACATTAACCACAATTAGATAACTAATTTGGTATTCGTGATAATCATCATTGAAATAGTTAATGATTACTTTAAATTGCCATCATTACCTTTTACAGCTCTCACTTCTACACGATGATAGGAAGCAATTCACATGTTCAGGTTACTACACCCTATTACTGAGTCTGCTTCTTAGCTGTGCAGTGCATATAAGACTTTAAGTACTGAAGGAAAAGGAATCCTATATTCTCTAACTCAATATGATGGCCCCAATCAACTGCAGGTGAATTCTCCTGCCTATGGACCCATAGACACTAGTAGCAAGAAAGATTACTGAATTTCTTTATATACATTCTGTCTACTTGATGTGGATATTCCAATGGCTGTATCAACTGCTGCCTCCTTCAGCACTATAATGTGGGTATTTGTGGTTATCTTTGTCCAGACTACATGTAGTTTTKCATAAATAACATGCATAAGTTCAGCTACCCTATGTCTTTTTTTTTTTTTTAAATAAATACCAGAACGGTTCAACCTAGACACTGATAGACATCTATAAATGTAGAAGGGTTTTATACTAGAATTGTGTAGGGGTATCTCTTAGCTTGAAGTCTGAAAAAGTACTATTAATTTTGCCCTGTCTCCATCAACCTCCAGCTCCTATTTACAGCATTCTATTCACCTCAAATGCCAGTTTCAGGATTTTATGGGAGTTTTATGTCCTTTTCTAGAGGTGTCACACATAATCACTCAATATTTCTGACTCCAAAGGACCAATAAAAATGAGAGAACAATGCCAAGTGGCCACTAGGGAGCTGACAAAGATGAATTAGGATTAAAACATGAGATTTCTTTGGTCTACAAAGCTGTTTTGAAAGAACCAAAGTTTTGCCCTATGAATAAAATGGTTGGAATAAAAATAACAGAATCTCCTTGTCATAAGAAGTTAAAAAAAGTATATTTCTGTGCATTGTATTTGTGCTGAGATCTTCATTGTTAGAATGAATACCACTACCAATCCCTCCTGATAACATTTTAAGATTATCTGATATACAAACTGCCAGCATCTCTTCTGCCTGTGTTTATGTCCTTACAGCAGACAGACACGGTCTCTGAGGAATGCTCTTATTACAAAAAGACCTCTCATATAGTACAAAACTGCTGTAAGTTTTCTTCATCTGCTAACCTATTTCCTCTAATTTTACCCCTAACGTTAATTGTTTACTAGTCATAGGTATGGTGTATGGCATTACGGGTATTCTTGGCAAGCAGACAGCTGACAGCACTAATTTACAGTTAGAATCCAGGATAATGCAGTATTATTAGTAGTCTGGTACGTTTATGTACATACAAGCATCTGTAAATAAGGTATTCTTGGGAGCTTCTTGCACAGGAAGTACTTACAGATAAAGTATTTATCTGTCCTAAGTATCAGCATTCTTTCGGTACAGTARCTTTCCAATAACTTCAAGCCTCAATTGACAAACCAGTCACTGCTCTCAACTTGCCAATGACAAAATATATATTACTATCCTTTTAGAGTGGATCATTTTAATGGGTCATCAGTTTATTTCAACACTTTGTAGCTCTTTTTTTAGCTAAGTCGTGATTGAATGCAGTCCATCAACATTCACATCACCTGGCACTTATGAAAAATGTTCCATCTTACTGAAAGTCAGCTAGTTTGTATGTCACTCGAGCAGGGTACTTCTGAGGCTCATAYATTTTCAATCCACTCACATTTTTTTCCTGTAGGTTGTTTTCAGTCAGATATTGTTTTTACCTGTATGATAACTGCCTGTTGAATCTGCACCACATATCATTAGTTTTCCTGTTCATTTGCTAAGGCATCTAAATGCGCCTAGCACTTTCTAAACCATCTCTTCTTTAGAAAGCCCTGAAAAGGGTTGCTTTAAATTTTGCTTAGTAAATAATTTGACTTTTGCAGCTTATTTAAAGATTCCTTTCTGCATGCCACATCATTTCCAAACACTCTGCCTTGCCTAAGGTTGCACCCAACATATACTGTTTTACTCTATATGTTAAAAATAACTCTACTCTACAAGTAGGCACTGTTTTTTTGCAAAGGGTTAATGGATCTGAATTAAGGCAAATATTATCTTCCCCAAACCCTCTCTTTGCAATTAAACATCATCTCTCCAGACTGAGAAAATGTGTTGTTGTATTTTAACTTTAGAAAACAAAACRTTTTGCACTTCTAAGGGACAAACTAACAAATGCAATGGCCTGTCCACCTCCAGACGCCTCCCCRATGTGCTGCAGTGACAGTGCAGGCATTTCACATTTAGAGGCCACCTTCTGCACAGACCTTCACACCTGCAATCACGGTGCAACTGCTCCTTCTCCTTCCCTTCCTTTCAGCATCTTCCCAGCTTCCTCCCTCCCGCCTGCAATAAATCATCGACATCAATAACTGGCTGAGACTCCCCCCTGCTCTCCCTGACAAACAATTATGCAGATGTCTGGTACAGGATTAGTTCTGTACAACATATATTTATAACTAGAAATACTGTGCAGCATCCTACATCCACAACAACCCCTCTTCCCTCCTCCCCCTGGGGCTTAAATCTCCCTAATCCTCATCAAAATCTTCTTCAGTGTTATGCAAGCCTTAAACACAGTTTACAAGCCTGCAATTTAATGCTGTATTTTTTACCTCAAAGAATAGAAGGCTAGATAACCACAGCAGACTGCCTKCTAGATTTCTACTACTCCTGTATTGAGACAATTTACACCACCCTCTCTCCCCTCACATAATTACTGCAGTTGACAAGGTTATCCAGGAAAAAAGATCAAGCAACCCCCATGCAATCCAGCTCCTTATTTCCTACCGTGGCGGAGGGGCTTATGTTTCATAAGATGTTTCTGAGCACAATCCTCTTGCTAATTCTACCCTCATCAACTCATTTAAAACTTCTAGCAACTGAAGGATGAGTTTGTTTGTCTATGAAGGAACAATTAAAAAGCTGTTCTATGCTAAATTTTAAAGCAAGCTACAATGGAGTCAGTTATCCATTAAAAGTCTTACATTTTCTTGATACTTCCACCACTCAGATGATCCTCAAACATAAAAAAARCTCAAAAAACTCAAAGAACTAATAGCTCCAAGAGTTCCCTACTCACTGGCAGACTCTTGGCTGTGAGTTACCAAAACATAAATTAGGCCAGTTCAATTTGTAGAGGTCAATGTACCAGAGTACTAGATGATTATAAATTTTCTATTTCTGCCCACAGGCTCTCTCCTGCGATGCCCTTCCTAGGATAAGGATCAAATCAATAGCAAAAATGATTGAAGTCAGATGGAAGTGATAGTTATTTTTCTGYTCAAATCAAAAAGAGGAGTCAAATATAGAACTGTAAAGCCCCATGCATGCAGAATGGCCACACATAAACTGTTACCCCAYTTACMTCACCAAAAAAACACTGTTCCGTAAAACAACAGAACTAGTGACTTTCAGATGAAAAAGCAATGAAATACAGGACTAAATTAAGTAATTTCATTGCTTTTTCATTTTGAAATCTAACACCTTCAGCAGTATTACTTGTGTGTTGACAACCAGTGGCTGAAGAGGGAGTAGGAGTCTCACTCCCAGCTGCTGGCTGTCAGTTTCTTTTCCAGCTTCATTTCCATGAAAAGTGGCTTTCCAACACATAGAAACATCACAAAGTACAGTTTCTAATATTAAACTGTGAGTGTCAAGTTCATAAAAATGGTTACATGGCGTCAGCATCCTTTATTCTACAGCAGTATCAGAGGGGCAATTMATTCTTTTTTTTTTCTTTTTATCTCAATATTAATTTCTACAAGAATAAGCAGAAAGAATAACACAGCATCATATCCTTTAGGAGGGGGACCCCACAAATATGCCTTTCCCATGGTAAGTAGCAATTAAAGACCCAATGTCCATGCCCAAAATATGTTAAAAGAGATGACTCCTGTGCTCTCACAAGTTACATATTTCCATTTCCAACACTGCCCTCCATGCTCAGCCACGGCAGAAGTAGTCCTGGCTATTCCCAAGACCCACTTAAAGAAAGCACAGTATAGTGCATAGTATAGTGACACTCAACAATTACCAACAAAGCCGGCAACCTTCCCCAAAAAGTTGTGCTAGATTCATTGGGGTTACCATGAAAATCTGAGCTTTTATATTTTAGCTAATCTCAAACCACAGCGGTTCCCCCTTAGTAAGAGACCTTCACGGGGCTCCTATTAAATCAGAGACAAGATTGAAAAAGAAAACTAGCCCCCCTTAGGAACATAAGAGGCTCTTTTCATATATGTATTCTGAAAGCATGGTCTTACACTATTTAAAACAATCTATTTATAAACTCTTCTTGTATTCTTAAACATGACAGGCACTTCAAAAATTAGCTTGAGTTATAATTTCAGCAAGAGGCATCGTTTATCACATGTCTGACATTGCAACATTAGAAGACCAAATAATAACCATTAGTGCCCAGTAGCATGGGGGCATTAACCAATAGTTCTACTAGCAGTAGAGAACATTTTTAATGGGAATACTGAGTGCCCATTGCAGACATAGCGAATGGATGAGGCACTATAGGCAAATAGCATGAAATCCTCCCCCCAGCTTGTCATAGGAAGAAGGTTTAAACTATCATAGTGTTATTGCATGCAACAAGAAACAGTTACAGGGTTTTTAATTTGTTTTCCAATGAATAAATTCTACTAGCAGCTCTACAGCAGCTTTCAAAGAATCTTGCACGGCGCTACGATGCACTCCAGCTTCACTAACCTATGTGTGCGCTTCCAGGGCTGCCCTTGGCACGTAGGTGTGTATTCACTATCATCTAAAACATATTTGCTGTATATTAGTGCAAACGCAGAGCCTGCCTTGGGAAAAGAAATCCCATTCCCTCATCCATCTTAACCACCTGCTCTCGTGGCAAACGCAAGGCTCAACTGGCGTCAGCAAAATGCAGCGACTGAGAGGATGCAGCGAGACCACCATCAGCGGCGCCCRGCCATTTGTTGCCACATGCCCTGTGCTTTGGTCACCAGCACCACTAGAGCCGCCACGAGGAGCCGAGAGCTCGCGGCGCGATGCACAGGGACGGGCGCCGTGCAAGGGGACGGACACGATGCATGGGGACCGGCGCGATGCACGAGGATGGGCACGATGCACGGGCGCGATGCACGGACAGGGACGGGCTCCACAGGTGCCGTGGCCGCCCTGCAGCGCGGTCCCTCCCGCCCCGGCCCCGTGGGACGGTGAGGGGCGGCGGAGAGCGGCCGTCGCGGCGCGGGCCGGGGGCCGCGCACTTAGCGATGCGCCGCACGTAGCGTTTTGCAGGAAGTTTCCACGCTCCTCAGTTTAATCCGTGCGGAGGGGGGTTGGAGAGGAGCGCGGCTGCACAGCGAGGGAAGGGGGCGGGCAGGAAGCGGCGGGAGGAGGAGGAGGAGAGGCCGTGTTTAATTTTTTAATTAGGGCGGCTTGAGCATCTCCCGGCGGGGCCGCAGCGCTGGGCGGCGAGGGAGGGAGGCAGAGGCGCCCTCGCCGCCCGGGACCGGCCTCTCCAGAGCCGCCGGCACCGCCGCCGGGAGCCGCCACCATGGGCAGCGCGGGCGCGCAGGAGCCGGGTGCGTACGGAGGGAGGGCGCTGACCTTGCGGCGCCCCGGGGTGCGGAGGACACGGGCGGGCAGGCGCGCGCAGCCACAGCGCCCGTTCTGCGCGCCGCGGAGGGCGCTGCGCCGGGCGGCTGCGCGCGGCGAGGGGCGCGCAGCAACAATTGCGCTGCGCGGGGAGCGGGGCCGGCGCCGCCTCTCCGCAAGTGACGGGTGACAGCCCCCAGGGCAGGGGGTCCCGGTGCCTTTGTTAGCCCCGTCTTCCTCCGAGATACGAATTCAAAACACGGCGCACGGTGCTGGAGCTCTTGCTCAAGGCAGCCCGCGCGTGGGGATGGGCTCGGGATGAAATGTCGTTCCTGCAATTCAGTGCACGCCTGAAGCGGGAGCTGTCCCTGCCCTACTGCCTCTTTGCAGAGGAATGCAGCTTACGTGGAAAGGTGCAGCCTGCCCGCGCAGCTCCGAGCCTGCAAAGGCACTGCAGGGCTGTGGGGGGTAGTTAGCCATGCCCTGCCTTTGCTGGCACCCCTGCATGCACCCCTGTCCAGGGGCTTGGAAAGCGTGCTCTGAGGAATGAGTCTTTCCCTGGTCCTAKGTAGGGAACACGGACAGGGCAGAGCAGGCTCTGCTCCCCAGCACTCCCATGGCTCAGACCCATTGGARAATGCTGAATTCAAGCCCACTGGTGTTTCTTCAGGTCTTTTCCAGCATTAATCCTTTTACCCTGCCATCAATTCCTCTCAAGACACAGTTATGTTTCCTTAACCATCTATGTGTAAATGAGATGCTTCTCAAAATCCCTGAGGATGCCTGTTTATGCCCTAAACACATGAACACCCTTTGGAGTTGGGTTTGCTGTCACTCAGAAACAAGCTGGAGACTGGGAGCCTGTGTGAAATAACTTCAGCATRACAATGGATGTGAACTAGCAGCTGGGCCTGCCACACATCTAAGGGCGAACTGATTTCATTTATTTTTCTAGTTTATGAAGTGAGTTTTCAGGCACTGGAGACTTAATCATGCCAAGGGGATGAATGCTCCCAAATTCTGCATGTTAAAGGTGCTCATTTCCAGTAGTGACCATTACAGAAAAAGCAGGGTGAGTAGATGCGTGTGAAGACACAAGTCTGTGTGGTTATTTTGGCAGGAAATGAGGAACTGAGAGCGCAAAACCCAAAWACATGGAGGATTGTTATGAAGTCTTTAACACTGACTACTTTTGCAGGAAAGTCTGGAATTACTTAATCTCACTACTTCAGAAAATATGAGAGCAAAAGCTAAGTTCTAAAACAAGACATACAAATCACCAAAGTGCTGGGTTTAGGATCCTCAGTCCACACCACACACTGCCAGTGTTGGACTGCTGATGCAACTAGAATATTATTAAGAATTTCAACCTCTTTCCACAATGTAGCCAGACCTCCGCACATACCTCCATGCTCCTTACCTCAGTAGCGTACATGCTGAGTTATTTTCCCAATTTGTATTTTTTCTTGGACTCCGAATGTTTCTTCTCTTTTTGAAAGACTGCTGGAGGCCCTTGTATTTCACATCAGTATGTTAGGGAGCCCTTCTTTATGCCAGTGTTTAATGTGGAGAATGAATCAACAGATGTCTAGAATTCTGACCTAGAAAAAATAAAAAGTCAAAGGTCACTCTGAGGCCATCCCTACAAAAYGACTCCACAGATTCTAGCCCATCATGCCTCCCTAAAGGTTATTTTCAAGGACTTTTGGATCTAGGCCATGATAGTACTCATAGTCTTCTGACTCATGATTTTATGCATACCCTAGAGCAAGTGAAAGACTGTCTGACTAGCTGGCAGAGGACTTCTAACCTGTATGCAGCACTGAAATGTGAAAACCAATTAAAATATACTCAAGTACAATCTTACTGTTGTAATTTTTGTGATGCACAATTAGAGTAAAATGTTCTGTGAACATTAAGGCTTCATTTACAATTTCTGCAACTCAAGAAAGGGGAAGCAAGTGCACAAAACTGTATATTTTGCATTTCCAGCACCCATGGAAATACCCACTATTTTCTCATGCAGCCAGTCATGCCTAGTATGTTGTTCCAGTGAAACTCCTGCTGACTGAGATCAAGATATATCAATTTCTTACTACTCCATATTTCAGTTAGGATCTGCACACATCTGTCCCATTACTCCTACCAACAGCAAACATGTAATGCACAAACAAATCCTATTCATTTCAGTGCGCTAAAACAATAACATTTGGTTTAAGTCCTTGTAATTTGACTTTGGAAGCAGAACAAATRTCACCTAGAAGGTGCGCCTATTTCTCTGAACTCAGCTCAGCTGCAGGATTCACCAGGGCCGATTATTTGAGATGTGAGCACATGTGTCAGGAGAACAGTATTCTTTTTGGCTCTAGCTTTCCAAGGTAGTATCTACATATAATTTCCTTGTACAACCTTTCATTTTAATTTTAATATCCCAGTGTTTTTGGACTTCTGGAAAGAGAAGTTCCTTCTGCCTGGCTGTTGTTAAAAAAACAACTCATTTGTGACACCATTGAAATTTGTCTTTTTTTTTTTTTTCTCCAAAAAGTCAAACTCTCAGAAAAGCAGGAAGTATGTCTACTGAAAAATCTGTACAGTAGGCGGCTTTATGATAGATTCTCAGAAAATAACATTTGATTATTTTTGACATTAGTTTTAATTCCCACAGGTTGTATCTGATTTTTTTCTCCAACTCCAAACCAGTATGACCAAAGCAGCAAGATATCATTCAAAACAGTAAGAGTCTCATACRTAGATCTATCTGACTGTTGGGTTATTACGCTCTGCTAAATATCTAAAGAATGTAATAGGAAACTGTACTACTTAATACGTACTATATTAAAGAGCAGTGCAAAAATACTGTTTAAAATCCCATAAATTGTTAATATGAGACAAGATAAAAAAAAAAATCCAGTTGTTTCCTGTCAGAAATATGAACTCTTGTTTTCACTTTTCATCTTAATTCTAGGCTGATTCATATGCCTACAGTGCAGTATCAGCCGTGACTGCTGTACAGAGTAGTGATACTGGAGCTCTCCTTAAACTCGCTAGTGCAGGTACCTGTAACAGGCAGCAGAGAGATCCAAGTGGCCTAATTACTCTGCCAAGAAATAAATGGATACTGGCAATTCCCTAGGGGGAAAGATGGTCGAATTGTTAACAAARAAGAGTTTTCCCCTGAGGCACGTTAGTTTAATAGGTGTTAACAAGAGCCMAAAATCCCCAACTCTGGTGTTGGATTGAAATACCTTTGTCCTTTCATTCCAGTCCTTCCAATTCTCCTGCTGTCTGTAGAGACATGAGAGAATTTAGCACCTGATGAAAAACCTAAAATAAAGCAAAAACAGCCCTTCTCTGCTACTAAAACCTATGCATAAGATCTCAGTATAAAGATCTTGGCTGGATATAGTATAAAGCCTCTTGGCTGGAAAAGCACAGACTGCTAATGGTGTGATGGCAGAATGGAAATACTCCATGGAAAGGCAGGTACACAGTGCCTGCATAACATGGAAGTCCATGAGGGCTAAAGGGCATCATTTTATCAGATTAAGGCAAATATGCAAAACCAAAACAAGAAACAGGCTGCTACTGAAATCCAGGCTGTTTTCATGTACAAATATTTATGTGGTACAGCTCAGATTCACACAGCCCATTTAAACTTAACCAAACTGATTCCCCTTTTTTATTATTTTTTAAATTTTTATTTATTTATTTATTTTAATCACAGGCAAAGAAGTGCTAGAGGTGAAAATCCCACCGAGTCGCCAGGATGTGATGACCAATGATGAGCAGTAATTACTGCAGCAACTCTTCAGCCAGCATGAGTGTCAACGAAATGTCTGCCTTCCCTCTGACTTTAGAGCAAAAAACTGGCTTTGCCTTTGTGGGGATTTTATGTGTTTTCTTGGGACTTTTAATYGTCAGATGCTTCAAAATCTTGCTAGACCCTTACAGTAGCATGCCTTCTTCTACATGGGAAGATGAAGTAGAGGGGTTGGATAAAGGGACATTTGAATATGCTCTTGCATGAAAAGCCAACAGAATATCCTGCCTTAAAATTAATGTTGATTTCATTTTGGAAACCAACTGTTGGTACATTTGTTATACATACTTACATTTTGCAGATATGCTTGTGGCATCCATTTTGTTAAATAAATATTTGTTGCAAACTCAAAAGGAACTTCATGTTGCTTTTCTTTGAGAAACAGCAGAATGGCTGATAAGAAATAGATAATTGCAAAGAATTCAATAAACAATTCACTAGTAAGTGAATATGGTAGAAAGATAGATTCTGGTCTTACTTGCCTCTTCATAGGAGAATCCTTTTTCTACCTTGCCTCATGATGGACAAGACAGAAATGAAAAAGGTGAAGGATGAAAGACAGGAATGAAAGATGCATAAATAGTCCTTCCTTCCTTCCTCCCTCCCTCCCTCCCTCCCTCCCTTCCTTCCTTCCTAATTATGCATATTTTGAATTCTATAAACATTCTGCATTCTATATTAGACCACACTGTCTCCTCAAAACTGCAGGCTGAACAAAGAACCCCCAACTCCCACAAAGTGGCCTTTCAGCCTAACAGAACTCAGCAAAGCATGCGACCTTCTTGATCCTCCTGGTTTCAGGAGATAATTTAGTTTAAGTTGGAACTTAAACTGTTGCAGTTYTAGCTGCAACATATTCTGGTTGGTTAATAGCACCCAGCACAAATTACACCAACTTGGCATAGTCAATTGAAGCAGGGGCAGTCAGGGTAGACACTCATTTGAGCCCAGCCCTTCAAAGGACTGGAGTCCAGAGCTGGCTGGGGATCTCTCTGCCCTCCAGGTCTTCTCCATAGCTGTTTATTTGCTGTGTGCTCCTGTGTCCTTGCACACTGTATGTTCCAGACTGTCACTCTGAGGAACCGGACACAGGAGAACCTATCAAACAGAAGAACAAACAGTGAAAGCAGAGACTAAAAAATGGTTGTTCAAGGTCACCTTCATATACACAGCTCTTTAGCAAGTGTGACAGGACTTGACAGAAATTCAATTCTGTTTCTGAGAAGGTTGGCATCAGAATTTTAAGCACTGTCACTTTTGCTAAACAGCTCTGCAACTAGGTGTAAAGACAAGGAGATCTGTTAGAGCTGTTTCTTTCGGGTATTCTGAAAAATACATATTGCCCTTTTGCCCTATCTGCTAGACAGGGCAGCCAACAGAACATTGAACCTCAAATGCCACTTGGAATATGAAATGCTGTATTGTACAGGGCTGTACATGAAGCTCCTGCCTGATGGCTGTCAAAGAGAAACAGCCAACMATAACAACACTGCTTTTGCTCAAGTTTATAACAATTGTGTGAATACAAGTGCTTCAGATTCTGTATAAAAAAAAATTGCCACACCCTCAGAAATTTAGACTGTTGCATTTATGCTAGTCAAATTTAACTGTAAAATCAAAGGCAGACTTTCATTTGCCAGTTTATGTGATTTGATCCATTACTGCCTGATAGCCCCATCCACTTAGTTTGACACTTTTTTGATTTTTTTTTTTTAAATGGCATGCACACTCCAAACATAACTGCCATCAAAGTCACTTCCCAATTACTCTTCCAGATTTCACAGCCTGGGCTGAGCTCTCTGCTGCCAGGATAGTGTGTTGAAGGTACATAAATTATCTTGTCTAAATATAGTTCATCCATCCCTAAATTATACTGCAAACAAGGCAGTCATATCCAAAGAAACCAAAATACCGTTGTATTTCTTTCATTCCTGACCCAAGTTGCATGCTATTATCAAATTTCCTTCTGCTTGCAAACCTTCATAATTTCCTGACTCAGCATTCCCAAAAGACAAAAGAGCCCGAGAGGGACATCACAAAACATAAATTTTCAAAGATTTTCTGTAAATGCATGTAGTAAAACTTTTAACAGTGTTAGGAGCAAACAATTCAAAAACACATATGGAATAAGGGAACCTACCTTGGTTCTTAAAGAGAACCTACCTGCCCGTCAGTGCATCTTAGAGAGTACACAAGGCATCCTACAGGCCTCACTGAAATCCACATCTCTTCTGCATAAGCCATGCAGAGTGGAAACCTGCACAGATACAAACTTATGTCCATTATGAAATATTAAAAATAAAAGTAGATTGATCTGTGCATAAAATCAGAATAGCAGAGAGGGAAATGGAGGGAATGGGGATATTGAACCCTCTTGGAAATTTTGCAATACCATAAATCCTGTAACTGTGACAGACAGGAATTTACTTTTTTTCACTGATTTTCATGAAGTGCTCACCAGGTAATTTAACATCTATCTTGAACACACAGAACAGAACTGAGCAAACTGTATTCAAGTCTGACTTTCTAAAAGCAATTTTTTAATACTAGATTGCAGATGCCTCAATTCAAGGAAGGAAGAATACAGCCCTTTCCTTCTACCATCCTACCTCTCTGAAAGCCCTTCTGTGTAAATGATTTTTTTTTTAATAAAATGAAATTAAAAAAAGAAAAATATTTCAAATTACATCATCACTGACCTTAGACATAAAGCATATACTGATATCTTGGTACACATAAACAGATTGGTAATTGTTGGTGCCTATAAATACATTTTATGTATTTGAAGAAACAAACTAAATAAACTTTGAAGTAACAACTTTATTTCTTCCAAGAATGAACAGGTACATTTCCAGGTTAATAATTCACAAGCTAGAATGTTTCTCTAAATCACCATCTAGAAATATTTTAAAATGTCTTTCAAAGAAAGGGATTGGATGGTCCATTCAGCATACTAAACAGGAGAAAGATGTGGCCAATAACAGAGCCTGTAACGCCTCAAAGAGAGGGACATGCTACACACATGAATAAAAGAGGCAGACTGTCCTTTACTGAAACTGCAGGTCGAGTGGTAAGTTCATCTACTCCGAATACGGTAAATACGCTAATTCTGCATAATGCTAGAATAAAAACTCAAAATCAATTACAAATAACAATTGAGATATCCCCTGGAAATACACCGTAAAAATTTTTTTTTGAAGAACCGCAGCAAGGTAAGAGACTTTTATTTTCTTAGCAAAGTAGTATCACTATGGAAATGAAAGAAGACAGTGAAGTTATGGAATCGTTTTACTTGGTAGCAAAAGCATCACTGTCATCAAAGAGAATTTCATGCAGAATATCATTCAGTCATCTAAAGTCATGGAGATGGAAACAAAACTGGTTTCACTGATCTTAATGACAAAAGATTTAGTTTTGTTCCTTCAATACCTGGAAATGAAACATTTCCTGATAACTGTAAAAGGCTGAGGGAAGCTGAATGCTACATATGATCAGAAATGTGTAATAATAAAAGTAATATGAATCATCTAAAACCATACAAAGTAAAAAACCTAAAATAAAGTAACACGTTGCTGTGAAGTTACAAAACATCAAGCAGGAAAAAAATCTTGGGTAATAAAGAGGGAGTTATAAAGTGGCATCTTTGCAGGGAGGTTACAGCAGAACATTAGCTACAGCTGATGGATTAAATCAAGATACAGACTTTAGGTATACCTCATGCTGAATTTGGAGGGCATTTCATTATCCTCTCTTCAAAGCGTAACTTTGAAATGGAATTTTAGGCAATATTTACAATGCTCAGGCATAAAGAGATACTGTACTTATCTTCTACTGCCAAATAGCCAAATGCATTTCACAGAACCATAGAAAATTTTAAGTTCAAAGAAATCTCTGGAGGTCATCTAACCTACCGCTGAAAGCACAAAACTGAAAAAAATCTTTTAATGGGCTTATTCACCCTAATTTTTAGTTCACATATTCTTTTATATTAATATATTTTGTTTCCCTACCCATGTAAGAATGATACTAATAAACTGGAGCAAGCTTTTGGAGGCCTACCAGGATGGTCAGGGCCGGTAGACTTGAGGTTGAGTTCCCTTCCCTGAAGCTGATGGAAATGGGTTTGGTTAGCCAGGAAAACAAAGGGCTTTGGGTGACCTATGCAACTCTTCATCACCTACACTGAGCTTACAGACAAGGTAGAGCCAGATTCTTTCATGTGGTGCACAGCAGACATGTGAGAGAAGTTCCAACTAGATATAAAGGAAAAAAATCAGTATGAAAATAATTAAGCATTGGAATAGGCTGCCCAGGAGGGTTGCGAAATCTGTCCTGGGAAGATTTCAAATCCCTCATGAATCAAAGTCTTAAGTGACCTCGTTTTGATGTTAACCCTACTTTGAGCAAAAAGCTGGTCTGTATGAGCTCCCAAGGTCCCTTCCAATCTGATTCTATTCTGTTCTGAATTCTATTCCATTCTATTCCCTTCAAACTGGGAGAAGGATGTTTTGAGTGCACAAGCGTAAAATTCAATGTCAAATTATATGACCCTTCTGATGCCTAGGACATATTCTTAATATGTTTCAGTAATTACCACTCTGCCACAGTCATTTGGACATAATCATTTACTTAATCCCTTACAGTTCAGCAAACACAATGCCATCATATATTTTTTTTCAGTTGCTTATTTAATCCTTATGGCATTAATTGTATTTAGAACTAAAATGAATGATTTGCTATGCTTTAATGGTCTCATTGCCCATAAATTGTCTCATGCTATGCTCATAAATTGTCTACCATCCTGTAACTATTGAAAACTTCAAATTTGGAGTTGCAAAAATAAGTTTGACTCAAACTTTTCATATTTTCATATTCATTGCTATTAGACTATGGGAGATATATACATACTATCATAATACTCCAAAGGGAGGAAAAAAAGCAGTATATGGGTATCAATAGAGTCTATGTTGCATCCCTTGTATTGTACTGCCTACACTTTCACTACCATCAGTTTCACATTACATAATTAAGAGAAATGCTAGATTTGATATATAATTTCAAATGCTTGGAATAGGATCCAAAGCCCATTTTTGATGTATGGAAAAATCCCCGCAAAATCGGTCTTTGAATTATCTATTGTTTATGCAGCAAATCATAAGCTACCTTGTGGGGATTTTGCAAGGGGGTTGCAGTGGAAGATTTGCCTAACTATGCAAGTTAATAGACATGTTTTATTTATATTTTTTTGATAGCAGAACCACAGAGGATAGCAGTAGGAAGACTGCAGTAGGAAGACTGCTTTCAAGAAAATATTCTAAAATCTTTGTTAATCTAAGAGCCAAGACTTCAGACACAACATTAGCCCTTTTGCTGTAACTAGGGTAGCACAAGTTGCAGCCACAGAAGAGTAACCTAAGCCCAGAACATCCCTGAAGATGTCAATGAATAATTCTCCAAACTTATTCTTGGATCCAAATGCAAATCGGTTTCAAGTTAACATAATTAATGAAAGCCATGACAACAATGAAACATCCCAAGAGAATGTGTGCTCTGACCCACCACATTATGAAGAAACATCCTTCACAGAGGAAGCACATAACAGACTGAAAATCAGCTACAGACCAGAAAAGAGAGAATTGTTTGACAGCTTCCTTCAAAATGGAGAGAAAACAGAAGCTAGCTTACATCCCTATGATACTCACAGTAATATGTATTATCTGCAAACTTTTGGCCATAACACCATGGATCCAGTTCCTAAAATTGATTACTATAGAAACACTGGCAGCGTCAGTGGAAATAAGCTCAACAGACCAAGCTTATTAGAAATTCATGAACAACTGGCAAAGGTAAGTGAAAAGGAAAAATACAAAATTCTGTTTAATTTCCAGACTGTTAATTCTGTTTATTAATATGTGAAAGTCCTTAAATTCATGGACCTTGCTACAGAGAAAAAGTATAGCTAATCACTTACCATATTTCAGAATATTTCAGAATATTTCAGAATATTTCAGAATATTTAAGGTTGGAAGGGACCTCTACAGATCATCTAGTCCAACCTTCCTGCTCAAGCAGGCACACCTAGAGCATGTGGCACAGGGTGGCATCCAGGCGGGTTTTGAAGACCTCCAGAGTAGGAGAGCATATTTCCTTTGCTAGCTCCAGTATGTTTTCTTCTGCGCACCTTGCTTAAGCAAAGATTATTATTAAAGGCTGATAGTAATGTATTTGATTAGCAAACACGGCTATTCTTGACTAAAAGTATAAAACTATTACATTTCTGTTTCACTTCAGATAGCAGGACAGATTATGAATATCAATTCACAGTTTAATCAAATTATCAGATTCATATTTTTCTGAATTTGAATCTAACATCAGTTCTTAACTAAGTTTCAAATACTCCTCTGCTGTATTCATTAAAATATATATCCACAGACACTAAAAAAAAGAGTTATAATGTATAATAGACGCACTTTCAACTAGTCAGAAATACAAAGCATTATCTGTTTATTGCAGTAACAAAAGCATTAAAACAGCAGAAAAGATTCCAGAACAAGAGATTTTAGGTGGAAAATATTTGATATTTGAAAAACAGAAAAGAACCCCTTTTAGGTGTTGAGCGAATAGATTCATGCTCATTATACCAATGATTCTGGAGAACCCGAAGAGCCACATTTTTAAATTTTCTTTGAATATGTCATCCATAAGAACCATTTAGACATTGCTCAGATAACAGATGATGGGACTATATCCATGCAAAACAAGTTTAAAAAGAGAACTAATGGATCGGATACAGTTGCCTAAACTGCCTTTGAAAGACTTCTTAGGGCTCAGTTTTTCATCTCCCCTTCTGAGGATAATATGGATCTATGTTTGGTTAGCACAATGTAGCAGCTTACTACTGAGTGAACTCTTCACTATTCCCCTCAGCAGACTCTTCCTGTTTGTTTCATCTTTAATGGAGGGGGAACTTCAGTAAATGAATAATGAAACACCAATATCAAAATATGCCCTTTGCCATGAAAATCCATGCTTTTGTTACTCTGCACAGCTACTTTTGCAAGAATAAAAAAACATTTCTGAGGTACATTTGGAGTTCGCACACTCACACATTTCATGAGAAAATCTGAGAAGCTGATAGTATTAACTCTCAAATAGTAGACTTTCACTAAGTTCTGTGCTATGGCCTCTTCAAAATCTACCTATCTAAGAATCTTTTAAGGCTTAATTTCCCTATATATGGAGGAATGAGTTCTCTCCATGTGAAATAACTGTGGAAAACTGAAATGAGAGTATTTGGAGGACAAGGACAACTAGATTAAGCTCCTTGAAACACAGAGTTTTTAAACTATTTAAAAACCTACTGACAAACATTACTGGAACAATTTAATACTCAATTGGCTTTGATAAAATTAGATTCTTTCTCCTTAAGTCACAGTAATGTGTTCTCTATAAAAAGCAGAGAAGAGACAGGATACACCCACTTTTAGAGATAATTAAAATCAAAACTTCTGAGGTTTTTAATTGGTCCTGTGAGAGCTAGCTTGGAAAGAGGAATCACCTCTATATTTAAGCTCAAAGTAAGAGTGTCAAGGTGCAGAAAAAAAAAAAAAAAACTCCCCAAACAATCACAACAAACCAACCAACCAAAAAAAAAAACCCTATTTTTTTTTTCTGTGTCAAGCAATAGTGAAATGAGAAGTCTCCAGAGAAACAATGTTCTCATTGCCATTCCACTCAGTTTTACATGGCTGAACTCAGTTTTAAGGGGTGAATAATTTGGACAAGTATCTGGTTTCTGGATGCTGGTCCAGACCTTGTTCAAACCCCAGTAGTTCTCTAGAGATTCACCTGTTCTAAGCAGGATTAATACAAACTAGTGAAATCAAGGAACAAAAATAACCATTAGGAAAATCAGCACCTGATTCCTTGGGACCTGATTAGGAAATCTTCCTGGCTTGGGCCTTACTTATTTAAATTATGGTCTCTGCAGATCTGGAAAAATGGCTTAAAGAGAAAGGAGAAATAAGATCCCTGGGTGACCATTTAGATTTCCCTAAATGAATGTAAAACAGATGTGAAGGGAAGAACTTTAACTTAGTAACCCTACTCATTTGCAGGTGTGTAAACTGCTACTCAAGGGACTAAACACACTTCCATACCCAAAAGAAACTTATTATAGAAATAATTTACACTAGTGGAAGCCAGAGAGAGGAAAACACCAGTGTGTTTTAGCTTTGAACTCATACTGAACAAACCTGTACTGAACATAAGCATATTAAGAGATTCTCAGTTTTAACAATTATTATTATTATTGCAGTTGTGCACATAATTTAAGCAAGCACTTTTGTTTTGTTTGCTTCAATAAAATCAGATGAATTGTCTATGATTTGGTATGACTTTAACCTACAGCAGGAAAAAAAAGCAGGCAGTTTTCCTCCTAGAATAAGCCAAGAAAATTACTTCCCTCCTTTATCATCAGGTTTCACAGACCGACTGTATTACAAAGCAGACAAGACCATCATCTAACTCAGCTGTTCCCAGACTGCTTCCTTATATGCTCTTAAGTGGGTTACAGCCCTGGTCTGGAAGGCGCTGACCGAGGCGCTGGAAGATACAACCAGCCATGAGTCCGTCTGGATTCCACTCCTGGCTGTCCCATGGACTCACTCTTTGACCTTGGACAAATCACTCAGGTCTTTGGATCACAACATAAAGCTTTGTGGGTTTCCAGGTTAATACTGAACAGGGTAGTTCCTGAGTTAGAAGGAATACAGCAGCTAGCAGGTTAAAAAGAACAGACATAGCCTCACACTGATTTAGCTCCTGCAACAGTGCAGGAGCTGCCAGGTACTGTCTAAATACACCACATATGTATCTCCAAGTGCTCTGTGGCGCTCCAAGTGCTCTGTCTTAAATTTCTGAGCTTAAATTTCCTGGTCTGTAAACTGCAGGTTTCAATACTTAGTTAGACCTGAGAAAGATTCTGTAAAATCTCATCTACTGATATTTGCTAAGTGTTTCAAGATCTTCCTGAAATGTATCACATTAAGATTCAAAGAAAAGCATTTTGGATATTCTGAAGAATAAATGAGTGATCACCAAATAGTAGCTCAGTAAAGCACGACATTTAGACAGTCTGAACAGATAGAACTCCTAACAGTTTCTAGGGGAGGTAAAAGTCTTCTGCAGCATGTGCAGCTGAATGAGGGGCCCACGTAGCAGGGCACTGCAGGCTCTCTAGCCACCACCAAGATGGAAGTGAAAGGCTGCATGGAGTGTGGGGGGATTAGACTAGTAGCCCAAGACCCACCCGTGAAGAGATGCTTTTTCCCCCCCCCTTTTATTCCTTAACGCTAAAATCTGAACTTACTGCATTTTATCACAAGCAATCCTCCTCCTTCCCTTTTTTTGAAACCCAAATTATTGAAGACAACTGCTCTGTCAGAGCCCATTGCCAGACTCTGATAAGAAGTGACATATGTTTGACTCCAGATATCTAAGTAAGTGTTAGTCATGTAAGTGTTCCCAAGTGTTGTTTTGATGCTAGGCTAGAAGAAAAATATGAATATCTAATATTTTTTAAATATGTAATTTTTAAAGTGTCAGAATGTGAAGCAGGCTGAAAGGAATTTCAAAAGTCATTTCCTACACCGCTGTATTCAAATGTGTGTCATCTTTAGCAAAATGTGCCATTTTTTGCACATACTAAGTCACAAAATGCCAATTAAATACGACAAAAGTAGTCTAAGTGTTATTTCACAGCTGATGGCTGGTGATAATTAGTTAGGCTTAATATTTACCTTACATAAGAAATCATCTAACCTTTCCTCATCTTGGCTGTTGTTCTCCACACTTGTTACAGAGACTTGATGAGCTTATCTTTAGCCCCAAAGGCTAAATTCTTCTGCAACAAAGAAAGGAGGGAAAAATTAAGCAGCTAACTTTCAATTTTGGTAGCTTTCCAAAATACCCTGTCATTTTTATTTCACATCCTTAACGCGCAAACAGGTACAGCGGCTTGGCAAATAACCAGTCATTTGCTAAAGAGCACCAATTTCAAATGCATTTATGGAAGGTTTAAGGTCATAATTTATGATAATGACATGGGCAAGCACACATTAATTTAAAGTACATAGGAAACAACTTGTTTCAAGTACAAAGTCTAAGCATTTTTATTTTTTTGTCTGTGAAACTCCTACCACTGTGTTTGCAAACAAGAAAGTCTTATTTTTCTGGTTGTTAATCCTCCTTAAGTTAATTCAATAATTGACTGTACTTTGAATAAATATACCATTTTTAGAGTGAGAATTGTCAAAAGTTCCCAAGTCAGGAGCTCAAAGTTACAGGTCCTCAAAAGATCTTATGCTCCTATTTATATTTGGGACAAAAAAAACCCAAAAAGGCAATAGACATCAAGTGGAACCTAAGGGGAAATTAGACATCTACATTAAAAATCTTATCATCTGATCTGAATTTATTGACACAGTATTTATTGTGTCAAAGTACCCAATTCCTATTCAAACCGCAAGAAATACATCATGGAGCTAAAGCCTCAAAGATTCTGAGGTAGAAAAACGAAAGCAATAAAATACAGATTTATGGACATAAATCTATAAATACACATGGATTTTCCAAAATTCTAGGATACTGATTCTGGCCCTTTTCTAGGTGAGTGTGAATAGTCGGTGCAGATGAGACAATACAGGCACTAATTATCTTTGCCTTTGGCATAAGGTCACATCACTAACTTGCCAATATTTAATCCTACCTGCTATGATTGTATTACAGCCTGCTAAACCACTGAAAGGATTAACTATTTAATGCATTATGTACCATGTTTCAACAGTATTTCTCTGACCACTTTCAAGAATGTCACCCATTTGCTGCTACAATAATGTTTATACTTTATCCAATAGAAAATAGCAGAGTTCTTCCCATAACTTACAGATTAGGTATTCTAATCTATCAACATATCATGTTATGTTGCATATGGTTTAAACTAAAAATATATTAGCATGAGATAATGATATATTTCCTCAGCTTAAATGATTCTTTCACATTTTCTTGCAGTTACCAAGCTYACCTGCTGATAGCTGCTGTGAGCAGAACATTGTACTTTAGTCCAGAGACAGTAAAACCCAGTATTCTTTAGAGTTCCTTTATTTCACGTCTCTCTCATGCAGGCAGGTGTCATCTGCTTGGCACAAACCCCTTTTTGTTTTCTGTGTGATCCTGCAGAACGTAGCTGTGAACACCAGCTCTGTTGAGAGAGTGGCTAATGGAGAAGGCACTGCTGGAGAAGACACAGCAGGCAGCAAGGAAGAAGAAAACAAAACAGGATTCGTAAAGTTCGGATGGGTGAAGGGTGTGCTGGTGAGAAAATTATCTGCATTTAAAAACAAACTAAAAGAAAATAAAAATTAAGGATAGTTTTGTAATACGAAGGTCTTGTAAGACACAAGAGAGGAAAGAGATGACTTATGGAATGCCTGGGGTGCTTTTTAACATTTGCAAATTATTATCCTTCTCACTGTTAACACTATTTTCCATGTTATACTGATACAGCATTATTTCTTTAAAACATAGGTAAGATGCATGCTCAATATCTGGGGTGTGATGCTTTTTATTCGACTTTCCTGGATCGTAGGTCAAGCAGGAATTGGTATGTATCTTATGATATTTTCAGTACTGAAAGGGATAAAGAGGACAAACTATACATTATCACAATTAATATATAATCTGAGATGCACACTTGCATGTTGAACCAAATTATGTTTTTCAAATGTTTGCCAGGGTAAAGACTACTTCCAAACTACTGGAATTTTCCAGACTCCCAGCCAAATTACTCCTTAGAGGCACAGATCTGTTAACTATGCATATAATCATCACATCTGAATATTTCTAAGCTTTGGTGAAATTTGTATTTAGATTCTCTAACAACTGTATACTTCATAACTCGGGCCAATTTCTAATACGACCATACAGAGTTAACCTTTAGGAGCTCACACAAGGCTTATCTGTGAATTCCAAACCTTATCATCTACATATTGAAAACAACACTTCTTCACACTTGTCTGCATAAATGAAAACAGAACTGCAGGGAGGTCTCATCAGGACTTAGTTATTTTTAACTATAGCACAACTACTAGCATACTCTAAAACACCACGTAACTCTGTTACAGCTTTCATATAAATTAACTAAGTACATTTCATAATGTTGTATCTTTGCTCTTTCACTGTGCCTATTAATTACCCCAGCTCCCAATGAAATCAGTGTGAAAACTCAAACCCCAGGGCTCTGTCTAGCCTGTTACGGAGAGACAACAGTGAAAACAGTGAGAGCAGAAAGTGCTCACAGCACTGCCGGCTAGAAACCCTACCAGAAGTAAGGTGCAGCATTTCAGTAGTCGGACAGTGCAATTACTTTTTGAGAATAGCTACTGATGGCAACATTACTCTGTATCACACATTTCTAAGTGCCCAGAATGAAAAGGGCATTGGCCATCTTTGACTGGCACAGGACGTGTTAGTGTCATAAAAGGCAGAAATTGAAAGGGCTGACAGCAAACACCTCAGTTTGCCCTTCAGAAATTTAAGTAGGCATGCATGAGCTGGACTGCAAACTCTGGCCTCTGACCTTAACACTACTGATCTTGCATAAAACTCTATGCTCAGATCAGGAGTGAATTTCCTTATTATTGGCTTAAAAGAAACACTGAATGGAGATACCTCCAAAATTTTGCATGCCTGAAATTTCGTTTCCAGCAAAATATAGTGATGTCACAGAAGTTTTACTTGAGTGAGACTTGGTTTTATAAAAAGAAAAAGAAAATGCTGATTAAGAAAAAAAAAAAAAAAAAAAAAAAACACTCACAAACCCACAGAGGTGAAAAAAACCAGAAAAGTTCCTGAACTCAGCGGAAGAACTTTGCCTGTTTTTGCAGTGCTCCATGCGTGGCATTAGCACTGTGCCTGACAAAGGGGTGCTTGCTGGTTTTATGATGCATACCAAATGAGAACGTACAGCCCAGGGCACTCATAAGTATATGCCTTGCCATGAAAATTCTGCATCTTAATATTGCCAAGACTTTGCTCTGGGGTTTCATGCAAAATTAGTTTTTAAGGGCAGTTTAGTAACTTATTGAGATCATCAAGAAGTATTACTTTGTTTTGAAGTGTGAGAACAGCCATAGGCAAGAGTAATTCATTTTAGCACAACTTACTTAGCAGCCATATGCCTGGGCTTCAATCTAAACTTTAATCAGATTCTAACATTAATTTGCACTAACATCAGTTATAGCCATTCTGCTTTCACATTTAATTCTACCATTTTAATTCATTGATAAGCAGACCTTCCTTTCTTAGGGTTTATTGTTCTGCTGCTGCTTTTTAAAATTGCATGTCTTATATAAGCAGGTTAGTCTTACTTTTGAAATAAGAAATCAAATTCAGTTCAAATAATCTCCAAATGTGTTTCCCGAATGTCTTGTAAGCAATGAGCTTTATGTCACCAGGCAAGCTGGTTAAAGAGAATCGGAAGGGAAACTCATCATCTCCAAGGCTTGGGGATTTCACTGGGTCCTGCTACTAACACAGAAATAAAATGAGTCAGTTAAATCACGATCTGGGCATCATTTATATCCTCATCATTGGAAGGCCAAAGAGAGAAAACCTATTAGGAAAAAGGAAATAAGTGGCCTGTCTTGGGTACAAGCTAATAAAGGTGGAAAACAACATGCCAACAAGGCACTCTATTCATATCAGCTGCACAAGAGGACAGTCTGCCCCTAACATGGTTCCAGGTCCAAACCCAGTCTGGTATTTGCAGTCAACATTTGGCAACTCTCTAAAATGTGTATATGTACACATACATATACACACCTGGAAAAAATATATACATACACACATATACTTGGAATATATATACACATACCTGAAATGCTTAGTCAAAGGCAGAAGAAAAGACCAAGCTAGCAAGTTAATGCTAACTGAAAACCTGGCCCTAAATATCACAGTTGTACTATAATATAATAATGTTTCGGTTGGATTACTTCATTTATTCACTTTTCTTGCTGAATGTTACCATCTTAACATTAACAATAAAGCCTTTCCAAGCAGATAAGAGTTATAGCAAAATATCTGACCCTATTTGGCACATGCACTTTGACAAAATGATTTGTGAATATAGTAGAATAGCCAGGAAAAAAACTCTTCAGAATTTACATGGATTTGCCCAGTCATTTCAAAACCACTCCAAGAATAATGTGCCTTATCTACTCAGTTTGAAAGTTAACAGCTGATTAAAAGTCACASTTAACCACTTCTCGGGCACACAATTTGCAGAGTTCAACAAGATCTTTCTATGAGGCATGTAATGGTATCTGACCAAAAGGAACAACCATTCCGACTTTTTATACAGAACTGCATATAAAATAGGTGCGTGACTCCTTATAATAAAAGCTCACAAATCAATAGGATAAATACAATTTATTAGAGGCTTTAAATATCCTACACAGTGTTATATATCATTTATATCTCCTGCATTACATTGCTCTATGTTAAAGGACTGTGATAACACGGCTATAACTTAAGCAGCGAAGAACATTCATTCAGAGATTGGATGTCTATAATCATCCAGTATGAAATGAAGTTGGGAATCTGATCTGAGAGGCAGAAGGTGGAAATAGAGCAGATAAATCAATATGTTTGTAGTACCTCTAGCTGGTTGTCAGTTGCAGGATCCAAGTTTCAATTTGGATGAGCCGTGGTCAGTGTCATAAATATTGCTCCAGGCAACGTATAATCTTCTGTTCCTCATTGAAAACCTACTTACCTTATTGGAACAAGAGAACTATTGGAGTGAAAAAACACTGAGCTGGATAAATGTTCTGCAAGTGCAGATAAAGCTAAGAACCGATTCAGTGTTTGGTATCAAACTGTAATTGTTTCAGCTTGTTTTATTTATTTATTCCTCTCTCATAGCCATAAGTGGGAATAGAAACAATAAAGTTGAGAGAAAATGTCACATTATTTCTTCACTTGACTTGCAACAAGAAAGTATTCTGAAACTACACAGCCAAACTCTTCTCACAGTGCCAGAGAATGTAACAGAAGCAATGGACAAAATTCCAGTTTGGAAGGTCTGCATTGGACATGAACACGTGCGTGCATGCGTGTGTATCTGAATACTATCAGAGCTTCTGGCTAGGCTATTCCTATCAGACAACATCACTGCTTGAAGACTGATGAAAATAATTTACTACTGTGATATGGTCTCATTGGAAACATTCTGCAACTGCAAGTGGTCAACAAACCATCTTTCAGTTTACAGCTCTGATTCTCGACTGAAAATTTAATTTAAAGAGAGAGTGATTTGTGGGAATCATGGAACATAAGTAAAATGTTTTATCTTCTTATTACTGACAGGTCTTGGAGTAATCATAATTCTTCTCGCCACGATGGTAACCTCAATTACTGGGTTGTCAACTTCTGCAATAGCAACTAATGGGTTTGTCCGTGGAGGTAAAATCTTTAGGGTTAATAATGCTCTCAAGCTCAGAAAGATTTTTATGTACTATTTTCATATGAGGCAAACCAGAGGTCTTGATCTCTATAATAGCAAGAAGGACGATAAACCAAACGATACATCTAAAGGAAGGAGAAGGTAACAATTCTCACCAACCCTAATCACAATTTACAGCATACTTGAGTTGTCACTTTTAACAAATCCCAGATTTCAGTTCAGTCTGTAAAGTACATTTCAGATGTTCCTGCCTAATGCTGATTGAGGAACAGCTTCTGGCTTTTCACTGACTTCTGTTCTTACCTTTCAGCAGGTCATTCTTATTCAGAGCATTTCAGGTTGGATGTCCTTGGACAAACTGAATATGAAGCATCACTTCCTTTTATTTTAAAGACAGGTGATACCAGCTGTTATGCATCAAATACCTTCCTGTATCATTCTTCTTAAAATATTTTATATTTCAGCTACTCCTTGGAAGATGAGTAAACATTTTTGCTGGAAAACCAAAGCTCATGTCAGGTATTTTATAAAGAAAAATTCTAGTGCATTTCAGGGCCTTGAAGGCATGTCTGGTCTGTTCTAGCCTCTGTGGAAAACAGCAAGTTCTTATTACATCATTTAAGCAGAGCAGGTACTTGAATACACTTGAATGTACTTTCTTTTTCGGATCTTTCAGGTCTCGGAGTCATAGTTATTGGTCTGAGTGTAGTAGTAACAACATTAACAGGTATCTCCATGTCTGCCATTTGCACTAATGGAGTAGTGAGAGGAGGTAAGTGAGTATGACTTCATGAAAAGTACAAAAATCTGCAGATCTCAATTAGGAAAGAATAACTAAATAAAATTTGGGGGTGCTCTTTCTCACTGGGCCCACCATAAATTTAAATGTATATAATCTTAAATGCTTCCTGACAATAAGCATTTAGTGTCCTGACAAGTACTTCATCCCAGTGAAACAAGGTAAAATAATTGACAAAGCAATATACTTCATTTATGGGAATAWGCAAAGCAAGATTAAAGATTCACTGCATCACTTTGCAGAAGCTTTATCAATATATAGTACCTCTTTATATCATACAACATGATTTTTCATGCTAACATTGGGATGGATCCAAGTAAGTAGAGCTTGTCTAGGGGTGAGCTTTTCTCTGCTACTGTATCAGGATTATTTAAAGGTCCAATTTTGCACACTAGAATATAGTAAAAAGACTGAAAGATGTTTAGAAAAGGTTCTGAAGGCAGAACCACTACAAAGCATTTTCCTTATCAGTTTGCTGTATTTATTCTTTAGCATTAATAAGGAAAACCTTTATTGCATTTACYAGGCAAAAAGCAGAGACTCCTGTGCTATCGTTATGTGAGTTACACAAGCTGCAACTGAGCATCTTAAATTGTGCTGAATCAAAGTCATTTATGTCTGCAGGTGGAGCTTACTATCTTATTTCAAGAAGTCTGGGCCCAGAGTTTGGTGGATCTATAGGACTGATCTTTGCCTTTGCAAATGCAGTGGCAGTCGCCATGTATGTAGTTGGATTTGCTGAAACAGTCGTAGAACTTCTTAAGGTAAATGCAGATAATTTGCAGTTCATAATTAAACTGGAGATTATTTTTATATTTAAATGTTGATTTTTTTTTTCTCTGAGGATTCAGGGACATCATTAGCAGGGAATCAGGCCTTTCTAAAAAAKGCCACAGAGTGCTTCTCTCTTACCTCTCTTTTATGATAATTTTTCAAACATTTCAACGACAGCCTCAAAATTATAAAAGGAAATAAATCCCTAAACAGTCATATAAACCACCTAGCGACAAAAGGCTAACATGTAATACAAAATCTTGGGCTTATATGCCTCTGAAACTGAGCAAGTTCTGACAACTCACTCTTTTCTATTTCAACTTGATACCTCCAGCTCGTTAAAACAGACTGGTCCTAATAACATTTCTTACCCTTTTCAGGAGAGTGATACAATCATGGTAGATGAGTCCAATGACATCAGAATAATAGGCACCATAACTGTTGTATGTCTTCTCGGCATCTCTGTCGCTGGCATGGAATGGGAAGCAAAGGTAAACCTTTAATATGTAAGCAAGCAGGATGTAGAACTACTTTACAAGGTTTGAACATGAGGAATGTTATACAACACCTGCAATTTTCAGAAGCCCTCAGCTTTAGGTTTTTTTTTTTTTTTTTAAGCAATAGCAATTTAACCATTATATTCAATGAAAGCAAAATAACTCCATGGGCTTTCTTGAACATACACTGAAGAGGGAAGAGGAAGTCTGTGCTCCACAAATGGTTTGAGTTTTTATAATTCATGGCACCAGTTAGAGCCTTGGGTAAATGCTCCTTATTTTTCATGCAGTTATTTTGATGCAGGCCCTTATTTTTGATGCAGTTTGGCAAAATAAACAATAGCAAAAACCAGTCTTACTACTGTACTCTCTCAAACTCAGCCCAGCAAACAGCTCTATTCACTATTCATTCCTTAATCTCTAATGATTTCTGCTATTCTTTCACCTGTACAAAAGTTCAAATCTCTATTATCCTATTGGAAAAAATAGAGAACTGGAAATATTTTAGAGAATGGAAGGCAACTGCCAAAATCTAGTCCAGAATAGCAACTCAATTTTTATATTCTGCTCTGATGGAAAGTTAGAACCATTTGTAAAAGAGGTCAGAAAGCCAACTAGATATTATAACCCCTGAAGCGACAATCCACCCCAACTAAACAAATTATTTAACAATATAAAATGCTTCATACTTGACATGCATTATGCATTAGCTGTTTCATTTTCCTTTTTCCTGTAAAGGAAACTAGCATAAAATTAAATGGTAACTACATCTTTCATAAATCTTCCTAGTAAAAACTGTTTGCTATGGTCATGAGCTGATAGCAGGATGTCTTTTCAGCTATCTTGCTTCCTGGTGTTTTGTAGAACTGTAGAAACGTCATCTGTCWTAACAAAGAAGGAGCACCTATGAATCACCAAGTATATAACCACCTCCACAATCATTGCAAAATAAACCAATCAGTAATATCTTTCTGTTTCTATTAACAGGCTCAAGTTATWCTTCTAGTTGTTTTACTCGTTGCCATTGCAAACTTCTTCATTGGGACAGTCATTCCTACCAACAATGAAAAGAAGGCAAGAGGCTTTTTTAATTACCAAGGTAAGTACTGCTGTCTATTACACAATAAGAAGCTCACACACTTCTTGGCCTCATAATGAGCTGAGGATCCCACTGAAAAAGGTCCCAAGAACATGATCTTCCAAATTTAAATAACCTTGTAAAGCACAGGAGCCAAAGTCTTTTTTAACATCTGTTTCAAGGGACTGAATTTATTCAGTCTTTGAGTTTCTCTCTGCTGCTGAGGCTGACGGCATGGTTAGCAGCAGCTTGAGTACTTCATATACTGGCAGAGCACAGGCAGACTTTTGCACTGAGCTATGTGCAAGTGCTATAGTGACACTCCTGTCACTTCAATATGGATCTGCAGCTCTGATATGCAGACAGGCACATACTACTGGGGACCAGACTGAGAAATCAAATTCATTTTCCTTATAATATGAGACATTCAAAGCCAGTCGTCCATGATGAGATAGACTAGCTTATTCACCTACTTCATTAAGTAATTTTGGAATCAAATCCTGGTGGCATGTTCCATTTTCATCTGTATTTTCAGCATCAATATTCGCAGAGAACTTTGGACCAGCTTTCAGAGATGGAGAAGGATTTTTCTCGGTGTTTGCCATTTTCTTCCCAGCTGCCACTGGCATTCTTGCAGGAGCCAATATCTCAGGAGATCTGGAAGTATGCATTTCTTTAACTTTGTAATACTAGTTACAGGGTGAGAAAGAACAAGAAAACAAATTATTAATCAACATTGTATTCAGTATTAACTCATGGCTAATTTTGGAAAGCAACACTCTTGCTGTTAAGTACTTTTTTTTTATTTGAAAACATCAGTTTTATCTTGTCTCTTTTACTACAGTATGATTATTTACACAGTTTTCTACATTCAGATTTGGTGTTATATCATTTAAAAGAATGTTTTAGTAATCTGCAATAATATAAAATTAATAGCTCATTAGCTGCCTGTTATTTAGAGGAATTACCTATATAGCTCTTCTTTTCTTTTGGCTCTTCTTTTGCCAAATCTCCTGTATCACCCCCAAAAATACACTTCTAAAATTCATGTTGGCACTAAAAAAAAAAAAAAAAAAAAAAAAAAAAATAGGGAAAGTTTTTTTTTTTTTTTTCCTCCTGTGCAGGGTCATAGTAAGGGCAGAATAAACAGAGCATTTAAAGAAGGTAAACATGTTTCAATACCCTATCACTGCCACTGCTCAAAAGAAAAGCTGCAGGTTTGCAGCTGTTAACAAAAGAAAGAAACCTGAGGAGAAAGGAAGGGATTCCCAAATGTCTGGCTTCCCATGCTGTCAAGGGCTCATCTTGCAGTATGGAAGTTTCATGAGATGCTTCTAGTATTTAAACAATCTATAAATTACAGACAGGGTTTTAGTTTTAACCGAGTGCCCTCTAGTTTTCATGGCTTTTCCCAGTGTGTTTAATTCAAAGAGTATTTAAAGATAAATTAACCTCCACATTCACTAAAGCATTTGGTAAAATGTCTCCATTGCATTGCTCCATGTCTACTACTTTGTAGTATTATAAGAAATTCAGATATGCACTTGTGGTGGGCCATGGGACAACTATAATTCCTCAGCTGTCAAAACCTAGTACCAAAAATCAAATATATTCCCCAAAAGAAGTGTCTCACACCCTGTCACCCCTAGCCAGTCAAATGAGGTTATCTGGCTTTATCATAGATACTCATTGTACAGAAATATACCTTAAGAATTCAACCAAAGATCTCATATTTTCATACTGGCACAGCAGTCAGAGGTTCATCAGGATCCTACTAGCTCCAACAATCAGTTTCTCCCTTTCTCACACTGAGTTACCTGATTCAGCTCCTTTGTTTTCAGGAAGTGAGATTGCATTGGAGTTCAAGCACAAAGATGAATTTGTAGAAACAGCTACTAATAGAATCTGTGATGAATTCCATTTTTAATTAAAAAACACATTGTTCTTATGCTCACTGAGACTGAATCAGTCTCACATGATCTCCATCCTTTTATCAAACAAAAATAATTATTTTGCCATTATGGAAGTCTGTGCAAAAGACAAGCTCGCACAGCACCCTCGCCTCTTTCATAAGCGATTTGAAAGAATCTGAGCAGACCAAGGGAACCCATTCTCCCATTCCCTCTCTAATTGCTTTGCTCTGGTAATTAGTAGCCTCAAAGCCAATGCTTCCTGGCTGCAGTTAACTATTGACTATGCTTAGGTTCATTAGACAGGTTTAATGAAATTAATCAATGTCCCCCAAAGCCTAAAACATAAGCTAAGAATTAAAAAGGTGTAAAATAGGCAACCCCAAATTTCTTTTACATCTATTGCAAACACCTACACATTTTCTTCTGCAGCTGTTGTAATTCTGTAGCAGCAGCCTACTACAAAGCTCAGTGACACTAAGAATTAGTCTTACCAGTGACTTCAGCAGGTTTTGGAGCAGGTCATAAAATGGTAACATCGCATTAGATAAATGTTTAATTGTGAACAGAATTTAAAAGTTGTAAAAGTGAAGAAGCTTTAACCTTAACATTTAAGGTTAGTGTTTAACATTGCTGCATAAGGCTGTATGAAAACAGCACCTGAAGACATGCACACCAGAACTGAATAAAGGAAAGTTATCACGATCTGAGGTCAAAAGGTCTTTGCAGCTGAAGTGACTTTGCAATTATTTTTCAGCTCAATAAATCTTTGCCTCGTTTAAAAATGATATTAACTATTAACATAGTTAAGTTATTCATCCATGATTCATACGACTCTTCAAATATATATTTCGTGTTTTTTTCATGAAATAATTACAGTAAAGAATTTATTCCATATATATTTGAGCAAAAAAATTCACTAAATCAATTTAAGAAGAAATTTCACAAAAGAATTGCTTTCTAGTCTAAACAAATATTTACTGAATTGCTAGATTGGTTGATATTAAAAATTCCCTTTAAAATTACAATACATATTGCAGATCTTGGAACCCTCACCTACAGTTGCATGAATGCTGCTGATACTGTGTTAAGTTCATCTAAGAAAATATAATACAGCCTCACCGAAACATCTAAATTTGAAGTCAAAACAGCGAAAGGAACCATCCTGATGTTAAAACACTGCTAACAATTACTAGTTCCTAATCACAAAAGTGCAGTCTTCTGTTCAGAGTGATTGTCTGCAGTTATCTCACTGCTAATGATCTAGTATCTAGTCATCCACAAAGGCATGACAGCTTAGCCTCCTAAACTGCAATTAATGCAGAAGAGCTTTACAGAGGAAGGGTTTCTACCAAAGCCCTACTCTTTTCGAAGTCACAGAAATATTAGTGCTGAGCTAATACGGAAGCATTGGCTGTAGTCTTAGGTCTCAAAGCGGCTACCTGCACAGCTACTACCTGCTGCTGAGGAAAAGGCAGCATGTGGAATGAAAAATCCCATGGCCTGGAAGCAATGAGCAGGCACCCATCTGGCCCACTCTATCAAAACACACAGTTTAGCTCAGTAAAAGCTGAGGCATTAAATGACTAGGAGTTTAAAATAAAGGCTGTTGTGAAGTAAAAAGAACTTTTTCTTGCAAAAAAATACACAGTTCAGAACTCTCCTGCTACTGTAATAGACAAGCACTGCTCCTGCAGGGCTCATGTTTTGCTGCGTTCGAGATATGGGCACTGCACCCCAGAACTGCTTCAGTCCCATTTACCTGTGGGGAACAGGAGATACTGGTACTAAACTAAACAGAAAAGCTGCCCTCTAAAGCCATCTTTATATCGCAGTGTGGCCGTGCTCGCTGGTAAGCAAATGCAAGCAGGGTAAAGCTTGGGAACTAACAGAAGTTTTTGGTCACTCCTTTTTTTTTAAGGATCCCCAAGGGGCAATACCCAAAGGAACAATGCTGGCCATTTTCATTACAACTATTGCTTATATAGGAGTCGCAATATGTGCAGGTAAGTAGTGAACATCTTTCATGTCATATTTAATATAGTTAAAATGTTTTGAAGTCTGATATGCAGATGAATGATTAAATTCACCTCATAGATTTATTAGGTAGTGAGATAATTGTTTTATATTTAGTGTATAAAAGAAAAAGAAAGAAAAGAAACAGATCAACAAAAAAATCATTATTTGGAATTTGCTCTGTTTGAGTCTAGCTCAGAATAGAAAAAGGATTTCTTTAAAACTTGTAGGTTACTTTTGCATTTGATTCGATGATAAAGACCACTAGCACAAGGTATCCAGTAGTATAATAAATATTAAAAGAACTGTTGATCTCTTGTTCCTAACTCACACCAGAAGCTCAGATAGCTTCTGCTTACTCTTCACTAGCCTTACGGAGTGCTTGTGAGTGATGGGGTAATATATATATGTTGTATGTCACATGTCAAAGACAGAAGTCAACTACTTCTCTGGAAGAAGGTGCGCTAGGTCACAAGTTACTCTGCAATACTAGAATGTCAGATAACAAAAGGGATGCAATCATAAAAAGAGATCAGTAGTGAAGCTTTACCTCTGTTAGAGGAACATGTAATTAAAGTCTGATTATAAGGGTACAATAAATCTCTGTTCAAGAAATAAATGTTCAAGAAGAACGTTCTTTTTTCTGTATTAATAATGCTGCAAGAAATAGTGCTGCAAATGGCAATCTTCATTACAAGCAAACACCTCAGTACACTATATTCTCAGAGTACTCCCTTTTACAGGATATGAATCTCAAATTTTCTTGACTTCTGTGGTCTCTGTACCTTATGCAAAAGGCAGCGAGCTCAAGTCAAATTTCAGCTCAGGTTACTGCATTGTTTGGATCTAAATTTCCCCTGAAGTTTCAGTTGAAGCAGACATTCATCACTTGCTTTCTAAACCTGTGTTAATGTATTGTTCTATTCTCATAAGCAACACCTATATGTCAGCCTTAGAGCTGGCTGCTTTTCAATGCAGTAACAATGTCAATGGAAAGAATCAAAGTATTGTAAGAATATTCTCCTGGTATYACAAGTAAGAAAAATGATAATACACTGTTGTTTCTACAGCCTCCTGCGTTGTACGAGATGCTACTGGGAACGTCAACGACACAGTTGTATCTGGAATGAGCTGTAATGGATCATCTGCCTGCACCCTGGGCTATGATTTTTCCAGATGCAGAAGTCAGCCATGTGATTATGGGCTGATGAATAATTTCCAGGTTTTAATGAGATTAGATACATAATCTAAGCAATGCATGAATGCATAAATATAAACAAGCATAAAACAATCAACTAGAACAGAATGTCCACTGTTACCTAAAAAGATCCAAAAGCTATAGAAATAATCAAAGGGAAAAGTCTGCTGCATTCCCAGTTACCTTCCTACTACCTGCCAGGAACCCTCCCAGCCTTCTGCTAAGGCTTTTACTTTCTCTTTCAACAAATATCATGTAGCAATATATGCTGCAACCTCAAGTTCATAACAGGGACCTCAGGAACTCCTGCCAGATAAGTGACTCATCTGACTGTTCCTTACACGAGGGGATGATTTCACCTTAGGAGTGCTGCAGTCACAGTTAAGAGTTTGTGCCATACTACTGAAACCAGAATAATTCTTCTACAAGAAAGGTATCCAAGAATACTGACCGTAAAATACAGTGAAAAGCGAAGAGGTCTTTTCCCCTAGACCAGAGGGAGGCTATCTACCTCTAAGGTTTATTCTTTGACATAAGCTTAGGCAAAGCATCAAAGTAAAGCAGTTCTTCTGCAGCCTCATGACCACAGCTCACAGATGTCCCTCTTTTCAGTCCCTCTGCTTCACACTCTACTACAGGAGCTCACCACTCACCTGCAGTTTCTTTTTAACTAGCCAGTTGTAGCTTTCAAAGTCTCTTGCTTTTTTTCCCCAGCTGGCTCTGCTAAATGACAGGGCTGGCTCATGGCCTTTAAAGAATAAGCTGCCTGTCACAGGCTTTTCCGTCCTTTCTTGACAGTCTGCCATCCTCACTCCCATCTCAGGCTGTCCAGACCCAGGGCGACCCTTAATATCAATGACCTCACGAAAGCCGTCAATACAGTTCCAGTTCCTGAATTTATCCTTCATGGACTAAAGTCGGAAAAAAAARRAAAAAAAAAAAGATATATCTTCAGCTAGTAACTGTCCAGGATTAACCGGCCTCTCTCCTGGAGTACTTCCCACTTAGCAAGCATCTAGCAATCACATCCATCCACTTTAGCTTCCTTATCCAGTGCTTGCTAAGTTATCAGTGCCTTCTTTTCATTGTCTGCAGAAGCCTGATGGGACTGGACTTTACTGACTGTGGTACTGCTGTCATGTCAGCACAATCAGGCTTTTTCTTTTTAAGCCATAAAATAATAATTAAAAAAAAGAAAGTGCCTCCAATCACATTTAGTTATTTGGTGCTCTTTTCTGCAGTTTCCATTTTGCCTTACTGATGCAAGCTGACTAGTTATCTGCCAAGCAGAGTCTGTTGCTCACAGCCACCGCAAGTAAAGGTGGTGGGATAACGCTACAGAATACTCGATTGCCTCAGTGGACAGCTGAATATTTGTGTAAAAATTGGACATAGCACCAGCTGCTTTCCACTAAAAGAAGAAAAATAGTATTTGCTTACCTCACAGTTGGTTTGTGGTGAATTGAATTTAGGACTGTGAAAAGCTGAGACACCAAAGTAACAGGAAACTTAAATGGGTCCATAGTCAAGAAACGTATCCAAGTGCAAAGCTACTCATTTTTGGTTTCTGCTTTCTGAAGGTGATGAGCATGGTGTCCGGCTTTGGTCCCCTTATCACTGCAGGCATCTTTTCTGCTACCCTCTCATCAGCTCTTGCATCTCTTGTCAGTGCACCCAAAGTTTTCCAGGTAAAGCAACAATCTTAATTTCCTAAAAATTTACTTTAAAGACATATAATTTGTTGGAACTCCATGTGCTAAATGTGACATATATTCAAAGAGCACTTACATATTTGGGATGGAGATCGGGAAAGTGGTACATAGAATGTTACTTCTCAGAAAGGAAGTGCTTATCACCCTTAATAATCATTTGCTCAAAGCTCAGTGTTGCTGTATGTAACATCTGTCTGGGCTTGTTAGAGACAGCCTCMAGGTTCCTCTCAAGATCACTTGCACCTCCTTACAAAATGCCAGCCTGTGAGCTCTGGGATGCCAGGAGCCTGCAGAAGCCCTCCAGAGCGAGCAGCCTACCACACTCCTGCGCTGGTAGACGTGCTCAAAGAGATCTGGGCAGCAGCAGTGGGCAYAGAGGGAACAGGGTGCATGGGACAGAAAGATAACGTACACGTCTTAGGCAAGCTACTGATTTGTGCTTCACTTTCTTCCAATTTAGATTCTTCTTGRGGACTTTTTTTAAGCAATGAATTAAATGCCTGTGGTTTTGTTTTGCTGCTATATAAGAATATAGTAGGATATCAGGAACCAACTTATTGGAATGCTTGCACTCTGTAGCAGTAAACATACTTGAAATACACTAAGACGGATTTAACTTTTGTTTAGCAAAAGCCTAGCTTGTTGTTGTGAATTTCTGATGCAAAAAAAAAAAAGTTCTGATTTGTCTACCAGGCTCTTTGCAAGGATAATGTCTACAAAGCACTCCACTTCTTTGCCAAAGGATATGGGAAGAACAACGAGCCCATCAGAGGATATGTTCTCACTTTCGTGATTGCTATGGCATTCATTTTGATTGGTTTGTATACAATTTAAACACCTGCTATAATAACGATCTTTTGAAATTTTATGATGTGGTGTATTTATATAATTCTTTGCTTGTGATAAGAAAAAAATCTCCATTCAGGTCAAGTATGAGTCTAAGCACCCTCAAAATGCTGCCAGCAATTCCATCTCTTCCAAAGACTAGGGACTGTAGTAATGTCTTAATGCCAGGATAGCCTGACTTTCATAAATGCCAAATAAGTGCAATTCYCGTTCACTTTGTTCAGACAGGGCAATGCTTAGAACCAGATCAAATTAGTTAATGTCACCTACTCTGAAAATGTTTTTCTTGTTCATATGACATATAGCTCTGAGGTAATTGTGAGATAAGGACACAATACCTGCCAAGCCTTCCCCACAGCCAACTCCAAAGCAATTTCCAAATTGCTAGCACTGCTGGTAAAAAATCCAAGCTACCAGACTCACTGCACTATCACCACAGGCAGTAGCTTGGGACTGTGAGGATTTTAAAATCTTTTTCKTTTTTATTCCCCAAGATTTCAAATTTAAACTGTGAAACATTGTCAATAAATTAGTACAGTGGAAAGAATTTAGACTGATATTTAAAAGGCAAAGCAATAGATTTTAACAATATATCTTTCAAGAAATCTGTCTTCTCTATTATACATTTTTAAATCTGAAATCGGCAGTAGATCTGCGTTAATTGCCAATCTGTAGATTCACAGTATSAAATCTAACCTTTCATTTGCACATATTTGTGCAAATGTCTGACTTGTGTGTCTTGCAGCTGAGCTGAACACCATTGCTCCTATCATCTCCAATTTCTTCCTGGCTTCATATGCTCTGATTAATTTCTCCTGTTTTCATGCATCATATGCAAAATCTCCAGGTAAGTCTGTATTTCCAGTGATTTAAGTTTGACTTTACAACCTGATCTCAGCAAAGTTTTTTTCTGTCTGTCAAAGAAAGCTGCAATACCTGTAAAATAACTAAGCAATGTGATCTAAGGTCTGCTGCTCCCATTGAATATAATGGCACATTTTATTCTTGCCCCAAAGATAAAACTAATAGCTGCAGTCACTGTATTCATTCTACACAACTGTAGAACATGAAAAAAAGACTTCAGAAGATGACACTGGAGCAGGAAAGCTCCCCCCTAAGATGTCTTCTTCCCACTATCACCCAACATAGGTGSTTAAAAAATGTAGCTATCGCTGGCCATATAAAGTAAGAAGGTGTGGGGTGGTGGGGCCATTATGCCCCTCATCCCCACTATGCACTGAAATTTGCAGGAAGTTAATAAGAGGAATAACTGTGCTCAAAGCGACACTCCCCATCAACAACACAGAATCAGCAGAGCTCTGTGCAGGCCTCACCACAGCAGAACTATCCCCCTCATCATCACAAATGAAGGGTTGAACCCAAACACCTGAAGTAAATCAACTGAGCAACACCCTTTGGACCAACAGGAAAGGCAATTTCCTACTGCTGTGAATCAATTATTCAACCCAGGCAGTGAGGAACACATTTTTGATTTCCAATACGAAGAACCTTGCAGTGGTTGCATAAATGCCTACATCAACTCTTCTCTTATAGATCTGCATGGTGCCAGTTGTTCAGAGGGCAGAAAAGATGAGCACTTGTGCTAATTACCTGCACAGCTGAATAAATGCCTATCTGCTCTGCACTGCCTCAGAGCTGCATAAAAATTACCTCTGCAGGCCTCATGTGTGTGCATCAGGCACAACACTACTGCTGCTTAACATTTCAGACAAAACCATCCATTTTTCCCCTTTCTCATTTCCTTCAGCTAATTTCTGCCAGTTGAGTGATAGATTATCATAACTGCAAGACAGCAAAGTTCTTCACAGCAGGACCTTCCCATTCTCTCAATATAAAAATAATCCCAGAGAGCTTTGGTCAGCCTCCCCCTGTATCTTCAGTGGGTTTCCCTCTCAGAAGAGCCTGTTCTGAAGAACACCTGGCAGAGACCTACAAACCATGGAGACTTGCTGCTTGCTTCATCRTTTTAATTGCTAGCAGGGGAAGGATTCAGTACTACAGCTGAAGAGCAGCAGGAATAATATCTTTTTACGTCAATTGCAAATGTTTTATTTTTATTTTTTCTGCAATGAGGCCAAGCAAAGTTTAAAAGACAGCTGCACTTTAGGATATAATCTCCTCTCAGGAAGTGCTTAGCTCCTGCTAACAAGTTCTACACATATGCCTCCAAAGGACATAATAGCCTATTATGTGAAGCTGAAAGAAAACTTAGTTTCAGTTCTGAACTAGCGAGTTCCGATTTGGCAAAAATACATATAAACAGGTTGGCTATTCAAAGCCAAAGCAATAGGAAAAGGACGACAGGGAAAGGTCTGTAAGATCCAGCACTCAATGTGTACAAATCTGCATCAGCCATTGCGTGCAAGTGTCTGTTGACACCCACAGTGCCTTAGAGTTTGTACATACACCTCCCACCGCTGCTGACAGCGCCTGCAGCAAATTGCACATGGGCCTGGATGTGTGAAATCAGCAGATCACCACTTGCTCAACTGATTTTCTGCTCCTCCAACTTTCTCCTTTGTCATTTAAACAGGTTGGAGACCTGCATTCAGATACTATAACATGTGGATGTCACTTTTTGGAGCCCTGTTGTGCTGTGGTGTCATGTTTGTCATCAACTGGTGGGCAGCTCTCATCACTTATGCCATTGAGCTCTTCTTATATATCTATGTAACATATAAGAAACCAGGTAAGGTTAGAAGATGCTATTACTTTGTGTTTGTGATATACAGCCACTGTGGACTTTATAGGTTTTCCTAAAGCTGTATCTTAAAGAATGTCCTAAATATGTTACTTAAAGAATGAGACATTCCTCTACTCTGCAATGACCTTCTCTAAAGGTGAAGCCTAGAGAATCACAGAATCCCATTAAATCCCACTTTACATATCAATTAAGGCAATAGGCTGGTGTATTGTTACCTCTTCAGCATGCGCTTCAAGGAGAGTCTGCAACTTCATTTATACCTGTTAGCACACCAATTTATTCCCACAGATTAATTTGGACCTTTAATTGGGTACCACTTCTAACTTCTTTCCATATACACATAAAACCTTACGTGACTTTCGGCATGCTCTTAGTTGGCTCATTCGAATGTTCACTCAGAATGGCAACCTGCTGCCTACTGTACAAGATTTATTTGTATGTTTGTATTTGCACTATACAAACCAAACATATTCTGTTATTATGAAGCATGAGGAATGAAACATCTGCTTCTATCAAGCATGAGAGAATATACTGTGCTTTGGCTCATACGTAACTTGATTGCTGACCTTTGTAATAGATCATAGGGAAAAGCCTGTGATTTAACAGGTCTATTTTATCTTTATTGTATGCAGAAGTAAACTGGGGCTCTTCTGCACAGGCTCTTTACTATATTAATGCCTTAGACAGTGCACTGGCATTAACTACGGTGGAAGACCACGTGAAAAACTTCAGGTAAGATATCCAGCAAACAACAAGATGGCTTTTTCAGAATAAATGTAATATCTAATTATATGTAACCTTTTTTTTCCTTCTAACAGACCCCAGTGCATAGTATTAACAGGAGCTCCCATGACCAGGCCCGCTCTGCTGGATATCACACATACTTTCACAAAGAACAACGGCCTCTGCATCTGCTGTGAAGTGTATATGGTAAGGCCAACTCCTCTAAACCTCAATCCGCAGCCCCAGTGGGTGCTGCAGATTTCCATCATATTTTCCACTCTCACCTGGCACACTATGTGCCCGCTTGTGCTGACCAGCTCCTGTGCAGACCATGAAAGAGATTTGCATTAAGAATGAATTTTGTTATAAGGTTTGACAAGAAAGCCACCACCTGATTCACAGCCTGCTGGTAGGCGCCTCATTGAGATGCATTTCAGAGTTCACAGTAGATGGAGCGACAAATGATAAAAATTTGAAAAAAGAAAGCATTACAAAGGAAGATTTTTTTTAAAATGGTCACATTGAGGCTGAATAAAATGAGGGAGGCAGAGTATTTTCAAGAGTACAGCATGAGGCACCATGCCTACACCCAGGCACCATGTTGAAGAACAGCCTACAACATATGCCCTAACAAACAAGCAATCCCACTTAGACATAAACGTAACACCCAATGTGTTCTGTCTCAAAGGCTGACAGGCTACAAGCTATGCATAAAGTTTTGGGACACAGTGCCAGAAACAGTACCTTCCTTTTCCCARAGCAGACAAAGAAACTTTCTGGGAAAGTGGTGAAGTGTAGTTCAGAGATGAGAAATAAAAGCTGCAACTGAACATAAAGATGGTTTAAAATTTGTATGTCTCTAAGACTTTAGTTCAATGTTGCCTCAAGCAGCCCAAGTTACCAGAAGAGCAATTTTGCTCTCGCTCCCTGCCTTCACATAAAAATATTTCTTGCAAGGCTACTTTCCATCCAGTCTGCAAATTCACTAGACTCATTGCACAACTGCACAAACATTAACTTGACTACAAAAGGATGAGTAGGGATGCGTACAAAAGGATGGCTGGACAGGCCAAGTTGCACAGTGCAAGCCAGCCGTGAAACTGTATCCTTGGAGACTCTCCTTGGGGGGAAGAGAAGTGCTAGRCTCTTTCTGGTTTTTTAAAACAGGATATAGCTACAAAGGAACTTCAACATTATTGTTCAGCCCATTCAACATATTGTTCAGCCCCAGCCAAGTCTYCACACTATTCTTCCAACTATCAGGATCAAACTATTCTTAACTTAAACCATTAAAACCAAGCAAGCACCAGTGAATTTACCATCACCCCAGAATGCAGCTTGATCTGCTGCATCGTAAAGAAAGATCATGCAGCCTCTCGCATCCGTATTTCCTGTATCCTCACACAAACAGCTGTAAAGACCTAAGAAACATATGTAAGGGACAATGTCTGAGCTAGCATCAATCCAGCATACTTTTGATCAGATCAAAAATCACTGTTGTCTTTCTCCATCATAATTAAAATGTTCAAATAAAAACATGACATGCAAAATCTACCAGATTATTTCGTATCTTTTCTCTCAATGCCTTTTTTTTTTTTTTTTAAATAATATATATATGGAACTAACTGGAAATGTTATCGACGGCTTTTTTTTTCCTCCCCCATAAGAAAATGCTAATTCACTGAAAGTAAATATACTGTGGTTATTTCTTTGCCTATATAAATACATAGTGCATTCTATTTTCTTCCAGGAAGCCAAAAGAATTTCAGTAAGGTTGAAAGGTTCTGAGAAGGATGTTTTCATTTTATATGGAAAAACATCTTTTAGAAATGGATTTTAAATTAAGTGATCCCTCCTATATATTTCATTTTGGAGAGAATTTCTTTCGATTTGTTGTTTTACAGTGTTCTTGAAAAGGAAATAAATTCTAGACTTCCAGTATTGGCTATAGAAAAAAAATYAAGTCTCCCTCAGCAATTTTTTAACCAGTTCCTTAGCTTAGCAGAAGCTACTATATATTGACTTCAGAAGAGAAAGTTTTTAAGTTTTGAAATACAATCTCCTGAGCACAAGTCTACCAAGTTTTCCTGATTTTATACTGTATGAAGTGTTTACTGAATCTTCTAGTTATCTGTTCCTTTGGAGCCAAAGCAACCGCTTGCACTTGCCAGCATCTTCAAAAACACGAGGTAAAGAAAGAAAAAAAAAAGGAAAAAGCAAAAAGTAAAAAGAAAAAAGGAGAACACAAACAAAGGAATGACTTCTGCATGAAATGAAATCACGCAGCAAACTAAACCACTTGCTTATAACAAACCAGACTGTTACCACTAGCACAGCCAGGCACATGGAAACTTACTTGTTGGACTCCAAGTGCTGCCGAGCCAACTGSCTCCTTTTGGAACATCCAGTTTCTGATATTGTTGGAGAAGCTCCCAGGGATTTACACTTCTGTCTTCCAATCTTCCCTGGAAAGTGAAGACTACCAGTCCAGCCCAGTAACACTCTAGAAACAGAGTCCGAGACCTCCCAAGCCACTCTCTGAGATTCACTTTGGTTGCAGAAGATGTGAACTTCAAATTCTGCTTCATAAAAGACAACGTAAAAGGAAATAAAGCAGGCTTAGCAAGCTTCAACTTCAGAAACTTAAGAGCATGGACCTTTGATATCAATTAAATTCCAGATGCCTGCTTCCCAATTTTATCTCAATCTTTCTAAAGGGTGAATTGAAGCCTCCATGTCTTCTTACTAATAGCTTTTCATCAACATGTCCAGCACATACATTCCAGCGCATTCCAGCTGCCTGGAAAGAAATTCAGAGCAACACTGCTTTCAGTGAATTTGATGTGTTAAACATGTGTCTAAACTGCTTTTTATCCCAATGTGGTCATTTACTGCTTTGTCACAGAAGCACCTATATCTGCTGAATGCCAGTTTTCAAAATGTGAATAGGCATGAGCATGAGCCTGTAGTTATAGTAACTAGTGATGTCTCCAGAAACAGACCTTTTGGGGGAGGTCTCATTCCATCTCATGCCCTCCTATAAAAATCAGTGCATCATCTGCCCTGGGCTTTCCACATACAGATTTAGAATCTTAATTTTGTCTAATTAAGTTGTCAGATGACCAATGAAAAGACTTGGTGACAAAAAAAAATGTGCCTTTAAATATACCGAAACAACTTTTTTTTTTTTTCTTTACTTATTATTATTAGATAGTAGCTTAAGCCTTACTTACATAGTCAAGTCAGGGAGGGAGTTTATTTATTCACTCTGAGGTGCTTCATCATAGCTTAGATATTTTTCTAAGGTGTTACAATCCAGAGTAGTCCTTCTTGCTGTCAGAATCACTATATTTAAGTAGCATTAACAGCCTCAGCCCTCTTGAACAGAATATGAATTATGTTAGCAGCATGGTTCTTTTCAAAGGGTTGAATCTCTATGGACTCTTTTTGGGAACGTACTTTTCTAACTCTCTCCCTTCACTCCCACACCAGCCAAGGTAACTCCTTCAAAATCACTGTGTGATGTATAATACAAAGATTTCTTAATAATATTTTACTGTATCATGCAGGGACCGCGCAAGCTATGTGTTAAGGAGATGAACAGTGGCATGGCAAAAAAGCAGGCCTGGCTGACAAAGAACAAAAGAAAAGCCTTTTATGCAGCAGTGGCAGCTGACAGCTTCAGAGATGGAGTCAAAAGTCTCCTTCAAGTAAGCTTTTTGTTTATAGAACACACAGAAGAGTGTTACATCAAAGAATCCCTCTATGTAAAGCATTACTGTTTACCTGCTAAGAAGTCCTACTTGTAAATGGAAAATGTCAGAGAGAGGGGCATCCTGTGGGTACATACATTTATACTGTAGATTGTTTCATAAGCTGATCTGGTTCTGGACTTTAGGATTATCARACAAGGCAGACTGCTTCTCATCTAAATGAATAAGAGCCTATTATTGAAGACAGGGATCTATAGGACAACACATGAAAGTCTGTGCAGCCAATACTGGTATGCTTCAAATTAAACCTAGTGCTTGATATTAAATAATTGAGAATAATTTTGCATTAATTGAAAATTGAAAAAATATGAAGCCCATATTTTTGCAGACAGAAGGCCATTTAAATAAAAAACATCATCAGAATTTTTCTATTAATATCACGATACAGTAGATCATTTCCAGCAGTCCATTTAAGATGGCCTTAATAGTCACACAGAGATACTGTTTCCATATTTCACATTTACCTCTCACACATATTTGAATACTTAAACATGCCAAAACAAAGTATAGAGAAATGTCCCACTCTTGGCACAATATTCACTGTTGAAAAGACATTAGTGCAAACTAAGATATTAGATGGGTAACAGTCACCTACCAGTAGCATACCAGRGCTCCTAGAATGATTGCTAAATGAACAGTCCAGTTTAGCAAAACAAAATATTAAAAARATCCCTTTGTTTCATTAAAGCCTGACAAGGCTACTTCACCCTAGGCTCACATACTRCCTCAGTGGGAGCTCCTTCTCATGTTTTTGAAAACTATTATACTCCAATGATCTCTTCTTTTCCATTACTGCCTTAAMATTATCAGTGGACCACAAAGAGCTGCCTCTCAGCAGATGAGAGGATAATCATCACTATAATGCACTAAAAACATTTCTATTCTTTTGCTGAACAGCTATTCATTTCAATATATAACATGTGGATGCACACGGTACATTTCCCTATCAGGAAAAAACCCCATACATTTTATATATGTGTGTGTGTGTGTATATATATATGTATATGTATATATATATATATATATATAAAGATCCAAAAGTTCTTATCCATTTCCTTTTGCTAGTAGTAAAAATTTGCAAATTGTGTAACAACTTGACAAGCTATGTACTTCTGAGTTTCCTCCTCATGATTCCTAAGACACTGAAGATTAATCTTTCTATGAAAATTAGGTTTATTGAATTCAGATCTGATAACCCTTACCTTTTAGTTAAGGTTCTAGTTTCCACATTCCATTCTGGATCTAACACCTTAACAAGCTCTTTATATTTTCTAAGTGTTATAAGCTGTAATTTATCTTTAAAGTATGCTCAGATAGTTTTAGATAATATTTTGGAAARAATACAACAATCAGAACAACAATCAGTTCTAAAGTAAAGGCAAAAAGTTATTCCTAAAAGGGTATCCATTCCACATTCTCTACTTTTATTTTTAAGAGACTTCAGACACAGCTAATCTATTGAGTATACTAAATCTGATAAGAACTTTATGTTATWATATTAGTATAAGCATACAAACAACAGTGAATTCTCTCGATTTCAAGTTATTGAGCCATTTTAATGAGAGCCTGTCATAAGTAATACAAATGAATGCTAATTTAGCAAAACTACATTTCTTTCCTCTAAAAATCATTTATAGTTGGGATGATTTAGAGCTAATCTTTCCACTTTCTGCTTGGGTATGGGCATGAAGGACATTCATGAAACGCAATCTCATTGCAAGTGTCTCCAGAACATTACTTCAGTTATCTTTTGCCATTATTTCTCATTTACAGTAAAAGCATGTGTGTGAACCTTATCAAGCAGTGTTTTAATATTGTTAGGCCTCAGGCTTGGGGAGAATGAAACCAAATACCTTGGTGATYGGATTTAAGAAGGACTGGAGAAATGCTACAGCTGTGCAAGTTGAGAACTATGTGGGCGTTATACAGTAAGTCACAGTTCAGCATGATTCTTTTCACTCCCCTTAGACTTGATGATAGCATTTCCATGCACAATATGATATACAGAAACTAAATAAGAAAATATCTAGAGATATAGATTCACAAGGGTTAGCTCTATAGCAGAAGTTTCTACACATTAAAAAAGCCTCCTTGGCTTCACACACCTAGCAAGATGTGCTCAGCAAACATCTGGCACTGTCAGAGCTCTCAAGTGACTTGAAATGCTACATAAAGGAGGTACTCTGCTGTCAGCAGTGCCTTCGCAGAACTGTATTTTCTCATTCTTTGCAGGCAGAAGCACAGAGAAAAACAACCCTAATGTACATACTTAGGGAATATGAGCACATCATGGAATTCTTCTTTTAAGTGAATGGGATAGAGCAAGAATCTTTCTTAAGATGTCGTGGGTGCCTAAGGCTCAGCAGCTCTGTGGGTTGGGATTTAGCTAGAAAAGAGTCTCTTAAAAACAGGTTTCTCGGATTCTTGTTGAAAATCTGCCTGCAAAGCCACAGCGTGTTAAAGAAGAACAAATTCATACCAACTTTTTATCTTCTCAGAGAAGGTAGAATGGCAACCTGTTTCTTAAAACACTGCCACAAAAAKGAAGATCCGTTTCACTGATAGTCTATTTGTTCCCTATGCAAAAAGGCACCTCTTCCTCTACAGTAAAACAAAGTTGGTATAACTTTGCTTAATCCTCCTATAATTTTACCAGGAGCAGCCCCATACATGGCAATACCACCCGCCAGTAAGCACTAACACTTTTGCCATCTTCTCAATTCATCTTTTAGTGATTAATCTTCTCCTTTTCAGTGATACATTTGATTTTGAGCTTGGCATGATTATCGTCAGAATTAGCCAAGGATTTGATATATCGCAAGTCCTCCAGGTTCAAGGTATGTAGCAGCTCACTAATGGAATTGTATTTAATACACATACTGGTTGCATGCTTATCCATCTGTTTTTCTATCCATGTTTGCAAATGCACCCTGTCTTCTTCAGAGATTCTGGGATCAAAGAAATTAAATTAAATGTAAAGCGTTGAGAAGCTAGAAGTCAATATGCAATCTCTTTTTTTCTTGAAGAAGTAATGAAATGGATATACAAAATTTCAGATACCAGCTAAAATATCTGAAAGAGATAAAACGGAAAATGGCTAAAAAAGACTACTCTCCTCTCAGGAAGAAGATTCCAAATGATCTCTTGGAAATATATTGTGGTATCTGGCATAGTTCCTAGGCCAAAGGGAAGACTAAATCTTCTACCATACCACAACAGTGCACATCATGACACCAGGGACATGTGCTCTCGTTGATGAAAAGGGAAAGGCATTCAGGTGACTGCACCTGAACAATGGGCTTCTGAAACCTACATACAACCATTGCCTTTGTTTTTTCTTTCCCTCGTGAGGACACAGGTGTCCCAGGGACCCTGGGAAGGGAATGACTCCACATAATAATTGTTCTGATGGGAGTTTTAAGTTCTTCAGTAGGATAATTTTCCTACTTTCCTTTAAGTTTGAGCACTTGATGAGAGAGATCAACCTAAGCCTGGAGATTACATCTTAGGTCCCATGTCCCCCGTTTYTAAAGAGACTTCTTTATATATTATAAATGAATAGCATGAAATCTATAGACAAGGAGCATAAGCAGTAATAACAAAGAAGAACGGTGACTCTTTGCTGCCGCCTGCTGTAAATTTGCCTCCTGGTTCATCCAGGAGGCACCGGCTGCTCTCAGGTCTGTCAGGGAGAACACCTAGAAAGAACCTAAGTGCCTTGTGCAACTAATTGAAACCAAAATTAACTTCTCATTAAAGATGGATGATAAGACGGAGTAACCCCCCCGCCAAACAAATCACTTTTAGGATTAAAAGACTTCAGAAACTCCTTTAAAATAAGGGTCACTGAATATTTACCTGGCAAGCTCCCCGATTGCTTGATTTGCATGGAGAACTATAGTGCAATACCATATGGATTTAAGAAAAAATTCAAACTGATGCCTGCCTTTTTTACCCCCTGGTGTTACCGCAAGGAGAAATGCCTCCTTCTTTGCATGCTATATAAAGTCAGAATCTCTCTGACACATGGAAGGGTCATTGTACTGCTGAAGAGAGAAACTGGAATTTTGGTTTTGAAAAGCTATTTAGTGGCTCATCTCTAACTATCAGAAGAACCTGTTTGTCAATCTGGATTCCAAGATACAATATTAGTTTAGTGCCAACAGGACTAAWGGAGAGCAAATGAGTGGGGTTTTTTTGGGGGTGTTTTTGTTTGTTTTTAAACACAATTTCCTAAATGAATTTACCTCACTCTTAGTCCATGTCTCAAATAAAATATTCCTTTCCAATAAAGGTTTCAGCGGTATTAATTACACTAATTAATTGCAAAGTTTGATCTATTCCTTAATAACATATGGTCCCTTTTTTTCCTCAGGAAAAAGCTAACATTGCCGAGATTTGCTCATTTGTGTTGGTGAATTTGCAGAACTGTTTAGCTAAATCTTATGTCTTTGTAGCAAATACTGAAAAAAAATTAAAAAGCACTAAAATAATTCTGCATAGAMACTGATCATATATTCAGTGTCCTTATGTATTTGAGAATTACAAAGTCCAGAAAGCAAGAAACAACAGTCAAGAAAATAATGTCCTTGGCTCATAAATTAAAGGTCTGGTACACTGCCAATGGATGTCAAAGAGCAGATGTCACAGACTTCAAAGGTAGCAGCAGGTGCCCTAAGGAAAGAGCTTAATAGATCAGCTTCTTGGTTTAGGAAAGTAGATTTCCTGAAGTGTTTTCATACACTTGGGAAAAAAAAAAAGTAAAATCTGATATAACTATAAAATACAGTAATTCTTCCCCATCTGATCTAAGAAAAGGGAAGTCCCATAGCAGCTGGACCAGCACTTTAGAACATGCCATTGCTGCTTTTTATCTAGCAGTTTTTAACAAAAAAGCATTTAGAAGTTTTTCTCCCAGCAGTTTTACATTGCGTACTAAGTGCCACAACAGCAATTACAACATCATCATTATTTCAATAACTGACTGAGTTTAAAATAGCAAGTGATGTGTCACCAGCTCCCTTCTTTTCTTCCCAACATACAGAAGAATTAGAGAAGCTGGAGCAAGAAAGATTGGCACTAGAAGCTGCCATTAAAGATAATGAATTTGAAGAAGGAAAACCTGGTTTCTGTGGATTCTTGAGAAAAGCGACCAAGTTGAGCATCTCAAAGCAAGAAACAAAAAAGGGTAAGTGCCAAAATAAGAACTCTTTCCCCAACACTTTGATTCATCATACTTTCACCGATACACAAACTGGCTTCTGACTCTGAGCCAAAGTCCCAGAGCTACACAAAAGCCTCTGGAACAGGAGCTAACCCTGTGCATCCCTGCCTTAGCTGACCAGGAATTTGTAATGCAGCATAGAGCGAGTGTCCTCTGCTGGTAGAAGATTCTGCTGTGTATGACAGAATTATTTCCTCTCATTTGTTAGCTGAGATTCGCAATCCTGCTCTTATTCTGAAATCTGTTTGTCAAAAATAGCATGTGGTTATTTACATTAGATGGACACAGAAAAAGTCTTTTATTCATATATAGGGCATTTCCAYTTTTATATGCAGGCTTTCTCCCTCATCTCCTTTAAAATAATGTATCAGGACRTATACATCCTGAGGATACAATGAGGATACAATGCTCAGGGAACAATCAATCTCACTTTATTTAACATTCATACAAACAAACAAAATCCAGACGCTTGAAATTAAGTAAAAGTAGTAACACAGCTCTAGGTTCTAAGCATGATTYCATTAAAAAGAGTAAAAGTACTAAATACATATACAGCTTGCTGTAAAATAATTAGCATATAACCTAAAGATACTAAACATACAGGTGATGGAATAAAAATTACACATTCATATAGTGAAGTGACATAGAAGTATACATGGAGTTAAAGGTTGCTAGGCTATAATGATGATGACCCACCTGAAGCCAYGTTTGTATGCAGACAAATACTTCCAGAATTTTCACCTGCAGAGTCTATTACATCTAGCTGTGCATACAATTCCCACAGGTATCAAGAAGATCTACAGACTGGAAACATAAATGTTATTCTTTACTTGGGAGACTTCAGTTCATTTTTGCAGGTTTCAGTAGAATATATTTTTATAACAAATACCAGAAAAAAAAGTGCATTCCTGCTTCAACTACCCTTTCGACTTAGTTCAGAAAGGCATAAAGGAAATACATATTGCACATTTCAGCTCCATATATGAGACAGATGATATTAATAAATATTCCTGACATTTATTCCTGTAATGGAATAAATATCCATTTTGCTTACACATTCATCCTCCCCAGAGCTGCAGTATCGTCCAGCAGAGATGCTAGGACTGCAGAGAAGAGCCAGTAACTGTTTTCAAACCATCTTGCTTGCACTCTAGGAATACTGGAAAAYTGAACAAAGCATTTTCAGAACCTAGCAGATCAGAGCAAAACCTCTAGAGAAGCCTGTCTGCTACACTTTAAACACTGCTCTGACACTGTCTCTTTGAAATCATTGAAAGAAAAGCAGTAATAAAGCCACAGGCTTCAAAAGATGGAATGGAAGATGATACTGTTAGCACATTGGCAAGAATGTACATTTTAAAGCCAGTCAAGCAAATAGCAAGAAGCAAAGCACATTTTCAGTTAGCACAAAGACCCTCCCAAGCACAGGGCAGCTGCCACATCTGCTTATGTTTTCTGTCTTCTACTTTAACCGCACTTGTGTTCTCTCTGTACCTCATCAGCTTTCCCTGCCACAAGGCACATTTTAGGGACTTTTGTATTCTTTACAAGCCTATCTGTTGTAAAATATAAACATAAATTGACATTTACTTCTTAAAGAAAAAAAAATTCTATCAGATGCTTACGGTTGGGTTTCTTTTGTTTCAGTGAATTCTAAATTCATTACTAAGATCCAGAGAATGGATATGACGTAACTCTTCCATATATAATACAATTAATGACACAGTATTACATAAGCTCACGAGCTTTGGTTCCTGTTGAAATTGAGTATACTGGTGTATTACAGGTCCACTGTATCTGTACAGGAAGTTTTGCAGATTCAGTGCATAAAAAAAAAGGCAGAAACAAGTCAGGCCCTGCACCTTCAATATCTTGTTTAAAATTATACCTAARATAGAGGCCTTAAAGCAAATATTTACATACCTGCTGAATTTTAAACATATCAGCTAATCTGGCTCCTGTAAATAAATTTAACCACATATAGAACTGTTTACAGATTTAAGGTTTTAATTAATTCAATACAATTAAAAATGGTGAATATCACACAAACCTGCCAGGTTATGGAAATTCTCYATTTTTTTTAATGTGATATAGGTAAACTCATAAACATATTGTTTCCTCCTAAGTAAGAGGCAAATATAGTAAGAGTAAACAACATTTCATTAGTCTTTACTCCATTATTTGTTATCTGGGAATGTAATCCTCCTCACATCCCCAAAATGTGGGAACAGGGAATTGGGGAGAATTTTCTTGATGCTTTATGCTCCCCCTGTTTCCCTGTTGCTTCACTTTTAGTGACTCCTCATATTTTTCTTTTTCCTCCTTGCAGAGAGCACCATTAACACAACACAGTCAATGCATGTGGGTGAATTCAACCAGAAGCTGCTAGAAGCCAGTACTCAATTTAAAAAGAAGCAAGGAAAAGGTACAATTGATGTTTGGTGGCTGTTTGATGATGGAGGTAAGGAACTCATTTAAAGACTTCTGTGCTATTAAATGCAAAAAATGTACTTAGCAATTTGCATAAAACCATTGGCATTCAGATTATGTAGTTATCTATATACATGACAAATATTTGAAGATAAAATTAATACTCTATGTTGCACATGTGAAGGATGGAGTTTTCTTGTTTTGTTATTACCAAGCATTGCACTTATTTAATCTCCCTGTAATGTTGTATTTTTTTTTCAGGTCTAACAATCCTAATTCCTTACATTCTAACTATCAGGAAGAAGTGGAAAAGTTGCAAATTAAGGATCTTTACTGGAGGAAAAGTCAATAGGATTGAAGAAGAAAAACTGGTGTAAATATAATTATTTTCACTTACTGTTTAAAGAGTTTGAATTGAAGTTGAATATAAGGCATGCATAGCAGAATGCTGGGAATTCTCTGCACAATTAGCTTGTACTGTGAACAGCATTAAAAAAACATACTTCGTAAAAGTGCTGAACTCATAGCATGGCCTTCAAGGATCAGTGTAAATGGTTATTAGCATAGGAAGTTCATATTCAACAAATTTTCTCATTAATAGCTCATATTCCCTTCTCTGAGAAGAAGGCTCTGTAGTCTTTAATGAAAATACCATTAGTTTTATGGGATTTACACAAGACTGCCCAGTTAACAGAAAATAAAACTGCACATGAAGCTTCAGATGCACATACCATTAGACAGAAAACCCATATAAATGTGATTAACACTGATAAACTTTAAATAATTTAAGACCAAGTTGTTTTTTACTTACCTTTCCTGAAGTCTTTATTTCTTAATCATTATTTGACTTTAAAAAAAAAAAAAAGAAGTGCTACTAAAAGCTCATTATCATCATCAATATATATATATGTAGGAACTTTTCTTCCAAAACCCTGTGGAAACGCAGGCAGCTTTGTATGGCACTCAGGAACCGCTTAACTATGCAATAAGTCAAAAACAACATATCTAATTAAACTTCAGTGGAAAATACTCAAGAAGGGTGCAAAGACGGGAATTAGAATTTAGCCCATACCAAGAGGATTACAATATAACGCTTCACAGTTTTCCTCAGGGAAGCTCTTGTGAACTTGTGCTTTCACATAAAACAGAGTTGATGCACACTGTTGTGCATCAGACTTCAGGATTTATAAAAAAATGCATTCTAATTAATTTTCAGGTCATAAACAAAAATGATTTTCTATTATAGTTTGCTCCTAGGAAGTTTCTGATCTTTCCAAATTACAGAGTTTACATACCAAAAAAAAMCACAAATTCCAACCATACTTCAAACAAATGCAGAACTGACCTAACCGTCTGCAATCTGAGCACAAAACTCTAAAGCATTCCTTCTGACCACTGGTTAAGAGTAAAGCTTGGAAAAATTATATATACAGGTTCACACATAAAACTGAACTAATATAAATTCGTACATGAAAAGAAAAATGTTGCATATTACCCCTGGACTTTCTGGATCTAATTTTCTCCAATGCACACACTATCAGTGTACATAATCTGTGCATAACATTTATGTAACCACAGAAACCTTCATTAAGTGTTGGGAAGTTCTGTCCCATAGTATTTTCATACATTTAACACATTCCTTCATATTTCAAGCCTTAGCAAATATTTGATCAAAGTACTTTTGATCAAATAAACACCATGCCCTCTGTCAATTTTTTTTTTTTTTTTTTTGTGGTTTCACTGATCCTCCGTTAAATGACTTATACTGCAGCAATCTGGTGGTGTAATTGGAAAGTGAAAAATTAACTAAAGCATTTGAAGTAATTTGTCATATAGTTAATGACAGAATTGCATTTGATATCTTAACTCATTTATAAGTGCTCTTTGATTCAAGGCACACCAACAGATAGTGATGAAATGATATCTGTTGTTTTCAGGATGGCTTCACTCCTAAGTAAATTCAGGATAAAATTTGCTGACATTAATATTGTTTGTGATATCAATATGAAGCCCAGCAAGGAGAGGTAAGAAACATTACCAAAATTTATCATCTAGCAGCAGCYCTTTATCAGCAGCTTATGTTAATCATTAAAAAAAAAAGACAGAAAAAAGATAACAATACAGTAATTTCATTGCAATTATTTTTCAAGAATTTAAGCAGGGATTTTTTTTAGGCACAGTTCAAAGGGTCTGAACAATTGGTAGTCTTTCCTTTGTATTGGAATGATAAGATTTAATTTTCATATAAAGACTAATTAGACACCACAGTTAGGAGTCATAAATTTTATGGACATCATTATATGATGGCTTTTAATATCAATTTAGGTAGCAATAGCCTTCATTTCACCATACTGTTCAGCTACTGTTCTTTCACAGACCTGCTAACTCAGCCAACTTGCTCTTCTGGGTTTTATCGCACCAGACATTTAGAAACTTAACATTTTTCAGGCCCAACACATGCCCACTTCTCCATGAGAGCAATATTTGAGCACTCTCCTACCACTCAAATCTAATGAAAGCTCAAATGCATATTTTTAAAAGTTAACTTATTTATAGAAAAAATGCTCCTAGTGAGGAACTAATATAGTACTCCATCTCCAAGCACATAATAYACTTTCAGATCCATGCCACTATTAAACATTTTGCTTTTCACAGCATATTGAAGTCTGACCTTCACAGTTTCCTCCTTGCTTTTAGGATTTGTATTTTGAAGTTATTCCTTTAAGTAATATCTTCCACACACATGGCGCAAAAGGCTCTTGTTTCAAAATCTACTGTAAAGTAGCCCTGTGTGGCAGGCAAATGTACCTTCTCTCTTTTGCTAACMTGAGTGAGAAACATGCCCTCATCTCTGGATTTCTGTTTCTGTGCAATGTAGGCACTTCCTATTATTCAAAATCTCCAAGATTACYTGGTTTCAAAAACACAGAAATAGACCATTTCTGCTTTATTTACAGAAAAGTATGTAGCACTTGGATCTGGGAGCAGCTGAATCCTCATGCAATTCACAGAGAGCAATAGCTCTTATTCTTAAAGACCTGCTGGACATGTTCTTGCTTTGCTATAKGCTTCTGTATCATCCTCTACCCCATCTCATTCAATAGCTGCAGGTACCACAGTCAAAAGGCTTCTTCAGCACAGCAGTGCAACCACTGGCTACTCTTTAGTCCCACTGGTGCTCTGTTCCTCCCTTGTAACTCTGTAAGGCCAGCAATAGATTCACTGGCACTTCTATAATGTGTTGGAGATTTTTCACTAGGAGATACAATTTAACACAAATGTTATTATATATACCTGCAAATAGCTGAAGCCCACATTTTTATTAATCTGCTTTTGATTCCTCAGTTAATATTTTCAGTTATACAAAGAATTGCACAAAATATGATTCATTCCTTTTTTCTTCCCTAGTACTAAGCAAGTATTTCACAATGCAAACAGCTGAAAGAAACGCGCAGGCATTAAAAATCAGAACAGAGTTTGCATTTGGCATTAACATAAAAAGCAAGCACATTTGCCACATCAGCACTGTCAGAACAAGTGAATATTGTGACCAGACACTTGCCAGACCACTCTGTTTTCTCCCAGATGGCATATATTTATTTCACTAAGCAGATTATTGCTATCTTACATATGGAAACAGGCACTGAAAATGCAGGAAGCTGGCAACTTTGCAACAGCAATGCAAAAGGCTGCATATCTYTATTTTTAACCCTGCTCCTGACTTGCTGGCCACACAGCAAAGTCTGACCAGTACCCCAGGCTCCAGCTTCCCTTTCCAGACACCTATCAATACAAAGAGCTAAAGCAAACTTCCCACAACTGTAATCRGCCAAATGCTGCCTCTACCCTCATGTCACCTCAACATAGTAAAGTGGCACAGACACAACCTAGGGCACAATACAGCTCAGAACAGAGAAAGATTTTGCATGTTTTTCAGTTACAGTTCTGTACTCAACAGGGCCTGCCATACACAGAATCTCTCTGAAATACTAAGTTTATATCCTGGAGTAAGATCTCCTTTGTAATTCCCGTTTCAGCTGGAAATTCTTTGAAGAGATGATTGAACCATATCGCCTCCATGAAAGCTGCAAAGATATAACAACTGCTGAGAAATTAAAGCGAGAGACTCCATGGAAAATTACAGATGCAGAGCTGGAAGCATTCAAGGAGAAGGTAATGCCTTGCCTACCTTTTCACACTCATTCCTTTTCTTACGATGTAGACTATATGTTTGAAGCAATTAGTAAGGAACTGTGGAATACCRGATACAGATTTAGACACAGGTGACACGTATGAACATACCTGATATTCAGAAATGAACATATCTGTTATTCAGAAACAGGATTTTTATTGTAAATACTCCATAGGTGTAGTATGACTGCATTATTCAGCACTGTGTATGACCTCACTCTATATGCATTTTTGTGTCATTTTCCAGCGATGAGAAAAAGCTCACCCCACATTCAGAGACAGATAAACATAGCTCTATAAGAAGCTACAGATCACTGCACTGAGCTTGCTCTATTCTGCTTTATTAAATTGCTTCACTGTTTTAGAACTTGAAACCTTTAAAAGGGAGGCTTGGACTTATCCATCCATGCACCTCTGAACAWTTTTTTATGCAATAATAAACATATGCTAGGAAAACACTAAAGGATTGCTAAATGGAATGAAATAATGGAGAATTTTAGCTGCAACAGCAAGTTCAAGAGCTTGGATCTATATTTCAAGATAAAAAACAAATTTTGGTATCTAAAAGTGCAACTACAGTTCCAATATTCACTACTTTGGGAAATTTAGAGATGAATCCAGACCCTATGATYGCCTCTCTGAATTTATCCAAAGCAGGGATTTAACAGATTCTTACTCTGAAGGCAGAGCTAAGTCTGAACCTGCCTACAGTGTAAAAACTCAACCTGCAGTTTGGAGGCACTCTGAGGTTGATGTTGCCTGATCCACAGGATGAATTAGAGCYCAGGTTTCTCTTTAGTTTTCTTGCAATCTGCCTTTTCAGTGGAACAGTGAAGGCCTTATCAGGCCAGTCCCCATGCAATACTGAGAACCATTCCCACAGTGCTGCCCTGAAGACACAAGTCCTGCAAGTCACAGAGAATTAATCTAGAGACTTTTATGGTTTTAATTACGGTTATGGTTCTAATTTATGGTTTCTGTTGGATTAACCCAAGTACAGTGACTGTGTAGTTATGTCTACTTTAGTAGTTATCTCTACTTTATGGTGCTGGTAACTGCCTCGGTACAGTAAGGATTGAGTCAAAGCTCTGAAGTGCCAGAGGTTACAGCCTRCCATATTAACATAAGCTGATATTAATGGTGATTTGAGATAACACCATGCCACAAACTCCAGCAGCCATGAAACAGACTGACAACTCACTACATCAAGCTTTCTACAGATTTAATAGCCAACAGAAAGGTAGGGTGCACAGCTGAAGGCACCCAACTCAAATCACTTTTTAACATAAATCATCAAAATCTGAGAACAAGATTACTTATAACATCCCAGCATAAAATAACATGAAAACATACAACCRGATATACACACTCATGTACAAAAGTAGCAAGGATATAAAAGGAAATAAATACATCTTTAGCTTGGTCTAGTCCACATCCACAATTGAAGAAGCAGGGGGAAGAAAAACAMACAAACAAACAACAAACTCCAATAAATACGACCAATAAGCACAACAAAATTAACACAATAAAAAAAAAAAAAAAAATCAAAACCCCCTCCAATAAACCACCCATCCCAAAAATATCCCACCATTTTATTATTTTATTTTATTACATGCCCAGAAAGGTGCATCCCTCCTCAGTACTAAGTCATTCTAGGAACTTGGCAGACTCCACTAGAACACATTTARAAGTCAAGAGAAATTAAGTGGCACCATCAGAAGGGTGATGTTATAGGGTGAGTCTCATGAGATAACTCAAAAAATTACGAGGATTCATACTTATATAACACAGGGTTAAAATTTAGCAAGATCTTCTGTAAAGAAAGAAAACGCCTTAAAAGTCTGACTGGGAAAATGACAGCTTTTTTCCTTCTCTAGTAAATGTACACAATCTGGCACACAGCTATAACCCATGCTGCAAACTGCATGCTACTCTGTCCTGCTCTTTTGTTCTCTGTGACTCGTGTTACATTTTTAAAGTTTGGAGTGGCTGAGCAGGACTGTAAGTAATCTTGACTGAATCTCAAAGTAACTGACATTTATACAAATCATAACAGCCCATATAAGCAGATTATATATAAAGCAGCTAATTCATTTACTTTGTAATACATGGAGACCTCCTTGACTTTTCATTAAGAGAAGAATTTCTGCTGGGTGGCAAGGTGGCTATTTACATACTGCAGTACAGCCCTAGTGGCACAGCAGCTGGACACCACCAAATTAGATAAATGTATTAACTGCCATCAACAGATAGCACAAGAATTAGCAAGCAGCTCCCAAGCCACTATACTCCACAGACAATAAACACTGGAAAAATAAGTCTGACCCAGGCCTGGCCCTGTGCCAATACCTCCATTCCCAGGAAATCTTACACAGCTGTCAACAACTCTGGTCCTCAGGTAACAACAACACTGAATAAGCCACAGGCTCTAGACAGCCTCGTGTTTTGCTGTCTCTATCACTTCGGTCCACAGAGTGTTCCTGGCTTCCAGGGGTGCCAGAACAGCCGCAGAAAGGCTTGTGGATACAGGGTAGGCTAAGTAGGACTGACTGCTGATCTAACTGCTCTTTTTGGTTTCGGTTTAAAAACAGAGTTACCGACAAGTCCGTTTGAACGAACTCTTACAAGAACACTCCAGGGCTGCTAACCTGATTGTCCTGTAAGTTACAAAATTTTGATTTTAGCTCAGAGAAATCATCTCTTGCATGTAGAGATTTCTGGAAAGACCAGCAGAAAGCCTTGTTTTCAGAGAGCAAAAATAACCTTGTCCTTGAGAGAAAAAAATAACCTAATTTAAGCATCTTTTGAGGAGGTAAATCTGCACTGATGGTTCTCTGGACTGTACTGAATATGAATCTTACCTAATAGTTCTTCATAGCTTAAAGCAAAGTTCTACACATGAAAATGTGTTGAAAACATTTACACATCCAGCTCTAAATTTTGTATTATGCCTGCTTACTCACCTGCCAAACYCCCACATTTTCCTTTCATTTCATGTAACTATTAAAAAAAAAAAATCAAAGTTAGAGAAAGGATTCTTTTTGTTTACACATCATTGAGTGTTTAGCCAAATGAACTTGAATATGTAAAACTGAATGAGGATAATGCAACCACATAAAGAAAAAATCAGTCACCAAGAAACAAAACAAAAACTCATGAAATCATTTTCAGAATCAATTTTTTGATAGAGCCGTATTTCTCATATCCAACCTGAATAAATCAGTATTTGTGCTGCTCAGATAAACCTCTCCAATTCTATTACCTCAGTCTACAAAGATCAGATTATCACGTAATGTTTACAGCAAACTGAAGCAGCGTGTAAAACTCTCATCTTGCAGTAATTATATATGAAGAAACGAGCTCACGGACTGCCTAATTTTGCATGTGCTATATTTTTCTTCTCTGTTTTTTACTGTTTTATCCATGAGGTTTATGGTCCTGAACCTAAAAATGCTTCTTTACCTATTTAAGGTTACTATCACAAGGGCTCTACGGATTACAGTGCATTAATCATGTTAATGGCATTAGCCAGGTGACCAAGACTTTGCAAGGTTAAGGCCTAATGGTACCTTTGTATTTTACCAGATTAATAGTCATGTAGCCTAATCAAAAATATTTAGTCTGGTACACAAACAGTTGATGTTTTCTACTTAATATTTAGTGAAACATATATTATAAGGGGTACCACTCTGTTTATAATAGTAATTTTATTTCTCTTTCTCTTGGAACAGGAGTCTTCCAGTGGCAAGAAAAGCAGTAGTGTCTGACCACCTATATATGGCTTGGCTAGAAATTCTCTCAAAGAACCTCCCTCCAGTCTTAATGGTTAGGGGCAACCACAAAAATGTACTGACTTTCTATTCTTAGTGAGATTTATGAACGTAGAGTATCCCAGGCCTGATTTCAACACATGCGTTTTAATGACAATGYTTTAAGGACACACGTATCCAAAACAGATCCAGAATTTGATCTAGTAACAGATTTTTCAAAAATCCAAGGCAGAACACAATGGGGAGTTACACAAGAAAGTGTGATTGGCCTCTACTTGCCCCTCATACACCAGTACAGGCAAAAGAAGAAAAACCAGGTATCCTGTGTCTCACAAGCCTGACAGTACTTTAGAAGTCACAAACAAGAAACCACACACATTTTATATGATCTAAAAAATGCACTACATTTTATGCAATCTAAAAATCCTTTCAACATTTAGCTTAGAAAGCAAAAAACAACAGCCACAATACAAAAAGCATGAAATCTCTAAGTATTTCATTCATCCTGCCTTGCCAGATTTCTTACTAGACGTAGAAGAGGATTAAGATACATTTTACCCATTTGAGAGAAAAACACCTGCATGGTATCTATCCATTCAAAACCTTAGATGTAATACAAGCAGAATACTTGCAGTGCTGTTTAATTATAGCAATGCCAAATCACCATCTATGCTAAAAGCATACGCTTTTATCAAAATTATATTCCTAATTTATGTTTATTCAAATGCTTACTAATCTGACAAACAGAAAAGTTCTGTATAATAAAAATAAAGATTCTATGAGAGAAGAGTTAATAATGAATTTTCAATCTCTAGTACAGAGTGGAATTAAATGTATGATTGTAATAATTAAACTCAGTAAGTAAATTTCAAGGAAAAAAATCAGTGAAATACTAATATTCTGACAATTTTTGCTACAAATGTTGTACATTGATATAACCTGAAATTATAAATTGAGGTTTTATATATATACATGTGTTAAAAATAGTGATTCATATAAGTGATTACAAAATATAATAAACTTGATGTTTAGTCAGGTTGCATGCCTTTTTTTTTCTAATTTATACAGATTATTTCCCATTTCTCTTAGACTAATATTTGTAATACACCAATTTGAAATAAAGGAAATCCACTAAGATGTGCAATTTTTCTATTCTGTATCCTGCAATGTTATAGTACTGTATTATTTCAGCTACCAATAAAAGCAACATATCTTTTTAATGGAGAACATTTATCGCATGTGTGTTATTTAAGTGAGAGATCATTAAGGGTTATAATTAGTTTAATCACTGAAGCTCTGCAAGTAATCAGAGAAACTAACTAAAAATTAAGCTCTAGTAAAGGCAAGTGACCCCAAATCTAACGAAATATTGAAAGCATATCTCACATTACTTTGCTTAAATTATGAGAATTACTCTTCTCCAAAACAACACAGAATATTTTATACTCTTGTTTTTCCAAGTTCAACAGCAGCAATTCAGCAGAACATGGTAATACAGCCCAATAACCTAATGTTTTTTCCATCTATTTAAAGGAATATAATAAAATATGGGTATTTATTATAATATTCTTCTTTCATTCTTCATTTACAACAAGGTTGAAGGATGAGTAACTGCAAGATACAGACACATGGGTTTCCTAGATATACTAGGACTCCCGCACTGCTTCAAAAACAGGAAACCTCTATTCTAACAGTGTTGTGAGCTGTGTACAGTCCATGCTGCTAAATCCTCCTGTCTCTATGGAACTTCCATCTTGCTTGAGACTCCAAACAAGAACACAGTGCAAGTGCTACCCAGTCAGTGGAACAAGAGAGTCTTTCAGGGAGGCTCTAACCAGGCCATCTGTAGGTGCCTCTCATCACAATACATGGAAGGAACTGGGACTATTATCAATTTTCACTCAACTCCTGAATTATGCACCTAAAGTTATAAATGAACATACAGCAGTGAGGATGTTTTTCCTAAACATGCTCAAATTCTATTGTTCTCAGCCTACRAGTATGATTGTCTCAAAATTACTTTAGGGACCCACACCAACCTGAAAAGAGAAAATGTAAAATACTAACTATCATTGGCATTTTAAATGCTATTTACACTTTTCTCTCGCAAGCACATCATAGGCATTGCTGCAATGAATCCTCATGAAAGGCACATTTCTAAATGATGAGTTACTGTAATTTATATGGGATCTATATTTGGAGTTTACAACCAGCAGCACAAGCTCTAAACACATTAATGCCTAACATCTGAAAGCAAAACAGTATTTCCATAAATTCAAAAGTAATTTGAACACAGCAGATTCCCTTAGAGCTTCTATAAATCATAGTAAGGAACAGGAGATAAAACGTGTGCACAACTAATTTGGAGAGCATGCCAATTATGAACTCTCAATTTTTAACTTCAGCTGCAAAATTTCATTAGTCCACCTATCTCCTCTTCCACTGTGCAACAGACACTTCTCCTTTTACATACATTATGCATAAACAACTGCTGAATTTTAATCACTGTGTTAGTAACTGAATTCTAATTACAAGTTTGACATCTTCAGAAAAAGCACAGCTCTAAAACTGTCTAGCACCTTTTGAGCATATGTCACTACCGACTCTGCAGGTTATAACTGAGAATTGACTGCATCAGCCACAACAAAAATAAGCATAGATAAGGGGACCAAGGGTCATTAAAGTGAGAAAATACTGCTGTTACGAAGCAGACACAAAAGCAGGGACAAAGAAGATTTTCTTCAAAACTCTAGCCATCTCACATTTTGCATAGCTAAGCTTGTGCTTAAGAGCCTGTTAAAACGATCCATTAGTGCACCAGTGAATCTTGCCTTACCTTCATAAGTGTAGAGGTGCTTGCAAAAGCATTTTGGTACAGTTCAGGGAATCTATTTACCCAAACTTTTTCTTTGACCAGAGGCCAGTCATTCTTCCCGATTACCAACCCTAAGGCACACTGCTTAGCGGTGGTATTGGCTCAAAACCAGCACTCTTCCAGCGTGCCATTTGCCAGCTTTCCAACAGAGCACAGATTGACTCAAGGAGCAACCCAACAGCCTGAAGATCTACCTAACCCAAAAGGCATCACATTCAAGATAAAGCAGCTACAACGGCTCGAGCGTCCCTGCAAAGAATTTGCCACTATCAGACTCCATGCCCAGAKAGCTTCTCCACTATTTTACTGTGCCAACTTATATTACCATTTTGAAAAACTTCTGGCTAGGCAAAACAAGAAAGCTGTCCTTCATTTTAAGGAAACCTCAGCACTTCTCTCTTTTTCTAGTCTGCTTCATGTGGTATGGTAGTCGATGAAGTAATTAGCACTGAATTGCAGATATGGGGAAAAGAGCTGCACATTCTTACCTATTATTGGCTCCACAGTTAAGAGCATTAATCCACAGCTATACCACCACTCAACTTTCATCAGAGAAGACGAAGCTTAATTCCCAAATGACAAAATATAGCATTAAGGTTGTTTTGGAACCAAGTAAAAAGCAGTGGCAAAATTCTCCAGCCCCCATGTAGCTGAATGGTAAAACACAAGATCAAATATAAAGACTTATTGCAAAGAAACACCCCTAGAGCAGCCTTTTAAATTACCAGATTAAGCTGAAACACTGTGAGACAGACAGCTGTTCCAAGTGAGACTGTGAGAGGAAAAGAAAAAAAGGGGGGAGTGGGTATTTATAATATAAATAGTACATACTATAGAAAGCTTCCAATGAATGTTTATTGGCCATCCAAAATTTAAAGTTCAAAGAAAACTCCATTTTCCACCCAGCTTATTAATTGTCCACATTCTTTATTAATTGTCCACTAGCTTTCATTCTTTTGCTCTCTTGATCTTGYGTGTGTGTGCTTGTTTTGGTATTTTTTACCTGGTATATGCAGTAGAAGCTGGTTTTTGTTGGGTGAAGAATGAATTTGTAATAGGGCTCAAGCCATTTAGAAGAGTAGTCCTTTTCGACAGCACAGAGTAGGATATAGTTGTAATCTTTTTAAGATCTGTGTAAAAAGAGCATAATTTATAATTAGATATTAATAAACTAAAAAAGATAGTTTTCTGCATAAAAATGTAATTAGGCATTAATATAACTAAAAAATCAAATCAACTTGGGTTTGTAGCTAGCTCTTAACAAATTCGTAAAATACACTTAAAAAAAAAAAAAAAAAAAAAA